>NW_020837983.1:11078469-11329716 GCF_003676395.1 Aethalodelphis obliquidens | reverse complement strand
TTATATATATATATATATATATATATATATATATATATATATGTCACATCTTCTTTACCCATTCATCTGTCAATGGACATTTAAGTTGCTTCCATGTCTTGGCTAGTGTAAATAGTGCTGCAATGAACATTGGAGTGCATGTATCTTTTCAAATTATGGTTTTCTTTGGATATATGCCCAAGAGTGGGATTGCAGGATTACATGGTAGCCCTATTTTTAGTTTTTTAAGGAACCTCCATACTGTTCTCCATAGCGACTCTACCAATTTTCATTCCCACGAACAGTGTAGATGGGTTCCTTTTTCACCACAGCCTCTCCAGCATTTATTATTTGTAGACTTTTTGATGATGGCCCTTCTGACTAGAGTGAGGTGATACCTCACTGTAGTGTTGATTTGCATTTCTCTAATAACTAGCAATGTTGAGCATCTTTTCATGTGCTTGTTGGCCATCTGTATGTCTTCTTTGGAGAAATGTCTGTTTAGATCTTCTGCCCATTTCTGGATTGGGTTGTTTGTTTTTTTGATATCAAGCTGTATGAACTATTTGTATATTTTGGAAATTAATCCCTTGTTGGTCACATCATTTGCAGATATTTTCCCCCATTCTGTAGGTTATCTTTTCATTTGTTTATGGTTTCCTTTGTTGTGCAAAAGCTTTTAAGTTTAATTAGGTCCCCTTTGTTTAGTTTTGTTTTTATTTCCGTTACTCTAGGAGACGGATCCAAAAAGATATTGTTGTGATTTATGTCAGAGAGGGTTGTGCCTATGTTTTCCTCTAGGAGTTTTATCGTATCCAGTCTTACCTTTAGGTCTTTAATCCATTTTGAGTTTATTTTTTTATATGGTGTTAAAGAATGTTCTAATTTCATTCTTTTACATGTAGCTGTCCAGTTTTCCCAGCACCACTTATTGAAGAGACTGTCTTTTCTCCATTGTATATTCTTGCCTCCTTTGTTGTAGATTAATTAACCATAGGTGGGTGGGTTTGTTTCTGGGCTTTCTCTCCTGTTCCATTGATCTATATGACTGTTTTTGTGCCAGTACCATTCTCTTTTAATTACTGTAAGTTTGTAGTATAGTCTGAAATCAAGGCACCTGATTCCTTCATTTTTCTTCAAGGCTTCATTTTTCTTTCTCAAGATTACTTTGGCTCTTTGGAGTCTTTAGTGTTTGCACACAAATTTTAAAATAAAAAAATTGAAATTAAAATGACTGACAGTATCAAATCTTGGTGAAGATGTGAAGCAATGGGAATGTTCACACACTTCTGGAGAGCATGTAAATTGATAGAATCACTTTGAAAAATATCAGTAGTTTGGCATTATCTAGTAATGTTAAATATATGCATGCCTTATGACATAGCAAGTCTATTCCCATAGATATTCTAGAGGGAAATCTATGTCCATGTACACCAAAATCCATGAGCAATAATGTTCATAGGCAGTATTATTCACAACAGCCCCAACCGAGGAAGAATCCAGATATTTATCAATAGAAAAATAAATAAACATGGTATAATCATGCAATGAACTTCCACACAGCAAAGAAAATGAACAAACCACAGCTAATATACCATAACATACTTGAATCTCCCAAACATGACATTAATCCAAAGAAGCCAGACACAAAGGAATAATATTGTATTATTCCACTTATATAAAGATTTAAAAAACTGGCAAAACAAATTTATGGTTAAGTTGGGAAAGTGGTTGCTTTTGGAGAGGAGGGAATAGGCAATAGTTGGGATAAAGCATAAAGAGGGTTTTGAGTACTGACATAGTTTTATTTCTGAACATGAGTGGTAATTACATGTGTTCACTTTGAGAATTTTGTGTTTTATATATATATAACTTGTGCATTTCTCTGTATGCGTGTGTACTTAACATTAAAGAGGTTAAATAATAAAGAGATAAGTCATTCATTCATCCGTTGGTTTATTCATTGATTCATTCAGTAAACCTTTGCTGAGGGCTGGCTGCAATATAATTGGAGGACCTAGTACTTAGTGGGTTGCAGCGTAATTTTCTTATGGAAAAAGAACGATGTGCTTGTTTTTCTTTTGATCCCATGATGCTTTGCAGAGGGCTAAATAAAAGGCAAGTGTTCCAGAACCATTTATTCACTGAACTTGGTTTAGTCTTCACTCTACCAAAACTTGATGGTAAGTTTAGTCAAGCCATTTTGCCTCTCTGTATCTGGGATAACCTCTGGAGTAGATGATCTTTCCTTCAGCTTTGAAATTCTAATTTATTAATTCAATCAGCTTTAGTAGAGCATATATTCTCTGTGCCAGTTACCTTGCTGAGGATTGGGGTCACAAAAGCAAGCAAACAAAAACATGATCCCGCCCTCTAGAAGTGCAAAACCTTGCCAATAGAAAAGGGACTGTTGTGTTACAGTGAGATGGTGCTTTGGTGCTTTGTCTGTCCAGGATGCTCATGTAGCACATGTGAGGAGCAGCTAACCCAGACTCCCAAAGGAAGGCTGCCCAAAGCTGGGATGCCTAGTTTCACTTAGGCTGTGCAGGAAGTGCTGCTGTGTGGGGTAGAGTGATAGCCAGGCTGGGCCAGCAAGGTTTCCCTGAGGCCTGAAAGCAGGAAGAAGCTTTCACCAGGCAGAAAAGCAGGGGAAAGGGAATCCAGATGAAGACCCAAGTGAACAACATAGAATTTTTTTTTTTAATGCTTATTTTCCAGCTTACTATGGGGAACCTAATGGTCTGTGAAATACAATGGTGGGGGGCAGTGTACAGAAGGGAGTGGGAGTCCAGCGTGTGGCAGGCCAGGGCAGGAGAAGCCTTGATGGCCATGATACCAAACCATAAGTCAATATTTACCCAGCGGGAAAGAGCTCCTTCTTCTCCCCCAGTTACAGATTCTGGGCGTCTGGCTGGCTGAGCCAGGCCGTGTGAAAGCAGGCTCCTAGGAGCGAGTCTGGGATCACCTGGTTGCTGGTGGCCTGACAATCTTGTTGCAAAAAGTAAAACTTCTAAGGGCTCTCCCAAACCCCAAGGGCATACAGGCCCACTGAGAATGTGGGTCATTAGCAATGCAGATGTGAAGTTAGTTGCACTTTGGAAAGCATAATAAACAAAGCTAGGGACCTCACTGGAAGGTCTCCACCAGACATCTTGATTTGTGGAGTTAGAAAGAGAGCAGCCAGCAGTTCTCCCTCGGGCAAAGATCTATGAATTTTGCTTATCCGACTCTCTCAGAGGCTACCCAAGCCTTTGAAAGACCTGAAGGGTTGCTTTGCATTTGGGCTCAGCAGATGTGGCCATGTGCATACAGGTAAATTTCCATATATAAACATAAAGATCTAGCAGATCTTCAAATTATTGTCAGATTGAAACCTAAAGTCTATTTAGCACCCATCAGCTTAATGAACAAATAAGCATCAAGATTTATACCAGAGAACCAAGGTCTGCAGTTATTTTAATGGTTGGGAATCATCTTAGAAATGGAACTTAGAAAAAAATCCAGAGAAAACAATACAAGCCCCAGTGCTCTGGGTACCCTGCCCTGACTGCTGCATACAGGATGGCTCACCCTGCTTCTCTCTGAGGGAAGGGGCATTCGTTCCTTGGCCCACTGCCTGTCCCGTTCTGCTCAGAGAGGTGCCCTCCATTGTCACTGATGGGGAGGCACTGCTGGTTTGTAAGGGGGGCTGGAGCTGAGCCATTCTGCAGTGTGTGGGCCAGTCCTGCTGGGTGAAGAACTGCCCCTCCTCCTACAAGACTTTTGACTGTTCACTTTAATATGTACAAATCACAACCTGGAATTGCACAGACACATTTAAATTATGAGAAAAGTAACAAGAAAAGAAATGTATATAGATCATCACTAAAATATTGAAATTCCATAGGAAAATAGAAGTCAATTTCTGATTTGGATATAATTTTTCAGAATACCTGTGGGATTAACGGTACTACATTCCTCTTTGGGGCATTGAAGTGTGTGTGTGTGTGTGTGTGTGTGTGTGTGTGTGTGTGTGTGTGTGGTGGGTACACTTTAGGTGCTAAAGGAGTTTCGATAGGCCTGAAACTGGTGGGGCTGGTGTGATACACAGAGGCTGGTGAGGCTGCAGTTGGATGTTCATGGTGTGACGTCAACATCCAAGGAAGCTCACTGGGGCCTCGGCCCAGCTTCACAGGCTCACGGGGACCAGGGGCTTTCCTAGTGGAACTCACAGGGCCTTGGTTTGGGGAAATTGTGTGGCATGAGGGTGGCCGCAGAGTGCCTCCTGTGGGCAGATCTTGAGATGCTAAAGGTTTTTCATTTTTCCTGGGTTTTTTTTGGCCGCGATGTGTGGCATGCGGGATCTTAGTTCCCCGACCAGGGATAGAACACGTGCCCTCCTGCAGTGGAAGCACAGAGTCTTAACCACTAGACCACCAGGGAAGTTCCCAGATACTAAAGATCTTTCCTATCTGTTCTTAGCTTGCATGAAGATGGCCTGGATTGATGGAAGACACTGGGAATGAGGAGAAAGAGGGAGGTGGGGTGAGTCATGGGTGAGTAGATACCTCCAATGGATTCATGTGAAAGCCTGGGAAAATCATTCAAAACCAGAAACTTCAGAGCCATCCTTCGGGGCTCTCCCCCACCTTCAGTGAGCATCAAGGCATTGAGTGTGTAGTGGGTTGAATGGTGACCCCCAAAATATACGCCCATGACCCGGAACCTGTGGATGTGACCTTATTTGGAAAATGGGTTTTTCAGATGTAATTAAGTTCAGGTTCTAGAGATGAGGTCACCCTGGATTACCCTGGGGGATCCTAAATCCAGTCACCAGTGTCCTTATAAGAGACAGAAGGAGGAGGATGTGGACACAGAGGAGGAGAAGGTCATATGGAGATGGGGGCAGAGATGAGCCACAAGCCCAGGGATGCGTGGAGTCCCCAGAAATCCAGGAAGAGGCAAAAAAAAAGGATTCTCACCTAAGACTTCAAAGGGAGCATGGCCCTGCCGACACCTTGATTTTGGACTTCTGGCCTCCAGAACTTGAGAGAAGACAATTCTCTGGTCTTAAGCCACCAAGCTTGTGGGAATCTGTTATGTCACAAATTGGGGAGGAACCAGGCACACCCAGGGCTTGTACTGTACGTCGTCAAAGCCGTCAGGTGCTAAATACTTTTCTGGGGGAAGCAAGGAGGGGTCACATGGGGGACGAAGGGTCACAAGGAAGGGACAAGCCCAGCCTGTGTGGGGTGCACTCATCCTGAGGTCAGTGCTGTTCATGAAGCTGGGCTCGATCCTGTGACACTGCTTTGCTGAGCCTCTGCTGGAAGCTGAAAGCATGGGGCCCTGCAACATGGGGCCTCCGCGAGAACATTGCTGGTGGGCTGGAATGGCAGTGTCCAGGCGCAAGGTAGAGACAGCACTCAGAGTGGGGGGGAGAGTGACCAGGGGTGTGGAGGGCAGATTGGCTGTGTGGCCAGGGACCCCCCACTACAGAGGTGGGGTGGGACCCCGACCAGTCTCCGCAGCAAGCGCAGAGAACAGAGTGCTGCGGGCTATCCCCGAACCCTGCACCCAGAGGTGGGATTCAGCCCAACAGCTGTTGCAGAGAGAAACCCAAGGTGTGTCTGTGGTCCTGGGATCCCAACAGCAATGGAGGTCATGACCACACATTTACACTTTGCCTTACCTGGAATAAAACGTGTTTGCTGTGTGCCTGGCCTGGGCGAAGTAAGCACTGTGCATGCTCACCCAAACACTTTTATTTTTTATTTTTTGCGGTATGCGGGCCTCTCGCTGCTGTGGCCTCTCCCGTTGCGGAGCACAGGCTCTGGACGCCTAGGCCCAGCGGGCATGGCTCACGGGCCCAGCCGCTCCGCGGCATGTGGGACCTTCCTGGACCGGGGCACAACCCGTGTCCCCTGCATCGGCAGGCGGACTCTCAACCACTGTGCCACCAGGGAAGCCCTCACCCAAACACTTTAACCCCCATTTTACAGCTGAGGAAACTGAGCCTTAGGCAGCTCTGAGTAACCTGGTGATGCTCCTGTAACACATCTCAGCTAGGGTTTGTGCCCAGGTCTGTCTGTCTCCAGAGCCCAAGAGCTCAGAGTGCTTCTCACTGGGCAAGGAGTTCATTTTCCCAGTCATTGGAACTGTGCTCTACCAGGTTTTCCTATTTCCCCAGCTGATAGAACTCTCTTCATCTCCATCTCATTATACGCTTACTTGCCTTATGAACCAAGTGTTACAAACATAACTCACACACGATCAATGGCTCAGGGGTCTTCTTTTTTTTTTTAACATCTTTATTGGAGTATAATTGCTTTACAATGTTGTGTTAGTTTCTGCTGTATAACAAAGTGAATCAGCTATATGTATACATATATCCCCATATCCCCTCCCTCTTGCATCTCCCTCCCACCCTCCCTATCCCACCCCTCTAGGTGGTCACAAAGCACCGAGCTGATCTCCCTGTGCTATGCGGCTGCTTCCCACTAGCTATCTATTTTGCGTTTGGTAGTGTGTATATGTCCATGCCACTCTCTCACTCCGTCCCAGCTTCCCCTTCCCCCTCCCTGTGTCCTCAAATCCATTCTCTAGTAGGTCTGCGTCTTTATTCCCATCCTGCCCCTAGGTTCTTCATGACCATTTTTTTGTTTTTTAGATTCCATATATATATGGGTCAGCATACGGTATTTGTTTTTCTCTTTCTGACTTATTTCACTCTGTAGGACAGACTGTAGGTCCGTCTTTATAAGCAGGCTGAACTCTGTGACAAGTGATGCCCCCGGGGGCTCTCTGCCCCTGCACTGTAATCCCAGGCCTTCAAGTTCTTATTTTCTGTTCTTTTCATGTTTCTGCTCCCAGTCTTACTACCCTGATTTCTGAACTTAAGTCCATCTTTGTACTTATCTCTAACAATTTTCCCCTCTTCCAAACAGCTGTTTTTCAATCTGTATATACCAGAAAACGAAATAGCCTGATTAGAATTATGCCCCAAATGATAACAGCCCCTAAGTAAAAAGCTCCACGTCTCTTTCAGGCATAAGTTACACAAATTTGTCGCTGTGCATCAACTCTGCAACCATTTTTTGTTGTAAATGCCTTTTCCCCCCTCACCTTATTTCACTTTTTGAATGGGGTCTTAAGAACTGACATTATTGGATTGGGGATCTCTATAGTGAGAAGTTGCTGTAATATCTATCGTCACTAGAAGAACCTACCCTTCCATTAGGTGACTCTGAACCCTGGGACTAGCACCTGCTTTCAGAAGGCAAGAAGTTGCCATCAGTGTGCAGTGGCTCTTCTGCAGGAGGTTAAGAATACCGGTCCCATTCCTCAGACAACAGGCCATTCCTGATGTCTGAACACTGTTCCAGAGGAACGGCCTGAAATGTCTGTGTTGCTTTTTTCCTGTGAAGAGACAGGATTCAAGCGATCAAATTGTAGCCCATTATTTTACTTTAAAATAGAACTATTCGGTGCTTTGTGACCACCTAGAGGGCTGGAATAGGGAGGGTGGAGGGAGGCCCAAGAGGGAGGGGATATGGGGATATATGTGTACATATAGCTGATTCACTTTGTTATACAGCAGAAACTAACACAACATTGTAAAGCAGTTATACTCCAAAGATGTTTTTTAAAAAATAAAATCTTCTCACAAAAACAGAAAAGAAAATAAAATAGAAGTATTGGTATGGAAATAAAACTACCATTTACCTCTTCGGCTAAGAACGTTAAATGTCCCTTGTGACACAATATTGCCACCTGCTGGCCAAAACATCACAGCGCAATTGGGTGCATAAAATAGTTTGTGCAGAATGTGTATTAGCTACTACCTTTAAACTAAATACAGATTATGGCAATTTGCGTTCCAAACCAAAATAACCACGACAGTTTGCAACATCACCCAGCCAGGCGCCAACTTCAGATTACATTTCCTTTATTGAGTTCTTCAGAAAGATACATACTTCCATTTAAAATAAAACACCACACAGTTGTCTTTTATTTTTTAATTTGCTTTAGCCTCTACAGTTACTAAATAAGAATTGTAGAAAGAAAATAATAATGGATTTTTTTAAGCCACTGATAAACACAGCTAGAGACAGCATGAGAGAGACCTGGTGTCACAATCCCTCCTCCCATTAGCTGTGTGAATCTGAGCCTCAGTTTCTTCACCTGTACAATGGAAATAAGAATACCTATGGTAAAGTCCTGCAAAATAAATAGATTTCAATGGTGCATAGCACAAGTAATTTAGCACAGGTTGATTTAGTCTCCTTTCATGAAAAGAACAATCATTCTGTTAACTAACTATACACCCATCCGCCAACTTTCCTCTAGAACTATCATCATCTCTTTGTCAGCAATTATTAGAGCTCTTCACCTATTTTCCAGTCTATGTTTATGGATTTTTTTCTTTGAGTTCTTTAGGTATGGTTTCTGAGGTTCAATGCTTGGGTACTTGCAATTCCATACCTTTTTATCCCAAAGTTTTTCTCATTACCAAATATTTTGATAGTTTATTTCGGTTTTTTTAATTGAAGTAGATTTACAAAATCATATTCATTTCAGGGGTACCGCATAGTGATTGAATTTTTTTTTTTTTTTTTTTGCGGTACGCGGGCCTCTCACTGTTGTGGCCTCTCCCGTTGCGGAGCACAGGCTCCAGACGCGCACGCTCAGCGGCCATGGCTCACAGGCCTAGCCGCTCCGCGGCATGTGGGATCTTCCCGGACCGGGGCACGAACCCGTGTCCCCTGCATTGGCAGGCGGACTCTCAACCACTGCGCCACCAGGGAAGCCTGTGATTGAATATTTTTACGGATTAGACTCCATTATAGGTTATTACAAGCTAATGGCTATAATTATCTATACAATGCACATACAATGCTACACAACGTATCCTTGTGGTTCATCTATTTAATACATAGTAGTTTGTATCTCTTAATCCCATACCCCTAATTTAACTCTTCCCCACTTCTTTCTCCCCTTTGGTAACCACTAGTTTGTTTTCTATATCTGTGAGTCTGTTTTTGTTTTGCATGTACATTGATAGTTTATTGTGAAACGCAGTTGGCTCTTTTCCTTTTCTCAGAACCTTTACTGGAGCTTCTCTTCCCTAAGGTAAAATTCCATTTGATGCCCTATATCTCCCAGTACCTTGCAGTTCGGTGGGGTCACTTGACTAGTTCTGGCCGTGAAATGTAGGTAAAAGTGTTGAGCGTCACTTCCCCACACCCACATGCAAACCCTCATGTGTTCCTTTCTCTTGCTGTGGTTACCTAGGAGCACATGTGCCCAGATGGTGCAGCTACAAGATGATGGCATCTCCTTCAGCCTGAGTCCCTGAGTGACGGTGTGGAGCAGAGTCCCTCACTAACCCACACTGGATATGTTCCAACCCACACATGAGTTAGAAATAAACTATAGTTGTGTTAAACCACTGAGATTTTTTGCAATTGTTGGTTATTGTAGCATAGTCTAGCCCGTACATCCTGTAACACAGGATGACGCTCTTGCAAACTGATTGAGGAAGTACCAGGAGCACAGTGAGATTCTTCATTTCACTGTGGAACAAACTCAGTCTGTGACCAAGCAAACTTGCCCCATGACCTTTCATAAGCATAAAATTTAGGATTATAAAATAAACTTGAACCAGTGTTTAAGGAATGGGTCTGAAGGGCAGCTCCTGTAGACTGAAGTTGGGTCACATGTTATGTCTGCAAAGTCTCCTTCCTCTTTGCTCTTGGAAACTACCCCCATTTCCACCACACACCACCACCCTCACTCTTTCCTCCTGGCTTCTCAGAGTCCCAGCCACAGGCTCACTATCTGCCCCAGGTATACAGAGGAGCTGAGGAAACTCTTCCTGTGAAGAAGAGGAGAAGGGAGACTGGGGAACAACTGGCCATCTGCCAGTCTTGCCACATTCTCTTCCATGTTTCAGTGTCTGTCTGTACAGACGTACAATTTCTTAGCCACTTTTGCATTCCCAGAATCTAGCCCGGTGCCCAGCACACAGTAGATGCTCAGTAAATGCGTACAATATAAATGACTTTTATGTCAGAGAGTCATAGAGGAGAAACTCTTTAGTGTAAACTCTGTGAGTATAAAAATAAAATGACTTCTATCTGAGTAGTACATTGAGGATACTCATCACCTGCACTGTAACCCAGAGACTTCTAAGTCCAGACGACTTCTCATTTAAGGGTGGAGGCCTTTACATTCAAACAATAGACAAGAGGTAGAAAGTGAAAAAACGAATGGGGCTACAGTTGAGCTTAATCTCACCTTCCTGAGTTCTGATCTCACCCTCTTTGCTTACCCAAGAAGGCAGCTACAATCCCCAAGGCCTTAGAAGGAAGCGTGTCTTTCCTTTGCCACCAGAGAGCACTGGGCACAATTGTCTGCCTGTCCCAAGCAAATGTGGCACCAACAGGAGAAAGGAGAGGGGCGCGGGGATGAGGTGAATTCCGGACTTGTGATGTTCAGGAACGTCGTGTCAAAGAAAACACCACTGGTTTTATAACAAAGAGCTTGGGTTACCTTTCAAGCAGATGTGTAACACCCACATGGAATTCAGGCTTCTCCCAGGAGGTTTTAGAGCCAGCACTAAAAGTAGGTCTTAGAAAAGCTTTCTCGGGGCCCCACTCAGCTCCCTCGCTCTGGCTCTCATGGCGTCCTCTCCTTTGCTCCTCACAGAGCTCACGGTCTGGTGGGAAGATCAACAGTTACAGTCCAGAGTGTTGGGCAACATCTGGAGTGCGGCCAAGGCATCCAGGACGTGCACAGGAGCTGGGTACAGAGTGGCTGGGAGGCTCCATGGAGCAACTCCAGGTTCTGGAGGGCCAATGAGAGTTAGGTAGCCAGGGCGTGAAAAGGGAAGGGGTCCTAGACTTGAGAACAAGTGTAGAGCAGCAGGCAGGAGAGAGCACAACATACAGACCTGGGGCGCTCCCGGTGGTTCAGTGAGGCCCATGAGGGAGGCAGCATGTGGGGCAGGGAACAGGTTGGCCATGCCATGGGGTTCGGCTCTCATCTACTGGGCATAGGGAGCCGCTGACAAGTTTTAAGAGAAAGAGTCCCATCGTTGGGTTATGTCACGGAAAAATTCCTATGGGGGATAGAAAAGGGAAGGCTGGGGAAAGAAGATGAATGTAGTTGTCCAAGAGAGGCAGCTAAGGCCTAGGCTTCATTCCCACTGCCAGCAGGTAGGAATGGAGTGGGGAGGACAAACTTGGGACCTCAGGGGAAACCTGACAGACTTTGAACAATGATGGGCGTTGGGGGAGGGAGAGGGGAGAAGGAGGCTAGGGGACTTCTCAGGCTTCTGACATGAGCCGTGAAGCTTGAGGGTGCCATTCCACCTGCGAGGAGAAGGATTGGGGAACACGGACATTTTGAAAGTGATGAGTCTGACTTTGTCACGTGGAATTTAAAGTACCTGAGGGCTGTCCAAGTGGAGGTGCTCAGTAGCGGCTGGCGCTGTAGTCTGCAGCTCAGGAGAGACCTGTGCTGGTGAGGGACAGCTGACATCGGTCTGACATCTGTCTAAGGTTCCCAGGAAGCAGGCCCTGGGAGGAGGGTTCACACGTGAGTGGTTCACCACAGCAGTGCTCCCAGAGGGAGAGTGGGAATAAGAAAGGAAAGGGTGACAAGCAAGTGCATGGGCTGCCCAGGGCTGCCACAACAAAGTACTACCATCTGTGTAGTGGGTGGCTTGAGCAACAGAAATGTATTGTCTCACAAGTCTGGAGGCTAGGAGGCCAAGATCAAGGTCCAGGCAGGTTGGGTGCATGCCTCTCTCTTAGCTTCTGGGGGTTTGCTGGCAGTCTTTGGTGTTCCTTGGCTTATAGACGCATGGCCCCAATCTCTGCCTTAACGTTCACATGGCATTCTGTGTGTGTGTGTGTGTGTCTTTCTGTCCGAATATCAACTTTTTATAAGGATACCAGTCATATTGGATCAGGGCTCGCCTGACTCTAAAATAACCTCATCTTAGTTAATTACACCTATAATGACCCTATTTCCAAATAAAGACACATTCTGAGGTACCAGAGGTTAGGACCTCAACACGTGAATTTTGCAGGGACACGATTCATCCCACTACACCAAACAAGGGCAAAAGGATCTGCAAGGCTGCTTCAGCCTCACCCCCCGGGGGAGCCGTCAATGTTGAGGCTCACCCCAGAGCTGTCCCAGCCTGAGCTGGGCTCCCATGCTCCTGCACTGACAGTCTAATGGCCTTGGGGCCGTGGAGGAGGGGACGGACATTCCTAGGAACTTCTAGTGCTCTGCGTATCTTTCTGTGGTTAAAAACACACCAGAATAATTTTTAATTTTTTATTATTATTTTTTTACCGGTACGCGGGCCTCTCACTGTTGTGGCCTCTCCCGCTGTGGAGCACAGGCTCCGGACATGCAGGCTCAGCGGCCATGGCTCACGGGCCCAGCCGCTCCGTGGCATGTGGGATCTCTCCGGACCGGGGCACGAACCCGTGTCCCCTGCATCCGCAGGTGGACTCTTAACAACTGTGCCACCAGGGAAGCCCCGAAACAATTTTTTAAAGAGGCCCAAGAAGATGGAGGAAAAGCATGGCATTGCCTATTACAACGGTCATCAGGATAGAAGGTCATCAGTTTGCCAAAAGAAAGGCTGAAAGCCAAAGACCCACATTCCAGAAGTGGGAAGAACAAGAAGGAGAAGGATATGTGTGGTGGAGGAGCTAAGAATTCAGGGGATGACACCAAGCACGCTAGTTTTTAGATCCCAACCCAAACATCAAGACAGCTGGCTGACCAAACATGGCTGGGAACAAAGGGATATTTTAAAAATCAGGAGTAAATAATCTGAAATTATCTACGGTCATCATTTCTGGGCTTCACATGTACTGGGAACTTGGACGATAGAACCTGAGAGCCAAGATGAAGGAGACGAAGGCTCCGGTTCCAGTCGGTGGATGTCACCTCACAGCGGTGGGCGATGTGGGGACACTCACACTGTCCGAGGGTTGGATTCCAGCTACTGGGGAGTTTGAATGGTAAACAGTACTGAGCACTCTGGTGAGGACTGCAGCTTGAGTCACGTTAAAAGAATAATCAAATAAAGGCAAAAAGCTCTGATGTGAAAAACATCATCTGAGACAAGAAGTCTGATGTCTGGACACACTCATCGCATCCCCATGCCTGACCAGCAGACTTCCAATCAAACCACAATGAATAACAAAATATTTTTTTCTCTGTCTTTTTGAAAACTCTTCAAAGATAGGACCATCCAGGAGAACAAAGTTGCAAGAACAAATGTTGTTTTTACATATTTCTTTTAAGAGGAGATGTGCTCCTCAGAATGGTTCTCTAAATAAATAATTATCCAAGGGGCACCATCCTTACCCAAACCATGTGGTCTGAAACAGGGAAGGGTTCCAGGGAAAGTCAGGAAGCTGCTGCCCCAAGCAGGGGTATTGGGTTCTGGACTTGCAGAAATGATGTGAGCATTTGTGGCTCATTATGACCAAGTCTAGACCTTCCCTTAGAGACGAATTGGAAGGGCATATGGGTCCAGAGGTGCAGCTCAAAGGACAACTCAAGTAGTGGTAGAGGTCCTTCACAGCTCTTGTACCTCATAAGAAATTTAAAAAGCTAAAATATTGCCAGCAGTTACTATTTAAGGATTCACTTGTTAAGTTGCTAAGGAAGTTACAGAAACAGATGGACCATACTACTCAGGAGATGAAATCTTAAGAGTTCCTGGGGGTTATGGGGCCCCACTTCCATCCCTCCCTCATTCCATCTGGACTTTGATGTGGGCTGTAGCAAAAATACCACCACTTTCCTGCAGAACTGCAGACTTTTAAAATATGATAATGTCACGTAGCTACACTGATGATGACACATCTCAGTGTCTTAGATGTCAGATCTGTCTGAGAACCTTGCCTTTCAATTTCTTTTATGGTGCCAGGCAAGTAAACATTTATTAAATGAATAGAAGAAAACTTGAATTAGTAAACAAGCCATTGACATCTATTGCGCATCTATATCCACCAGACTCTGGGGTGGATAGTTTCACCAGCAATTTAATTTAATCTTCATAATATTCCTGAACTGATTATCAGAGCGGTATCTTCAAGGAACTTAGGCTCTAGTTTGAATATAAAGCATAATGGAAAAAAGTTAAATGTAAAAATAATAGATAGTGGTATTGGTGTAAAGATAAGCATATAGATCAACAGAACAGACTAGAGAGCTCAGAAATGGCCCTACACATATATGGCCAATCGGTTTTTGACAAAGAAGCCAAGGAAATGTAATAGGAAAAGAATAATCTTTTCAACAAATGGTGCTGGAACAGTTGGTTATGTAAGAAAACGAATCTTAACCCTTATTGCATACTGTATATAAAGATTAATCCTGAGTGAATCATAGACCAAAGGGAAAGAGCTAAACATATAAAACTTTTAGAAGAAAATACATGAAAATATCTTAGTGACTTGGGTTGGGGAAAGATTTCTTGAATAGGACACAAGAAGCATGAGCTACGAAAGAAAAAATTAATAAACTGGAGACTTCATCAAAATTAACAAGGACTGGGGCTTCCCTGGTGGCGCAGTGGTTAAGAATACGCCTGCCAATGCAGGGGACACGGGTTTGAGCCCTGGTCCGGGAAGATCCCACATGCCGCGGAGCAAGCCCATGAACTAAGCCCATGAACCACAACTACTGAGCCTGCACTCTAGAGCCCATAAGCCACAACTACTGAAGCCTGAGAGCCACAACTACTGAGCCTGCACTCTAGAGCCCACAAGCCACAGCTACTGAGCCCGCATGCCACAGCTACTGAGCCCACATGCCACAACTACTGAGCCTGCTCTCTAGAGCCTGCAAGCCACAACTACTGAAGCCCACAAGCCACAGCTACTGAGCCTGTGTGCCACAACTACTGAAGCCTGCGCACCTAGAGCCCATGCTCTGCAACAAGAGAAGCCACCGCAATGAGAAGCCCGCACACCCCAATGAAGAGTAGCCCCCACTAGCCGCAAGTAGAGAAAGCCCGCGCACAGCAACAAAAACCCAACGCAGCCAAAAATAAATAAATAAATTTATTTAAAAAAAAAATTAACAAGGACTAAGGGCCATGAGGAAATTTGGGGGGATGATTAAAATGTTTAATACCTTTACTGTGGTGGTGGTTACACAATTATAAACATAATGTAAAACTCTTCAAATTGAATACTTAAAATTGGTGAATGTTTATTGCATGTAAATTACACCTAAATAAAACTGACCTGAACCAAAAATGGAGCATGTATCATCCTCAATTCACAGACGAGGAAACTGAGGCTTATAATACGTAAGGAACACACCTAAGTCACAGAACTAGCAAGCAGTGGAGGCAGGATTCAAACCCAGGTGTCCTTTTGAGTCCACAACTCATCTTCCTTCTTTTGCATTGTTTCCTTCCTTGCTGTTCATTCTATAACTAATTATTAAAGGCTCATATTAAAAGAATCTAATAACTAGCAGAATAAGACATGTCCCACGAGGGTCCCTTGCCCAAGGACGTATGGGGTAGTCTTCCCCATCGAATTCTTACATTGAAGCCCTGCCCTCCTGCCTCTAGGACGTGTGTTTCTCCAAGGCTGCCCTTATTCCAGAATCCTCAAATCCAAGTCTTTGCTTCCCTTACCTCCAGACTCAGATTCGCCCCATCTCCCTTCAGCACTTTCGCCTGGTATTTATCAGCTCTACAGAACTTTACGCTTATTTATCTTGCACCCCTCGTGGGCCTTGTCACCTACAGGTCTAAGGAGTCCCCAGCTAATCCATCAGCTTCATGGAACACTTGTTGAGCTTGTGTGCCCCGCAAAGCACCCGCGACAGCATCTTTTACTCACTATGAGCTCCAGGTTGGATTCGAATCTTCGCATTGCGATATAGTTCAGGTGCGCACCGTTTATCAGGTGCCCGCTGTCTCCTGTTATGCCGGGTGTTACAAACACAGATGAGGTCCTTGGGCTGGCAGTGCAGCGGGGAGACAGGTGTATGGAGATGTAATTACCCACCAGCACAGTGGACGCAGCGATAGAAAGAGGAGTGAAGCCCAGGTTGTCGCGGTGGAGGCGCACCCACTCTCCGGAGGCGGGGCAGGGGGGGTCGTGATGGAGGGTGGTGGGAACAGCCCTGCCCAACGGTCCTTACAGGGAAGATGACCTCTGCTGGGTTTGAACGACCGAGAGGAGACGTAAAATCCTGGGAAAACATGTGCGCAGGCGTTGAAGCGTGAAGGAGCGCCGGGGAAGCAGAGTTTGGTAACGTCGGGAGAGCGGCTCGACCTGAGGTCTAGGAGGTAGCAGGAGTCTGGCAAGAGAGGGCTTTGTGGCAAGAATCAAAGTCCCAGGCCACCTGGGAGCCAGGCATGACGTTAACAAAACAGGCTGACTTTGACCCAAGGACAGGAAGTAAAATAATGGAAAGAGCATCTACCGGACTTTGACTCTGCCTGAGGTCCTGTTTTAATCACACGTACTCAGTCACTTATCAGGTAAGTAGTACCATTATTATGGCCATTTTACAGATGAGGCAACCGAAGCCTGGAGGGCATAATTAATATGCCCACAATATGTTTTTTAGGATGTGAAAGCCCAACTTTAACCACTTGGCTACTCTTACCTCAGAAATATCGAAAAGACTTCAGTTTTTTAAATGCCTCCAAATAGTACCAGGTCTATTAGAGGGAGCAAATACAGTGTAGGTGGAAATCTCAAATAAGGGAGATAAACCACCCTCAAAATACCTAAGGAGGCTATTCCTCCTAGAAAACTAGAGGCTTGTAGACCTCTCAGTCCCTAGGATAGCAGGTTTATTATCTGTATAAGATTATAATTTACAAACATAACAAAGTAGAAATCTGTTTCTGATGCTTTCATGCAATGCTGACTAGGTTACACGTCCTGAGCTGGGTTTCAGGCGAGCTTGGTGGATCGCGCACCTTCCCGTGTCCCAGCTGCCGTGTCTGCTGAAGAAGGCTCCAGCGGTCTCTCCTGTGCTTGTTCCGAGATATGCCAGGACACAGAGGGGACCCCTGGGAGTCCCAACGCCCAGCAGAATAAAATGTAGACTCAGAACGTATGTGGGTCATACCATTCCTTTTGACCATTGGCATCTTTTTTAAAAATTTATTTATTTATTTTTGGCTGCACTGGGTCTTCGTTGCTGCACGCAGGCTTGCTCTAGTTGCAGCGAGCAGGGGCTGCTCTTCGTTGAGGTGCACGGGCTTCTCATTGTGGTGGCTTCTCTTGTTGCGGAGCACGGGGTGACCCCAGAACAGAACCCTACAAAGTGGACGCCCCCGTGGTGTAACTAGGCCCTCGCATTTCAGTCCTGTTTCTACCTAATCAAGGCCTGCTCTTTGTTTGAAGTTTCTATTAAATCAATTTTCTCCTCTCTGTGTTGAATAATCCCAGGTGGCCCAGGTATTATTTCTGGCCTTGTCCAATATTTTCAAGTTGAAACAGAAAACACTATTCTTGTAAGGGTCTAAGAGAAGCTTCTAAATATATTAAATTGTTTGTGTGTGTGTGTGTGTGTGTGTGTGTCTGAGAGAGAGAGACAGAGACAGAGATTATGGAGGTTTCATTCTAAAGATCAGGTTACAGTATGAAAAGCAAATCAGTCTCAAGTTTAATGAACATAAGGTAAGCATCTGGAAACCCACCTAAATACTTGGAATGACTCTTCTAACAGCTGGGTCCTCTGTCATTTCAGCTCTAGAAAATTGATCAAAGACCACAAATTAGCCTTCATGTATCTCCCACTGAGTTCAAGCTCAGTATTTTTTACTTTTTAGAGTTATTTGAAGATTTTTAAGTTTGACTTTTCTGGCACAGACCCAGAGATTCTTCACTGCCTGGATCTAGTCCTAAAAGAGTAGTGGGGACTGGCTTTGCGTTTGTGCCTTAGGTAAAAATCTCAATCACTATCAACATGTACATAAACACACACACACACACACACACACACACACACACACACACACACACTCACATCCACGACAGTTTGCACCCAAACTAGTGAATGTGTCCAAGATGAGGCTTGCCTGCTGCTCTATTCCAAGAAGAGCTGCTTTGAAGTGACCGTCCAGGCTTAGAAGAATAAACTCAGTGCTATGTTTTCTCCAGCAGATGGCGCTGTGCACCGCGCTCTGTAGAGCGATCGAAAGGTACTCAATATTTTTGAGGGACTCTACCAACCCCCAAACAGGAGGGTTTGACCCCCAAAGCCTGGAGTTAGGACCAGTCTCCACTCTGATTCATTCTCCTCTGCAACCTTACAGACACTATTCATCTACCACAAGCCTGTGAGTGGATCCTAAATGTATAAAACTGCTCCCAACTAATGAATTCGTTCTTTCAGCGACGGTTCAGTGGTGCCTTCCATGTGCCAGGTACAATTCTTGGAGCTGGGGATAGAGAGCTGAGTAAAACAGATGATTAAATGAAGTCTAATAAAAACACAAACAGCTCTATCATGGAATGGCTGTCATCAACAGGTGCTCTGAAGAAAAATTAAGCAGGCTCTTTTAGTGGGCAGGTCTGAGAGAGCCTCTCTGGGGAGGCGACAGGTGAGCAGAGCCCTGAATGATTCCAAGTAGGTGGCTCCAGCCTCAGGTGCACCTTGAAATCACCTGGGACGCTTTAACCAGGCTGGTGCCCGGGCCCAGCCCCGAGTATGCTGCCTTAACTGGTCAGGGGTGGGGTCCAGGCGCTGGGAGTTTTAAGTCTCTCAGGTTATCCTTGTGCACAACCAGGGTTGAGAACCATTAACTCTAAACATCTAAGCAGGAAATCACACACCTTGGTAGGGAATTATCCCAAAGCTAAATGAAAAGAGACCCATTTTTTGCTGCTGCCTGATGTCAGGCTGGCTGCAGCACAGAGGCCCTCTCCCAGCTGCTCCCTGGAATCCAGGCGAGCTGGACAGCAGAGCTCACTCAGCAAGCCAGAATACGCCCCGTGCTCTGCCAGTCGTCTGGGCTGCTGAATCATCTCGCTTTTCTGAAGATCAGGGGAAACGTGGCCAGTGCCCTGTCCTGCCCCGGCATGGGTTCCCTCGAGCGGCCTGCCTGGGAGCAGGGGGCTGTCCTACCATCTCTGTGTCTTAGCGTAGGGAGCACCCTTTGTCTCCCCAGGTGGCCCCCCTGAGCTGCTTCTCCGACACCCCCATCTCTTCTGACCTTGTACCTGAACTGCCTGCCTCTCCCCCTTCTCTTCTGGAACTCATCAAGAATCTTTAGGGGAGAGGGCTCTTAGATCCTGGAGCTGATGAGTGGGCACAGCTGTGCTCTGGGAGCCTGATGGATTCCAGCCCTCAGCTGCTGACCCCAATTCTGCCTTCTTCAGGACACAGGGGTTCCATCTCCCCTGGTGCCCGACAGAGAGCTGGTGACAGATGCTGCTTGGCCGCCCCGTGAGCATTTCCTTGTTTCTCTTTCAGACAAGCTGGAGATTGTCTTTCCCTCCTTTGAAATGCTGACCGGGAGCAGCTCGCCACCTCCACCTTCCTCAGACTTGTGCTCCAGGTAAGATCTTTGCTCTCAGGCACTGAGATGTTCAAGGAGGCCAGTCTGAGGATCCAGGCTTGGGATGGACATGCTAGGAGAAGAGACCCTCTGTAATGGGATCTCCATTGGTCTTGTCCTGGGACCCAAGGCCACAGTTCTCTCTCTTTACTTTTAATCATGGAAAATTCAAAACATACCCAAAAGTAGAAAGAATAGTAAAGTGAAGCCCCATGGACCCCATCACCCAGCTGTGACAGGTTGCCAATCTTATATCGTCTCTTGTTATTAATTCCGGGAGGCAGGGGTGGGGAATTTAAAGCATGCTTCAGACAACCTATAATTTTACTCATAAATATGTCAGAGGGACATCTTTTTTATTTTTAATTTATTTATCTTTGGCTGCATTGGGTCTTTGTTGCTGCGCGCAGGCTTTCTCTAGTTGTGGCGAGTGGGGGCTACTTTTCATTGCAGTGTGTGGGCTTCTCATTGCAGTGGCTTCTCTTGTTGCGGAGCACGGGCTCTAGGCACATGGGCTTCAGCAGCTGTGGCACGTGGGCTCAGTAGTTGTGGCTCGCAGGCTCTAGAACACAGGCTCAGTAGTTGTGGGGCATGGGCTTAGTTGCTCCACGGCATGTGAGATCTTCCTGGACCAGGGATAAAACCTGTGTCCCCTACACTGGCAGGTGGATTCTTAACCACTGCACCACCAGGGAAGTCCCAGAGGGACATCTTTAACTGATAGGACTTTTAAACAGAACCACCAAGTCTTTTTTTTTTTTTTTTTTTTTGGCTACACAGCATGGCTTGCAGAATCTTAGTTCCCCGACCAGGGATTGAACCCCGGTCCCGGCAGTGAAAGAGCTGAGTCATAACCACTGGACCGTCAGGGAATTCCCAACCACCAAGTCTTTATCATCTAATACCATGTTAGCTCATACTTATATTTCTGTGTTGTCTCAAAAGTCAGTTCTCTTAAACTGAGTTCAGATTGTTACTTGATACACATCTTATTGATTTTCCATTTAACCCACTTCAATTCCCCAACCCTTCTTGTTGGGTGAGGGGCAGGGAGTTAGGTGGGAATGTTTCCCTTTGACATTGAACTGAGAGGTTTAGTGGAAGGCGTGTGGGTCTCAGGCTCAGACTCAATCCCAGATCTCCTCCTTTGTGACTTAGTCTGGGATCTGATGAGTCTTCCCTTCCCAGCCTCTCCTGGGGGAAGAGAAGCTTGCTTGTGAGAAACCTCAAAACTCACGGAGACAGGTCTGTGAAAACACTTGCCAAAAGTAAATAAACATTATTACACAAACCTCCAGTATTTCCCTGTAAAAAATTTATGAGTTGACCTTGGTGTGAAGTCAACTGAACCACCCAGATCATTCTGAAGAAATGTATTCAATGTTTTTTTTAAAATAAATTTATTACTTACTTTTGGCTGCATTGGGTCTTTGTTTCTTTGCCCCTTGGAGGGAGGGGGGCCTGGGGAGACTACTTTCCATTGCGGTTGTGCGGGCTTCTCATTGCGGAGGCTTCTCTTGCTGCGGAGCACGGTAGTTGTGGCTCCTGGGCTCTAGGGCGCTGGCTTAGTAGTTGTGGCGCACGGACTTAGTTGCTCCGCCGCATGTGGAATCTTCCCCGACTAGGGCTCGAACCCGTGTCCCCTGCACTGGCAGGCGGATTCTCAACCACTGCGCCACCAGGGAAGCCCTGCATTCAATGTTTAATGGCCTTGTTCTTAAAAGAGAAACAACCCCCGCCCCCCCATACACACACACATTAAACCACTCTCTTAAGTTCAGAAGTTGAAATGAAAGCAAAATCCACTGTTCTTCCCTCCCTTGTCATTAGAAGATGGTCTTTAGCTCTTGGTTAGTTTTGATTCTTTTCCCTGAAAGCTGTTCACTTGGAAAGAGGAGAGAAAAAGGAGAGCAAAAATCAAACAGTGTGTTAACAGGGATTTAGTCAGAGGCGGGCTGCTGAATTGTAATTTACCTCTGGGCAGAAAGAGATTTTACTCTATTATTTATTAGGTCAAGCCCTTTGTTGACATAAAGCCTGGGAGGTGTTGTAGGTAATTTCTTAGCAATGCTTTAGGGGAGCACATTAGTTTCCTATTGCTATTGTAATGAATTGCCACGAACTTAGTGGCTTAAAACAACACGGATTTATTGCCTTACAGTTCTAGAGATCGGAAGTCCAAAATGAGTCTCACAGGACCGAAATCAAGAGGTTGGCAGGGCTGGTTCCTTCTGCAGGCTCCAGCGGAGATTTCGTTCCTGGCCTCCTCCGGCTTCTAATGCCCACGTTCCTTGGCTTGTGGCTCCTTCCTCATCATGCAGACCTCTTGCCCCTGTCATCACATCTCCTCCTGTCCACTCTGATCTCCTGCCTCCCTGTTAGGGGACCCCCAGATAATCCCAATTAACCTCATCTCAACATCTTTAACCTAAACACATCTGCAAGTCTCTGTCGCCATGTGTGCTGACATTCATGGGTTCAGGGAACTAGGATTCAGACTTTCTCAGAGGCCATTATTCACCCACCACAGGGAAGGAACAAGCTTTTGGAAATCCAGGCCTCACAAAACACCTCAGAACTGTCTCTTCTTTTAAAGTCCTCCTGGGGATGGTCAATGGACACTTATATACACTGTGCTCTGGGGAGATCCAGAGCTGGTCATTTGTGGGAGGGTAGGAATTTGTGGGCCCCAAAGCAGACAACAATGTATTCTTTTCTCCCCTGTGAGTGGAAATTCCCCCAAATGGTGAGCATTCATTCCTAGACATCTATTCAGTTATCAACATCGAATAGTATCCCTTTTGGAGCTCCCTGGTTTCTGTGGGGTCCTGGAGACGTTGGATACATTTGCCATCCCCCTTTAATCTGGGCAGGCTCTCCGACTGCTTTGACCAGGCCCAGGCCTTAGGAGTCAGGCACTGAAAAAGAATATATATAAAAAACTGAATCACTCTGCTGCCCACTGTAAATCAACTACTGTATATTTCAATTAAAAAAAAAAACACTGTAGGGCTTCCCTGGTGGCGCAGTGGTTGAGAGTCCGCCTGCTGATGCAGGGGACACGGGTTCGTGCCCCGGTCCAGGAAGATCCCACATGCCGCGGAGCGGCTGGGCCTGTGAGCCATGGCCGCTGAGCCTGCGCGTCCGGAGCCCGTGCTCCGCAACGGGAGAGGCCAAAACAGTGAGAGGCCCGCGTACCGCAAAGAAAAAAAAACCAAAAAAAACACTGTAGATCAACTACTGTATATTTCAATTTAAAAAAACACTGTAAATCAACTACTGTATATTTCAATTAAAAAAAAAAAAAGAGGCGATGTTCACGTCCTGTCTCTCTGAACACTGGCTCTGGGGGCCCTGATCTTCCCCACATGAAGTCCAATTACCTTGCTGGAAAGACCCCCATGGAGAGCACCGGAGAGTCCTGGGAGGAGAAGAGATGCCTACCTGAGCACAGCCAGGGAGCTGTCCCTACCAAGGCACCAGGTATGCGGAGCAAGCTGCCTTGGACCCTCCAGACCAGCACAGTGGGCAACCGAATACCACTGAATGACCTAGTCCACGCCACGGGCAGCAGAGGAATCACCCAGTGAAGTCCTCCCTGAATTCCTGCTCCACGAAGCTGTGAGATGGAAGAAATTGATTGCAGTGTTAAGTTTCAGGGTAGCCTGTGATGCTCAGTAGATAATTTGGTGACCACCACATATACTGTGCACCAGTCACTTTGCAGCGGGTCTGAGGGTAGAAATTTAGGGGGTATCCATCCACAAGTCCCAATCCAGTCATCAGATATCGTGGATTTGGACTTCCCTTCTCTCCATAGTGGTAAACGGATGAGGCGACTCATCTCTGAAGTGGGGACAAGGGAAATGAGGGCTCACAGAGTTGTTTGTGGTGGCACGTGCAACAGGAAGAGCTTTGTAATCTGAGAAAGCCTATTCCAATGTCATAGTTTGTAGTGGTAGTTATAGTAACAGTACTACAGGAGAAATCAAATGGAGGACAGTCATTCCCTGCCTGTTTTAATATTGTCTCCAAGTGTGGGTGTTGATCACCAGGTTTGAAGTAATCTGATTTTGCATCATAACTCATTTTCAGCATTTAAGAGGGGAAAAAAGGACGAGGGAAAAAAAAAAACAAATTACTTTTTTCCTCCCCGAGAGTTTGGGATGTCACGTGGTCCTTGCTAATGCATTATGTAATTGTGGATTATGTAATTTGTGGAACAGTGTATGCTCTTCCTGTCCTGAGCTGACCCTCCTCTCTCTTGCCTTCTGTGAGCCATGCACAGTTTTACATGTGCTCTTCCACAGCAGTGGAATAAAAATGTGTTTTGTAGACTTCACCTAAGCCTGTGACTACGTATTTAAAATCAGTTGCCCTTCAGAAAGTATGATCAAGCCTAATACGAATAATGATTAAAGAGCTGGCGTGGAAGAAGTCTGCCTCTCTAGGGAAGATAGTTCAGTTGATCAAGGAACAGAAAACAGGCAGCCCGTGCAATGCTGCAATGCCGCCTTTGAAGACATTTTGCGTTTAGTCTGTCCACGGTGAGGCCTGTAAGAGATCAGAAGCTGGAATTCAAGGGCTGTCAGGAACCAGACAGGTGTAGCCTCTGGGACCCGAGGCCTTTGGTTACAAGACCTGGGAGTCTGTTCTCAATCACTGAGACAGAATATAGACAAATGCACATGGTATCCTCTTGCAGAGTAAGATTCCTGGGCTGAGCGTACAACTTTGAGTTTTAAAAACTGGTTTGGCATTTCCATACATTTTTAGCCACATGGAAAGACTTTGCTCGTGGTTGACTAGCCTACTCTGACTGAAAACAGATGAAACATGGGCATTTGAAAACAATACAAGTCAGGCCTGTCACTGCTCCATCCCCCGTGGGACCACCACTGCCACGTTTGCAGAGGTGGAGGAGGTCGGTGCCACCGGGGCATTAGCTGTTCTGTGTCTGAGGTCTTTTCACTTGTGGGAGTTGCTGTAAGAGTAGGTAACAGGCTCTTCCAAGGTCAGGGCACCATCTTCCCAAGAAGGGCCCTTGGTTGTGAGAAGAATCAGATGCACCTTGGGCCCGATATTGAAGAACTGAAGCCAGAGCGGGAGCTCCAAGCCAGTCCCATGGCCTGGAGAGAAAGGGAAATTGCCAGTACTGTGAACCCCGGCCGTGATCTTTGTTAGTTTAGGCTGAGAAAGGAACGGAAGGGTTCCCTTCTCCCAAGGAAGTTGAAATTTCTCAAGACCAAATTGACCAGTACCCAGTGATTACAGCCCTGAAATGTTCAAGCCACAGAACACAGGAGGCAGCCGTGAAGGGCCCCAGAGGGTGACACAGGTGTAAACCTACAAACCAGCACTGAGCCAGGGAGGGCAGAGGGCGGTGGGGATGGTACTCACCCGAGGGGCCCAACAGAAGCCTAGGGATGCAGGACAGCACAAACATCACAAGGGAGGGACTGGGGACAAGCGGGCTTGGCTTGGTCACTTGGGTGGCCTTTGGCAAGCCCTCCGACCTAAGTTAGGGTTCCCTCATTGAGAGAATGGGGATGTCATCGTCTCCCTCTCGGGGTTGTCTGGTGAGTCCGTGCGGAGGATGCCTGTTGAACGTCATGGTAACATGGCGCTGGGGGTGGGGGGGTGGGGCTGAGTCTCATAAGAAACAGTGGGGCTGAAGTCAGTCAGTACAAGTCACCCGGCATGGGAGTGAGGAGGGGGTTGTGCGCAAAGCTTAGGGCCTCCACCAGGATTGCTCTGGGACCCAAGGAGGGGCTGGCGAGAGTGACCCTGGTCTCTGCAGCATCATTGGTCTTCTGAGCTGTGCCACAGGCAGGCAGGGTTTGGGACACCAGGTCATAGTTGGGCTGACACCCACTCTAGGCTGTGCTCACCCTCAGTTCTTAACCAGTGCTTGTGCACATCCAGCGATTCCGGATTCCAGGTTGTGCCACCTTCCCATTCTTCACGTCCCCATCGGGCAAGATTTTGCCCATTAAGACCAATCACGTTTGATCAAAGTTGGACTTTAATTGAATATTTAGAAAGAAGATTAAGTAGCAGGTCTTTATTTCCCATTTCTTTTTGCAGCTGTTATTCCAAGTCACCAGTCCCCAAAATAAACTTGCTTTTTCGCTTTGAACCAAAAATTTCTCTTGCAGACAAATGATGCACAAACGGTGACCTTTCTGAATTGGCAGAATTCTTTGGGTACATTACTTATGAGCACACAGGTGCTGCATCTAGTTATAAGACAGATGTCAGGAAGGCCAGAGAAGAAAATGCTAAAGGAGATTTCTGTTCGTGAGTGTGGTGTCTCTGAAACCCTCCTCTCCATTTGCCTCGTGTCACATCAAATGTGTGTGTGTGTGTGTGAGACATCAGGAGTAGGATTTCAGAACATGTTGTGAATCCTATATTTCAGACTTACATTTTGCTGCATAATGGCCCTGCGTGTTAGGGTAAACAAGTAAATAACTTGGCTTCACTTTTATTGTTTTGAGGAAGTCGAGTTTTTTCAGGAAGACAACGGCAATAATGCCCTTTTCCAAATGCTTTGCAACTGCTCACTCGTGAGATAATCACGGCAACCTTGTGAAGTAGCAAGAGTTAGGAATGGCGCCAACATGGACATTTGTGGCAACGAAGTCACAGAGGTGTCTAGGGCTCGGGCAGATGTCAACAGCGGATAGTGACACAGGACGGTTACAGCCCAGGTCTTCTGTTTTCCTAACTCTTACTGGTGAAATTTTTTTTTTTTTTTTTTTAATGAAATTTTTAAAAATAACAATTTTAAAACTTTTCCTATAAAAGTAATGCATACTCATGGAAAAAAAATTAGAAAGTGGAGAAAATTAGGGAACAAAAATCACCCTTAGTTTTACGACTCAAATACAATTATTTTTAACATCACGATACTGTTTTGCAGGTCAAAAGGGAAATTTAAAAAATAATTTTATAAGCTTTATTTATAATTACCAAAAATTAGAAACAACCAAGATGTCCTTCAATAGGTGAATGGCTAAACAAACTGTGGTACTTCCATACAACGGAATATTATTTAACAATAAAAAGAAATGATCTATCAAGTTACAAAAAAGACATGGGGGAACCTTAAATGCATATTGCTAAGTGAAAGAAGCCAATCTAAAAAAACAACATACTTTTCGTATAATTCATCCCAATTATATGACATTCTGGAAAAGGTAAGACTATGGAGACAGTAAAAAGCAGTGTAAGTATTCTGCGTGATACTGTAACGGTGGCTATAGGACATTATACATTTAGCAAAGCCCATGGATTTATACAATACAAAGAGTCAACACTAATGTAAACCATGAAATTTAGTTAATAAAAATGTATCAATATTTGTTCATCAGCAGTAACAAATGTAACATATCATTGCAATATATTAGTAACAGGATAAATTGAGGGCAGGAGGAAACGGAATGTATGGGAACTCTCCGTATTTTTCTGTTCAAGTTTTCTTTAAATCAAAAACTGCTCTAAGAAATAAAGTCTACTAATTTCTTTAAAACTTCAAATACATTTTTAAAAAGGAAATGGACAATAATGATATTTATTTAAACATGCATGACTGGAAAAGAGTGAGGTTTGGGAAAAGATTATTTGGGTTTTCGATATGTAGAGTTTAAAGTACCTGCGGAATACCTAAAGGATATGTCAAAGAATAGATGAATATACAGGTCTTGAGCTCAGAGGAGAAGTCTAACCTGGAGATACAAATGTTAATCATTTGCAAAATAGGCAGTAATTCATGTTAAAAGCAACAGTGGACTCTCCCAGATGAGATTATGCTAAAGCATTGGATGCTTCAGCTTCCATCCATGCTTTGGCGCTGGCTACTAAAAACATTTGGACAAGAAAGGAAATAAATGAGAATGGTTGTGTTTTGTATTAGGGTTTTTGTTTGTTTATTTGCTTGCTTTGTTTCTTGTTTGATTTTGTAATAAGTGGATGCTGGAGAAATTTTGGAAGTAAGGATCTCAGAGAACAGGCTGAAAAATAAAGAGCAGATAGTGGGGACCGGAAATGTCTTTCTTGGGTTAAGTAAAAGTCACAGAAGACAGAGAAACAAGGTGATAAAGACCAGTAAGAGAAATTGTTGCCCTCCCTTGTGATAAAATTAAATAGAATGTTGGTGATTTATTTAAAACCAGAGTGGGCTGGGGCTTCCCGGGTGGCGCAGTGGGTAAGAATCCGCCTGCTAATGCGGGGGACACGGGTTCGAGCCCTGGTCCGGGAAGATCCCACATGCCAGGGAGCAACTAAGCCCGTGTGCTACAACTGAGCCTGTGCTCTAGAGCCTGAGAGCCACAACTACTAAAGCCCTCGAGCCTAGAGCCCGTGCTCCGCAACCAGAGAAGCCACTGCAATGAGAAGCCCGCGCAACCCAATGAAGACCCAAAAAAAACAAAAAATTGAGAGTTCTATAAGCCAGTGGGGAGTTAGACTCAGTGATAGTGGAAAGGGAAGCAAGAAGGTTAACTGGTATAGATTTCAGTGGATATTCCTACGCTAGGATTTATTACGTATATGAAGGCTAGCCCTGAAATAGATGTGCTATATGCTCCTTTGAGGATATATTCAGTTGGACTTCTGAGGGGAACAAAAGTCAGTGCACATAAGGGGATCTTTGGAAATTTGGGAAGATGGGCAGCCCGGAAACACAAACAAGTTGCACCTCCTAGTTTGACATGTCGGTTTAAGAGGGCTTACATAATCACTTCAAGGTGAGGTGAGCTAAGCTTAAAGTCTCTGATTTCCAGGAATTCTCAAGTCTCTAGATGCAGCCTATAGCACTTATATCCCCATAAAAGGGAAATTTTTGACCCAGAAAATAAATAACTTCTCTAAGCTCATGCTGTAGGGATACCTGCACTTAGCAATCTTGCATTAGTTGAACTGTCACACAGATCCTAGTTTGCACTGGGGGAGACGGATGGCTGCTCGCACAGTATGAACTGAGTGGCACCAAACGAGAGCCCACTCTCTTCTTCCAGGGCCATCATGAAGTCACTTTCTAGGCTAAGTAATCGTATCTCCAGGAGGCAGATCCCTATTAGCTGCAATTAGGTCTCCTGGGGTGAGTAACCCATGAGCACCTATTAACAGTCATGAGTTTCTCAGATTAACTGGCTCAGAACAAGGCTCTGGTGGAAAGAGATATAGGATGGGTAACTGTTAAAAATAGTGTTGGGGTCTTTCCAGAACAGGGGTGGGTAGTCTCTCTGGTAGATGTGGGAAGGATGGTCAAGGCTCATTCAGCTGCTGCTGCCATTACTTGTACTGCGGCCACAGTCGTATGATGGGGCAGACCATATATTCCAAAGATGGAGATACCTATCTCATCCCACGTGCTCTTCTCACGATGTGACTGATGCCCCGCCCACTGAGAAGTGGGGTCTGTTTTTTTCTCCCCTGGAATCTGGGCACCAGCCTGAGTCTGCTCTGGCCCCTGGAGAACGGTGGAAGTGATGCTATGGGCCTTCGGAGCCTACAGCATAAGGAGGTTACAACTTCCACCCGACGCTCACATGTCTCTCTCTCCGCCTCCCTTCCCCACCACCTTCTCAATGCTCAACTTTGGAACCCAGCCTCCATGCAGTGAGGAAGCACAAACTAGTGTAAGCAGGGAAACCACATGGAGAGGAACGGAGGCCCTTAGCCAAGAGCCAGCCTCCACCACCACACGTGTGAAAGAACAAGCCTTCAGAAGGTCCCAGCCCTTGGCCTTCAAGGCTTCCAGCTGAGGCTCAGACCCTGTGGAGTGGACACAGGCAAGCCATCCTCACTCCGCCCTGACCGGCTTCCTGACCCACAGAACCCGTGAGCATGACACGTGGCTGTTTTATACCACTAAGTTTAGGGGATAATTGTTACGCAGACCTAGTACTGGAACATGTGCACCCAATGGCATTTAATGAAGAAAGACATCTAACCAAGAAAGTCATATGTCCACTTTGTAAAAACATATCACCAGCCTTGACTCTCAAGCTATAAACCCTGCAACCTAAGAGCCATGATAAATACTCTGCCCAAGCTCAGCTCCTTGTCTTTACTTGACTAATTTCTCCCTCCATTCCCCCAAGTCAGAGGTGTTTTAGCTAAGGTTATGCAGGGACCACATGAGCACCGTAAACTCTTACTGTGGAATGCACCCTTCATCTCTCCTCTTCCAGCCTCTCATGAGTTGGGAGAGGGGTGGAGGTTTGCAGGCATAAGACATGAAGGCGTTTATGAAGGATAACACAGCAGAGGTTAGGTGAATAGTCTCTAGACACAAACTCCCAAGAGTGTGTGCTGGCTGTCACAGCTAATATTTTTAACTCAGCAAAAAGTAGTACATGTTCAAGATTTTAAAAATCCATACCATGCAGAGAGAGAAGCAAACATCTCCCATCTGCTCTTCCCATGCCCAGCAGTGAGAACTGTTAACACGGGAAGGACAGTGTTGGCACAAACTCCGGAACTAGACTGTCTGCTGTTGAATCCTAGCTTTGTGGCTTTGGCCCCAGTTCCCTCATCTGTGAAATGGGGATAACTAACCTCAGAAGTGTGTTGTGAGAGTTAATGAGTTCATATATGAAAAGCATTTAGAACAGTGCCTGACACATACGAAGTCTCAATATGGATTGGCCGTCACTACTGCTACTACTGTCATCATCGTCATTAGTTATGAATAGCGCTTCCTGTAGCCTCAATGGGCTCAGGAAATAGAAAGTGTTGGAAGGAACCCAGAATTAGGGAGGAGGCTCCCAGACCAGAGGGTTCACATCTGGGCACAGTGGCCACTGGGAATGTAATGAACACCCTCGACTCCATCCCACTGTAGACCCTTCAAGGGTGTCTTGGTCCCCAGTGCCTCTGCCGGGAGTCACAAATCACATTTTCTAGCATCTTGTAGAGTAAGAGGGTCAAACATGGCTAAAATGTTGATACGAGAAAGAAAATAAGCAATAAATGGCCTAATCCTGACAGCTTAGGAATGCTGACAGGTTTTGAGAAGGAAATGTGACCTTTTCCAGAATCACTCCCTTCAGTTTTCATCTCTGGAATTCTGGGAGGCTGTCATTAAACACACAACCTAGTTCCTCCTGCTTGTAGCCAGGCGATGGTTGCAGGTGAGGGTTGCACGTGTAGGTGCCGGCTAAACATTATGGAATGAATATGCCTGTGACCTGTTTCCACCACCCGGCCATAGCAAGAGAGGGGCAGAGTCTTCAATTTGGTCTAGATAGAGCAGCTCTCGAGGGGCAGCCAGCCTGTGCCCACTGATGGGTGAATAATCTGATCCCCTGAGTGGAGCATGGTTAGAGACCCAGAAATGTTCTTTTTTGTACCAGTTTGGGCGCTTTTGATTACAAACAACAGAAACACTAGACTAAAATTAGCTTAAGAAGGAAAATTGATTATCTCACCTAACCAGGGGCAGACAGCAAGGGGCCCAGGATTGTTAGCTCTGAGACTCATGATGACATCAAGATCCAGGACCTTTTTCATCAAGGAAAACTTTCCCAGAGTGCACGCCCCTGCCCCAGATTTTATCTTACATCTTATTGGCCAGAGTTATGTCACATGACTGTGCCTAACCCAATGCGAGTTATGTCACATGACCACGCAAGGGGCGTGGAATTACCATGATTGTTTTAGACCAATCAGCATTCACATGAAAAGTAGTCCAAAGCCGGGTGGGCCTGGGAGTACAGGGAAGAAAGGCCTGCGGCCATTAAGCAATTGATGGCTTTCCTCTGTTATTCCAAAAAGCTCCCTTCAGTGATATTCAGTGCAATTTAACAAGATAATATTTAATAGGATTAAGTGAGGAGGATGGATTTAAAAAAAAGCAAGGATACACAAAAGGAAGCTCAAAATACAATCAAGTATAAAAAATGCACAGCGTGACAGCCTCTGTGGCTTGCGAAGTTAGGCCACCAGCGTGGGTTTAGTAGTCAGTGCGAGGAGGTCTTGCCGGAAGATGCAAATGGTAGCTTGTGGGCCAAACGTGGCCGATGCGTCTATTCCATTTCGGCCTTTCCAGGATCGTTTGTTTATTTTTCAGTTGGTTGCTTGCCAGCCTTAAAAAAATTGAGAGATTTTAAGTTGTTCAAAAGTATTTCTCGCTCCTCATTAAAAAAATCAGAAGATGCCTCAGCACTGGGCCTACTTTCCCACCTGGCAGCAGTCAGCTGGAGCTGACGTAGCCGTCCCCTCTGAAGCACACACGTGCGCACCACTTCTCCCTGTGGCTTCTCATCTGTTACCTGCGTGGTCCCATGGGCATTTGAGTCTGCGACCCTGGAGTTAGTTTACAGGGTCCCCAGGATAGAAGCCAACGAGTTCCTCAGGATAATATGGGTGTCCCGATCCTAAGCCTGGACCTCACAAAGTGACCATTGTGGGGTGTAGTGGACACTCCCCACCCCCCATCTCATCCTCACTGAAGACCCTGGAAAACCCTCACGGACTCATTTCTTATTAAGGCTTTCTACACAAACCGGGGGGCAAAGATGGAAGGAATGGGCACGTGGGCAGTTGGAGAGAGAGGTGGCAGAGAATCTACCACTTAGGGATAACCTCTCAAGAGAATGTTTCCAAAGGTGCCTCCTATTTGAAGAGGGCTGGAGTTTAGTGCAGAAGAAGAATCTCTCCCAACAGTTGTGGGATTAAAAAGAATAGGAACAGGTTTGGAATTAAGACTAGATTTGGAGAATGATTCTCGCTCTGCGAATAATTTTACAACCTGTGACTAGTTTAACCTCTGATGTCTCACTCCACAGTTAATGAGGTCCTGGATTGAAAGAGAAGCTTTGTACCTTCTGATTCAGCCTTTCATGGCAGCTCTATGTCTTCCAGTCCAGAAACTCCACTGACTCCAACGAGGGATTTAGAAATCCAGACAAGAATTTTTCAGTCACGTTACTTTAAATGCGAAGCTCTTTCCCCAGAAACAGGTAAAGAGGTGCCGGGCAGATGTGCACACAGATGGGGCTTATCTGACTTCCTGTCCATCTACGCCCACACACTGCAGGGTCTCCGGAAAGGTTAGGTAATGACAGAGACTCAGGAAGCCAAGAATGTGAATTATGTGACATGCAGCCGGGATCCAGCGCCTGCATGGTTAGCGTTCAACCCACCACAGCAAGCCTGGGAATAAGAGGCCATCTTGCTTTAAAAGAAGGGATACTGCCACCCTTGTGCTCATGAAATAACATTCGTTCAGTTTGCTGGAGACGGACAAGAGAGAGACAGAGAGAGATTAGACCCAACCGACAACCTTGCTTTTGACTGTATCACGCACAGCACACACCCTGCGTTCCCATTTATGCACAAATCACCACCTACCTGGTATTCCTCACAATGGCAAAGGCCTGCAGTGGAACCGGATGGAAATCCATTTACCAAGATGTTACTAAAGCAATTGGAAATTCATGATCACGTTATGTGCTTCACTGAGCTCTTTAACTGCAGAAAAGCAAGCACAGGAGCTGTCCCCATGGGGTGGCAAGTGGGGACAGCTGCTGTCCACCTAGACCTTGAGGAAGGGAGAGCCAGGGGCTGAACTGCTGCTGGGACCCAGCAGTTCAAGGAGAGGAAAGAGCAGAGGAACTCAAAGACGGGCTGATGTTGGCACGGCCAAGGTCAGGTCTCACTCGGGCCCCGGGGTTGACCACGAGGGAACTCTGACCCTCTCCACACACCCTCCTTGGGCTGTGCAGGGCTCTTTGGTGTACGTCTTTGAGACTCATTTTGATAAGATTTTGCCAGAGTAGAGATCCTTGAGGAGAAGTGTAGGGAATAAGCAGAGTGATGAAGAGCTAGGGCTCTGGAGGGAGACAGCCTGGCTCTGCAACTTGGCTTTGCCCTGTGTGACCCTGGACCACCTATTTAACAGCTCTTTGCCTCAGTTTCTCTATCTGTGAAATGGGTGCGATAATAGCCCCTCAGAGGAATAACAAAGTATTGCTATAAAGACAAAATGAGATTGTACAGGTAAATCTAGACCCAGTGCTGGACACAAAGTGCTCAGATAATGTTTGTTTCTTCCCAGTCCAGACTCCTCATCCCTGAAATGGACTTGAGTACGCACAAAATATGGCTGAAATATAAATGTAAAATACAAAATTGATCCCTGATTATAGTCAGTAAAAACAAGAAGTCAAATGAGAGAATATCCCCAACATATCTTCATAGAACACTACATAAATTTCGGAGTCCACTAAAGTGATTTCAAAGAGGCCTGGTATTTTTCAGCAGAAAGGATAGAAAATCAAGTCAGAAAGCATTTGTTACATGCTTCCCATGTGACTATCACTAGAGGGAAAAGAAGATATGATAATAATTACATAATTAGTACCTTTTACATACCAACTACTGCCTACAGATTATTTTTATTCCTTACAATCCTTCAAGCTCGATATTATCTCCATTGTAAAAGTGAGGAAATTCTGACACAGGTTAAGCAACTTGGCCAAGGTCACACAATAAATGGTTGAGCTGGGATTGGAACTTGGATCTGCCTGATGACAATGGTGGAGATGTCTGTATTTGCTGAGTGCCGGGAATGTGCTGACCTGGGTATTATTATGATGTCTATTTCGCAGATGGGAAAAGATCAAGTAATGAGCTCAAAGTCTCACAGTCACACAGAGGAAGACACAAGCATCCACTCCAGGTCTGGTTGACCCCAAAGACCAAGCTCTTATCTGTCACCATCCTGCATCCTTTGTCTGAACAACAGCAAGACACATGACTGGTCACAACACAAAACTGCATAATGACGAGGGCCCTCAGTCCGTATGGACAGCCTGACTTAACCCTTCATGCAGAAGAGACTGTGATTTCTTTCTCTACACTACAAATGGTTATAAGCCAACATTCTCTCCTAGGAAAATGTGTTCAATGTTCCTCCAAAGGACATGGCTCTCAACCTCTCATGACAACCTAATAAACTCAAGGTCATGGGAAACAGTGTATCTAAGAACATGTGGCTAAAAAAAGAACAAGCGGTATTAAATTAACTTGGATTTGGAAGGATTTTACCAAGAGAACACTGGAGTAATTCTTTTTAAATTTAATTTTATTTTTGGCTGCGTTGGGTCTTTGTTGCTGTGCACGGGGTTTCTGTAGCTGTGGTGAGCAGGGGCTACTCTTCGCTGCAGTGTGCAGGCTTCTCATTGTGGTGGCTTCTCTTGTTGCAGAGCACGGGCTCTAGACGCACGGGCTTCAGTAGTTGTGGCACTTGGGCTCAGTAGTTGTGGCTTGCGAGCTCTAGAGCACAGGCTCAGTAGTTGTGGCACATGGGCTTAGTTGCTCCGCGGCATGTGGGATCTTCCCAGACTAAGGATCAAACCCATGTCCCTTGCATTGGCAGGCAGATTCTTAACCACTGCGCCATCAGGGAAGTCCTGACATAATTTTTAAAAAATATTTATTTATTTATTTGGCTGTGTTGGGTCTTAGTTGTGGCACAAGGGCTCTTCATTGGAGTGCGCAGGCTTCTTTAGTTGTGGCACGCAGGCTTCTATTTGTGGTGCACGGGCTCCAGACCACGCAGGCTCAGTAGTTGCAGCACACGGGCTTAGTTGCCACGCAGCATGTGGGATCTTAGTTCCCCAACCAGGGATCGAACCCGCCATCCCCTGTGTCGGAAGGCGGATTCTTAACCGCTGGACCACCAGGGAAGTCCCTGGAGTAATTTTTTTTTTTGCAGTATGCGGGCCTTTCACTGTTGTGGCCTCTCCCGTTGCGGAGCACAAGTTCCAGACGCGCAGGCTCAGCGGCCATGGCTCACGGGCCCAGCCGCTCCGCGGCATGTGGTATCATCCCGGTCCGGGGCACGAGCCCATGTCCCCTGCATCAGCAGGCGGACTCTCAACCACTGTGCCACCAGGGAAGCCCCCTGGAGTAATTTTATTTGAACTTATTATAGGACCTGCCAGCATCCTAGGTGACACAAGTCTTATAATTCGTGCAGGTAAGTCTATGATTTGTGAGTCCTGCCAGTGAGATTCACTTATGAACAGCATCTGCGTTAAGTGAATCATGGTCCTCCAACCTCACAACGTTCTGCCAGAGAAACAGGTGAAAGGGATTGTCAAAAGCCAGCGTTTTCACCCTACCCCGTTTCCTTATTAACCCTCAACCTTTGGTTTTTAACAAATCAAAACACGTTTGAATCCTATGAAGGGTGGACAAGAAAGAGGAAAGATTGTCCTCTAGACACATGCCGATACAATAGTCACAGAGCAGATGTGGCTACTCAAATATAAATTAGTTCAGATTAAACAAAATTAAAAATGCAGCATGTCAATCACACGAGCCACATTTCCAGAGCTCCATAGCCACCTATGGCTAGTGGCTAGAGATATGCTTAGTAGAGACCTAGGACGCTTCCATCATTGCAGGATGTTCTATTAGACAGCCTCACGCAGCACACCTGAGCCCCCCTTCCCAGCCCCTGACCCTGCAGAACAGCCTTCTCCTGAATGAGCACCAGTCCTACGGTCCCTGCTTCTAGCTCATACCCAGCCTCCCCTGCCTCCTTCAGCCCCTTTTCAAAAAGTCCCTTGGCTCGTCCTTCATCCCATATTTTATTTTATTTTATTTATTTACTTATTTTTTTCATCCCGTATTTTAATCTAATGGGTGAATAGATCAATATCCTTTACCCCTCTCCTTCAGAAAGCAGAGTCCTTTTTAGAGACCTAGGTGTTGTGCTATGTCCTGACCTGGCTTGGGAGTCAGGAGACCTGGGCTTGACACACCTCAAAAACGAGATGTTAACTTTTTTTTTTAATAGGATTTACTCTTTTTTTTTTCTTAATTTATTTATTTATTTAGGGCTGTGTTGGGTCTTCGTTTCTGTGCGGGGGCTTTCTCTAGTTGTGGCAAGTGGGGGCCACTCTTCATCGCGGTGCGCGGGCCTCTCACCATCGCGGCCTCTCTTGCTGAGGAGCACAGGCTCCAGATGCGCAGGCTCAGTAGTTGTGGTTCACGGGCCTAGTCGCTCTGCAGCATGTGGGATATTCCCAGACCAGGGCTCGAACCCGTGTCCCCTGCATTAGCAGACAGATTCTCAACCACTGCGCCACCAGGGAAGCCAAAAATGAGATGTTAACTTGATTGTTGATTTTCAACTTAGACAATGGGGTATCAGAATCGTGGGGTGGAGGGGGTTCAGGATTTCCTCCAACTATGTGGTCCAGACTATTCTTGATCACCTTTATTAAAATGCGTCTGTCCTATGGTACCTCTGCCTTCTGGATGGCAGAAAGCACACCCGACAGGTACCAGCACCGCTCCCCCCGCCACCGAGAGTCCAAGTGTGACCTCCTCGTCCCACCCCAGGTGGAGTCACTGCTGTAGAAGATTCTTCTGCTGATGGAAGTGTGTCTCGTCCCCTTAGAGTGCTGGGTGGAAAAAAGACTGTGACTCACCCACTCGTCCAGATGACAGCTAAGATCTATGGCAGTGCTTACGTCCTGTGAGACTATGATTTCTACAAAACGCTGGTATGAACAGTTCAGTCACCTCCCTATGATTTTTTTTTTTAATATTCCAACCCCTTTATTTTTAGAGTATCTGCACCACTCCCAGAAAATTAAGTTTACAGCAGTTTCTGGGTACCATGATTTTTGGGGGAGAAAAACAAAGCTCCCAGGGTGATACCTATTATCCCCGTATTCAACTTCCCCTTCTCCTTCTCTCCCCCCTCCTCTTCCTTGTTCTCCTTTGTTCTATCCTCTTGGACAGATACTTCCCTATGATTTATACTGCCAAGCAAAGGAAAAGATAATTAGCCTTAAAAACGGGGAAAGGGTGGGGGGACTGGGGTGGAGGAGATATGGTGGTGGGTCCTGTCAGGAGTCACAGAAATGTTTTGCATGATAGAGTCATCTGGAACTGCCCTGGGTTGCCTGGGGAAGGAGACGGTGGTCACTTTCCCAGCCTCTGTGGAGCGATGTCTTCAGACTCACGCGATAACCGATAACCCAAAGCTCCTCTCATCCCAGGAGCTCCGCTCAGACAGGTCTCTGCAGAGGAGGCTGTGCGTTTACCTAACTCCCTTCACAGCACTGCTGAAACCTTCTCTCCTGGTCTCCAGTGCTGTGGGGTAAGTCAACATAAGCATTTATCAAGAGTCCACTGAGCCTAGAATGGGGGCCAGATGAGGAGCCGGGGAAGAGGGGGCAAAGCCCAAATACGCTTCAGGCCCTGGTATCAGGAGGCTCTCCGTCCAGCCTCCTCCCCCGATACAACTCTTCAGGGGAGAAAGAAAGCAAGGGGACGAACAGAAAGCGAGGTCCCGTGCTCATTTATTCACCCGCAAAGATTTCTCAGGTACAGGGCTGACGAGCACACCCGGAGGCTGACAGTTTACCGAGAGGAGTGAGGGCCAGGGCTGTTGTCCCCTGCTCTCCTCTAAGCCATTTCTGGTTCACCCGGGCCTCACAGTCCATTCTGGTCCAGCGGCCCAGGCAATGACCCTGGAAACTCAGCATCCAGGCTCCCATTCCCATAAAAAGATAAACACACCAGTTTCATGCTTCTTCCTGAATTATATTTTACAAAATTTCTAACACAACAGGGATTTTTCTATTACCATAGTAACCCTTGTGTGTGAACAGCAGACTCCAGAGACAAGCGGGTAAAAATGTAGAAGAAAACCAAGCTTCAGAATGGTGCAAGGAGAGAGGGGCAGGCGGGCTGGGCTGGCTGGCCACAGGCCTGACCCTGCCAGGAGGGCCTGATCCGGGCCCTGAGGATGCGGTTGTCTGTGATTTCTTTTGCAGCTGTATTTGCTTGTAAGTTACAGTACCTGGAGGCCCAAGAACAGTGACATTGCCCTGGTTTTCACTTGGCTGACGTGAGGACTTTCTACCTCTTTCTTTCCTTTCTTCTTTCTGTTTCAGGAGATCTAGGGGAAGATACATTTGTTTTCAGATGATGTCATTCTATGGCATAGTTTGAAAGAGACAGGATGCAAACAAAGGTGAATACGATATAGGGATGAAATCAAAGAGTCGGAAAGGAAAGCTGCAATGTCCCAAGACTGAGAGCATCCTGTCCCCTTCACCAGTGTGAACAGTCCTTTGGTCACTGTCCTTTCCAGGTTACAAGGCCATGGGTACAAAAAGCCTCCATTCAGACTTCAAAAACAACAAGAGCAACAAACAAACAGGCAGAAACCCCAGTTGCCGAGTCAGGCATGCTCTTCCCCGTGAAACGTTCTGCGTCCACAGGAAAGGAAACAGCCTGCAGACTGAGTTAGGGAAAATGGATAAAGACAATAGCATAGCTGCATCACGCAGGTAAAGTGCTGTCCACAGGGACTGGATCTTGGGTTTGCTACTTTAAAATGCAGTGGAGAGACTTCCCCGGTGGTCCAGTGGTTAAGACTCTGCACTCCCAATCCAGGGAGCACCGGTTTGATCCCTGGTCAGAAAACTAAGAACCCGCGTGCTGCACAGCGTGGCCAATAAATAAATAAAATGCAGTGGAAGTTTTGTTCCTGTTCCTTTGATGCAAGCGTACCTCCATCAAAGAGTCAGTTGGCTTGCTTCCTCCAGGTCACAGTTTATAAAATACGTTCTGATTCCTGAGACTGGAATCACTGAACTTCTGGAGGATGTTGCCTTAAAGTAATTGTGTTTAACTCTGTGTGTATGTGTGTGTCTTGCTCACATACACATAAACTTTTCCAAGCACTTAAATCTCTAATTGATACAGATGGTGACACTTGCATGTGTTTTAAACTCCTACACGCATTCTTCTAGACATCAGGGCAGGTAAAACACAAAGGACTTAATTTTCAGCAATAACAAACCAGAGAGCACAGGGGATGCGCCATGTCTCACCTCCTCCGGGCCTTTGCACGTGCTGCTCCTTCTTCCTGGAGCCCCTTTCTGAACTCTTTTCTTCTGCTGACTCCCGTGCGTCCATCAGTGTATCTCTGAGCCTCCTCTCCTACCAGAAGCTTCTCTGACGCGACCAGGCTTGGTTAGGAGCTTCACCTAAAAGAAGGTTTCTTAGGAGATGTGACATTTCCTGCTTGCAACTTGACTAAGCTGCCACTGGGGCATGGAGGTAACTCTGCTAGAATTTGGCAGACAGTTCAGAGCAGGAAAGTATCAGCTGCAAAAGCAATGTAACAAGAGATGTCCCTTATCAAACAAATACCGAGGGCTAGGCGATTTAGTATCTCATTTAAATTCCCTCAGAGGCAGGTATTCATGTGCCCAGCTTACAGATAAGAAAACTGAGGCTCAAAGAGGGTAAAAAAAACCTTCCCTAAATGGGGATGTAATGTACAGCACGGGGACTATAGTTAATACTGTTAAATTGTATATTTGACAGTTGCTAAGAGAGTAGGTCTTAAAAGTTCTCATCAAAAAAAAAAAATCGTTACTCTGTATGTGATGGATGTTAACAAAACTTATCACGCTGATCATTTTGCAACATATACAAACACTGAATCACTATGTTGAAACTAATATAATGTTATATGTCAATTATACCTCAATAAAAAGAAAAAGATCACTACTCAACTATATTTAACTTGTAGCAGTGTAACAGTGAAAGAAATAAAGTTGTACCATTTAAAAAAATACTTCCCTAAGTCAAACAACTATGAAACAGGAAAGCAGGGGTTTAGACACAGAAGCTGGGCCAACGTCTGTGGTCTTTATTGCTGCGCTAAGTTGCTTCCCTTATATGTTCACCAGGCTTTCCATGGTGCTTTCTTGGTTGACGAGTGTAGACAAAGATTCTAAAACAAATTGATATGGCCATTTTGTGCCAGTAGCTTCCTGTCTCCTTTGAAAGCTTTGGTCAAAAGCCTGGCCGCAACCAATCAAGAGCTAAATCCTGAAGAAGCGATGCCAGGCGTCATTGGCCGGTGCAGAGGCCTGGGCGATTGGCCCAAGGAAGGGGTGCGCTTTGCTTGGGGGGTCACTCAGCATTTCTGTTTCATGCTCCATTGATTTCTAGCCAGAATGCATGCAAGTCCTGAAAGCTGGAAGCTCTGCCTCAGGTTTAACCCCCACACAATCTCTTCTTTCTGATTCTTGAGGTTTAAAATTAATCTTCTCTTACTCAAAGTTGTGCTTCTAATGAAGATGCCTGAAGGCTAATTTGAAAATGTCAGTCCCCATCAGTCACGAAGAGAGAGGCCAAGGGGGGCTGTCTGATGCACCAGACGAGTATGGCTTCGCAAGCCGGGGTAGTCTCCTGTTTAATGCAAGGAGGTATGTCATTCCAAGAGGCGCCTTTGTTGTTCCTCACTGCACCCCCTCCACACGCCCCCTGGTGAGGTGATAGCCAGAGGCAAGATGAACAGACTGACCTCCTCTGCTTGCTACCTGGGGGACTCATTTTGAGTCTCAGGTTCTTCGTCTGTAAAATGGGGCACCAATGCTCCCCTCATAAAGATGTTGAGGGGATTCAATAAAATCATGTACCTATATAAAGCATTGAACAGCAGTACCTAGAACGCAGTAAATACTATGGTGCGGAAAATAAATCTGGTAGACTTCAGATTAGCCAGTGAGGGAGGTTCAGGTCTATTTGTTTTTTGGGTGTTTTTATAAATTTATTTATTTATTTTGGCTGCGTTGGGTTTTCGTTGAGGTGCGCGGGCTTCTCATTGCAGTGGCTTCTCTTGTTGCAGAGCATGGGCTCTAGGCACGCGGGCTTCAGTAGTTGTGGCATGCAGGTTCAGTAGTTGTGGCTCGCGGGCTCTAGAGTGCAGGCTCAGTAGTTGTGGTGCATGGGTTTAGTTGCGCTGCGGCAGGTGGGATCTTCCCAGACCAGAGCTCGAACCCATGTTCCCTGCATTGGCAGGCAGATTCTTAACAACTGAGCCACCAGGGAAGTCCCAGATTCAGGTCTATCTGAAATCCTTTGATTCACTTAAAATTCCCTTTTGACAATAAAACTCCTATCCTAGAATATGACTCACATGTTTCTAGAGGCAGGAAGTACATAGAGATTAAGTCCCAAAAGAGTGCAGAGAACAGGGGAAAGAAGAGGTAGGGAGGACAATGGGTTTAGAAGAGTCAGAATTCCCCAGCCCCGTCTGACCCCCTTCTCTTCTGTGAGCGGAACCTGGGAATGTGTTGGGATAGTCATTCTGGGATTACTTTGGTTACATGCAACTCCATCTTAGCAGATAGGCAAGACAGATTTGTCCTGCTGGCCTCAGAGAGGGAAGCATGCTGCCATGTTGAGGACTGCATATGGGGCCTGTCGCCTAGGACCTGAGACAGGCCACTAGGAGCTTAGAGCCACCCTAGCTGAGAGCCTCAAGAAGGCAGAAACCTCAGTCCTACAACCCCAAGAACTGAATTCTGCCAACAAACTGAACGAGCTTGGGAGAGTATCCCCAGCTCCAGATGAGATCACAGCCCCAGCTGACTGTCTTGATCTCAGCCTGGTGAGCCCTGAGCCCAGAGCCTGGCTACACGGTGTCCAGACTCCTAACCCACAGAAACTCCCAGATGATAAGTGGGTGTTGTTTTAAACTGCTAAGTTTATGGTAGTTTGTTGTGCAGCCTAGAAACTACTTCAGTGAGAAAGGGCAGAGATTAGAATTTCTTCTTGCCCCTCTCCTGCTTCCCCTACATACACAGACGGTACTTAGAGAAGCCTAGGAGGAGCTGCCGAGGTTAAGAGTCTTCCAGGTTCGAGCACACAGGCTCTCCACACCTCTGGCTCCACCCGGGACTAAAGCCTCTTCACAGGTAACCCCAGACCACACCATCACATCACTACTTGATGGGTCTGGGAGACCTGGAGGGCATACGTGGCGGGGGAACAGGGTATGGAATTATTCAGAGCAAAAAAATCTACCACCTTCCAGTATCTCATATAACCTCTCTCTTTAACAATATAAACAAACATTTGGCAGACGTCCCAAGGCCTTGAAAAGAAATGGGCAAGTTGTCATCTATGAGGAGAGGCCAGTTGGGAGTGGAGGTGGTGATAAGAAGTGGACTCAAGAACTGAGTCACGGAGTTGACTGAGAAGACGTGGGGATGGCTGGCTGATGATGGAGAGATGGCAGGATATGAGGCACAACTCATGCCCCCTTTTTTTTCATGCTAAAACATCTTTTTACTGATTGGGGTACAAGACCAAAATTTTGAAACCATCAACCTAAAAGAAAGTGAAACTCATTTTCTTCATTTAAATGCAAATTTTAGTACTCAAAGTTTTAGGAGATTAAAAAATAAAGCCAAATGCTTTTCCTATTAGCTAGTAAAATCTAAAATAAAAGCTACTGCAATAGCTAATAATACATGTAAAAAAAGATAAAGTTAACAGGGAGACAGCATTGGAATGGAACGAGAATAGCATCTTTCAGCTAAAGATGCAGTGACAACTTACACCCATCCATGCACACCCATGCACATAGGTAGCGGTTATTATATAATCCCCTTGAACAGTTCAGGGGAAAAAGAATGTACCGAAATGCACAGCTTCTTGGCATTTTGACTGGCCTTTAGTATTTGGTCTCTTCAAGAAAGGCAACTAATTTGATAGTTGACCCTACAATATTTAGGAAATGAAGCCATATGTGAGCTTAGAGAATCATTTAGTCATAGTGGAGGCACAACTCCAGGATGGAAGAGCAGTGGGCACCTGGAAACTACGGCACATCTCCTTTACCGACCAGAAGTTTCTTGGGGCCACGTGGTTTTAGGCTGGGGTTTTTCCAAGGGAATAGACTACACATTGTCTAGTCTATACAGTTCAGAGAGAGTCACAGTGGGACTAAGCCATAGGCAGTGGGATAGGATAGTCCCACTATCTAAGCAAGGATAGTCTGGTTCTGGACATTTCAAATCGGTCCTCTCCCCCCTTCCTGCCCCCGGCTTCCTTTCATAGTAGGAAAGTTTTATAGATTCTTGTCAAGTCCCTCTCTTTCCTCCCCATCTCCAGCTAGTAGATGAAGGTTAAAGAGGGCCCCTTCCAGGGGTATATGCACATCGGCCGGAGCATACGGAAAGGCTTAAGGTCTTCAGGACCCAAAGGAAGAACATGACTATGGGTGGGTCTTCAGGCCCCATGATGTAGAGGAGAGGACACTGTCTGGAGATGGTCAGCCTCCAGGGGCTGCCCCCTAGCCCAGCGGCCACCCGTCTGCCTGCTTGTTAGGGCCAGATGTCTCTGGATTAGAGACTGTTAGAGCAGCATGGGACCCTCTATTTCTACACCCTGATCTTAGAGTAAAGGAACCCAGCCTGCAGAGGTTAAAGTAGTCTGTCCGAGGCTCCTCAGCATGATAGAAGCAGGGCCTGGGCTAGAATCCAGCCCTCCGAACTCTTAGCAGGACATAGTCACAATTGTGGGTGGATGAGGCCAGAACTCGGGAAGGGTCACGAGGGGAAAGGGAAGGCAGACACAGCCTCCTGCGAGGTTGGCTGCGGTGGGAGCCTGCGGGGAGGCCCTGCACGAAGGGAGAGCAGAGGGCCGGAGGGGACAGGCCAACAGGACTGTGAGAAGCACCCCTCGCTGCCCCCACCTTAAGCTCTGCTGATTGGGTGAGGCAGCCTCCTCCTGGGCCTCCCTGCCTCCAACCTCTAATGCAGCTCCATGTTGCTGCCAGAGGGATTTTTCTAAAATAAAAAGCAGATCACGTCATTCCCCTATAATCCCTTCGGCGATTCCCCACTGCCCACAAGTCTGAGCAGCCAGCAGGATCTGCAAGGCTCTGACCCCATGACTCAGGAATCCTTGGGACACTTCAAGAACATCTGACTTACAGAGACTTAAGCAAGCAAAGACCTTTTGTCATCTTACATACGAGCGGTCTAGACGTAGGCGATCAGAGCTGGAGCAGTAGCTCACCCTCATCAAGTCTCATTCTCTTTCCAGCTTCCCACTTCCCTCCTTGCAGGTGGGTTTACTGTCTCAAGGCTGCAGGCTGTTTGCTGCAACTCCACATCACGTCTGTGTTAGAGGAACACAGGACAAGAATACAGGAATATGAGTTCCTCACCAGCAGCCACGGCGGTCACCTTCATTAAGAGAGCAAAGCACGTTTCCGCTGCAAACCCCAGCCAGATACAAGCTTACGTGACATTGGCCAGAACGTGTCATCTGGTCACTCCAACCTGCAAAGGACATGGTGAAGATGGGGATCTAGCTTTCCCAGCCATGACAAGCTGCCAGGGGAGGAGGAGGTGGGAAGGACTCGTGGCTCGTTCTGGCAGCATTGAAGCCACACTGGCTTCAAAGTCATGGGAGGCCACTTGCTTGCTGGCCCAGTGTGCTGGACTTGACCCAGGGATCCCGGAACTCCCTGCCCTTCTGTGGGGTTTCAGCTTGGACTCCACTCCGCGTCTTGCCAGCCTGGCACAACCCTGCTCCTCCCTCACAGCTCAGCTCAGTGCCTACTCTGTGCCCACCCAGACCCCTCCCTGGTGTCCTGCGCAAGCTCTCCCCCAGCATGTGAGGCCCTCGTTAGACTGTGGGCTCTTCTGGGGCAGGTATGGTGTCTCAGTCGTATTTCTCAGCTTTCAGGCCTAAAATCTTAGTCATACCTCCTCTCTTTTTTCCCACGTCCCATATCCGATCCATAGCGAATCCCGTGAGCTCTATTTTCAAAATCTACCCAGACTTAGGGCGCTTCTCACCACCACCACCCCCTCCTCCGTCACCTCTCCCTTGTGTCACTGCAGTGGCCCAGCTTCTGCCCTTCAGGGAGGGCCCTGTTCCCCCTCCCCAACCAGCCGAGTGTCACCACAGCAAATCTGTCCCTCCTTTGCCCTGAACCCCCAAGTGGCCCCCATTTCACTCAGAGGTGAAGTTAAAGTTCTTATAAGACCTATGTGACCTACCCCCACCCTTTATTTCTCTGATCTCATCTCCTGCGATTGCCCCCCTCACAAACGCAGCCCTTGCCACGTTACTGACTCCTTTCTGATCTCGCCAAGCACCTTCTGCCTCAGGGCCTTTGAGTGGCTTTTCCTCTGTCTAGACAGCTCTGCCCCAGATGTCTACATGACATGCTCCCTCCCCTCCCACAGGTCTTCATTTAAGTCATTACAGTGCGGCCTTCCCGATGCCCCATCCCTCTTCCAGCTGTGTTTCTCTTCAGGCAGTTCTCTAACATAGTATACATTTATGTGTGTAATTTGTTCCTCTGTCTCCACCACCTTCCCTGTAGATTATAAACTCCATGAAGGCTGTTCGGTTTTCTGCTGTATAATTGGCGCCTAGAACACATAAGAGTGGTTTAACAAAGATTGATAACTGATTGATTGAATGAATGGATCCTTGCCTCCCCCGCGCAATGCCTGGCCCATAGGAAAAACCAGTAAATGTGTTGAACTCGCAAATGACTGGCTGGACTGGAGAGAATGTTGTGCTGTGCAGAGGCTCTGGAGGGAAGCTGGCATTAGGACTGTGTGTCGGGAGCCAGGTGTCACAGCCTTGGGGACAGAGTGTGGGGCAGGAGAGGGCTGGGCCGGGGAAGAGGAGAGCCGTGACATTCAAGCCGTTCATTCCATCCAGGATTAATTTCAATTAACCTCCCAAAAGGCAACTCAATTCTGTTTTCTCTTTCATCCTTCAAGTTCTATTAGCAAAAGCTGCTGCCCACGGCATGAATCTTGATTTAGAGGCTAGGAGGAGGGCTGTTTCTGTGCAGATGGAGGGAAAACACAAGAATAGGCAGCCCCGCTGACTTTGCTGGGTGGGCAGCCAAACAGAGGCCCAGTGATGCTGGTGTAGAGCCTTTGGTGTGGCCAAGAGATAAAGCGACGAGGAGAAAAGGGAAAAAGGAAGATGTTGCTGCAGTGTCCAAACCTGGCCACTTCTGTAACACAAACTGTGTCTGGGACCCATTTTAACTGCAGCTGGTTGTGTTATCAGAGTCAACTCCGGGCAAATCTGGTGGCTGTTTTTAGAATCCGATTCCACCTGGATACATTTGGTACCAGGTTTCTCTCTGGTGTGTAGTTACTAAAGTCTCATCACCCCAGACCTGGAAGAGACCACGTGTCTCACCTGTTCACATTCGGAACAGGTAACACCAGTCAGATGCAAGGGAGGTGCGACTATCTTTGTAAAATGTAGCCGTGTGCACCTTGGGAGTTCTGAATATGTATGTAAATAAGCTTCACACAGGGCATCTCCAAAGTGGAAGAAAATTAGGTTCCTGGACACGTGGCCATGAACGACACTGGACATGGCAGTTGGTAATTTACAATTTTAAAGGTCAAGCAAGAACAAACGTGTATGTAAAGGTGGGAAAGCACTGTAGAGCTTTAGCGTCCATGACATTTGTTATGTTTCTGAGTTTTCATTCTGGTTTTTTAAAAAACGTTTTTTTATAGTCATCTGCAGAGAGAATGCAAATCTCATTTTTTTTTTTTTTCAATTGGCCACACAGCACAGCATGCGGGATCCCAGTTCTCTGACCAGAGATTGAACCCGTGCCCCCTGCAGTAGAAGCACGGAGTCTTAACCACTGGACCACTAGGGAAGTCCCGCAAAACTTATTTTAAAAAATTATCATGTGACTCTGTTTACTTACATTCCCTTTAAAGCTGTAAAACACTTATTAAAGCTTAAGAAGGGCTTCTTGGGGCTTCTCTGGTGGCGCAGTTGTTGAGAGTCCACCTGCCGATGCAGGGGACGCGGGTTCGTGCCCCGGTCCGGGAAGATCCCACATGCCGCAGAGCGGCTGGGCCCGTGAGCCATGGCCGCTGAGCCTGCGCGTCCGGAGCCTGTGCTCCGCAATAGGAGAGGCCACAACAGTGAGAGGCCCGCATACAGCCAAAAAAAAAAAAAAAAAAAATCTTAAGAATGGCTTTTTGCAAAATAGTCTAGGTTAAGACAAACAGGAAGCTTAATTTTGTTGATGTTGTAAAATAGGCAGCTTAAAAGTGTTTAGTGTTATATTGGAGGATGAATTCTTCCAAGAGCTGCATAAAATGAGAGAACTCAAATAATGAAGCCTATTTTCATATTTATATAATTATAGTTTTATAAGCAATATAGAAATGTCATAAAATTATACTGCAATTAGGTTTTTATTAATTTTAAAACCTATAAGAAATATGTGACTGCCGGTGTTTCTGGAGCAGAGCTTAATCAGGTTAATAATAAAATCTCACTATTTCTAATTGTCATAAAATAAAGTTGTTGGCCCATTGCCATCACCAGCCTTCCTTCTAAGGAGAGCTCTGGTGCCAAAGAATTTACAACCTCATTCTTAGAAATTCCAGACACTTACCTGACTTAGATGTTTATTAAATCCTTCCAAAACTTCCTTGAGAGGAAACCAGAAAAAAAAAAAAAACAAACCTGAAAACTAGGATAAAATTTCATTTAAAAGCCTTGACAATGTATCATGACATAAATCAAAGATCACATTTTTGTTTCAAGTTTGAATGGTCAACTTTACTAATTTCCTAATCTGAATTTTTAAAAAGGTATAATTAACAATCAGAATTCTACAGTTCTCTTAAATATTAATTCTGCCAGGTTTCTTTGAAGAAGCCTAGTAAGTAACCAATTTCTACTGAACTCAATTTCAATATTCACAAAAGGATACCTAGAAGTCGTTCACAAATCACCTTAATCTCCCTCAGAGAATTTAAAAACTAAGTTAAGTATGGCTATATACCACATAGCATCATAAATACAGCCAAAATTGTCCCAAACTTTCTGAGATAATCCTGATCGAAGTCATTTTATTTTTTCTACTGAGTGCAATTGTTTAAATGCATAGCTCAGTGAGATTTCAATTTTATGAGCTTTCTTTTTCATAAAACCAAATTCAGAGAAATTAGCAAGAATCCTTGGTGAGACCACATGTCTTATTTTTTGAGTCTGGAAATATAATCACTGTGGCTATAAACTATTTATTGAGAACTATACTACTAGAGCTGATGGAATCATTTTAATTTCTTCCAGTTTCTCTGAAAGAAAAATTCTACCCCAGGTAGAAGGGATATGCCAAGTCTCTTTTGCAACTGGATGGCAAATATGGCTTTGGCAGGACCACATTCCCAGGTTATGGGATCTCCCGGAGAGAGGAGATCCCAGGTCTCAGGACCCGGGGCAGCAAGGTCCAGCCGAGGCTCCAAGGTAACAAGAGGGCTGCCCTGTTTGCCCACTTGCCAAATGAGCCTGAGAATACCTTCCTCCCCCTTGAATTTTTGCAAGATCATATGTGATGCCTGTGAAACTGCTCTGCTGTGAACTGAACAGGGAGCCGGGTGCCCTGGACCTGAGGGCCTGAGAACCTGTGCCCGGCTGAGAAAGCTGTGCAGCTGAGCTGGGCCGAGAGGCCACAGCCAGAGCGGAGCCGGGGCCCAGGCTCTCCTCCTGGGCTGCAGGAGAGAGCTGGGAGGACGGCTCAGGGCCAAGCACCAGAGGACTGTGGGTTGAGGGCCTGCCGCTTCTGCTCAGATGCCAGTATCTGGAGTGAGCTGTGTGTCCCTTGAACTACAAGCTTGACCTTGGCTATCTTGGGGGGGATGGTCTGTGGGACCCCAGAAACAGTACCCAGGACTATGAACTATACCGCACTAAGATGCCCCATCTCTTCTTCTTTTGTAAGTTAACGTTACTGAATAAAAAGTAATAAAAACATTCATCCTCTCTCTCCATCCACCCTCTCCTCAGTTCTCCTCCCTGCCTTTAAGAACACACTTTCCTTACTCCTAGGGAGAAAGCTCTCTCTGTTGACTGAGGAAGATCACATGAAACACTGCAAAATGTTCCTGGTTATAACCCTGAGCTCTAGTTTTACAAATGAAAGGGAATCTCATGATCAGACTCAGATTTTCTGTGTCACCTGTATATACCTGTATACAGTTAAATCTTCCTCTCATCGAGCCAACCGTAGACCCATATGTCCATGTAGTAGGTAGCAGTTGTCTGAACACAGTGTAACCTTGGATACCAGGAAACCCAACTTTCTCAATCTTGTTGCCAAGGCAACGGGACAGTGTGGGTGTGGGGAGCCCAGCGTATCTATCTACATGCTGTGCTGCCAGTAGGAAGTAAATGGGATGGAGGGATAGGGATGCCCATCTCTCCAAGGCTTCCTCTGAAAGCTACAGGGACAGCATAATACCCTGTGTCACCAATGGCCAGGGAACTTCTACGGGGGACCCTATTACACACTCCTAGAGGGTGCAAGGCAGACAGGGGAGGCTGGGGAGGTACAGGTTATGAGCAGAAGTGGGATGAAAGGGAGGGATGCTCGTGAGCTGGGGAGTCTGGGGTAGGGGGAGACAGGAGCTACCTCGCGAGATGAAGGCTGGATCCAGAATATCCCTGGCACAGAACAAGAGCATCCAGGACATCGTCCCAGCCACAAAATTCACACCAGCCATTATGTGTATCAGCCTGGCTAATCCTGTAATGAACCCCCAGAAGTGTGGTTGAAAGATAAAGCTGAAGGTTTTAGAATATTCTAAAGATCAGATAGAAGGAGACAACTGTATTAAAATGAGAAAGTACCTGCCTCCACTCTCACTACTAGTTTGACCAGAGATCCTGTTTACTCTGTTTCCATCAGATTTGACCTGCAGAGCCCAAAGCCCTCTTCAGGCGTAGAAAGGCAACAGCCCTTGCTCTCCTTCAGGGCCTGGAGTATAGAGTCATTCTCACGTGCCCTCAAGCCAGGCAGTGCCTCTGGGGCCAGACCTTCATGGCCGTGAACCATCTGTCTCCACGCTATCATTTATGACTGTTATTATATTTTTAAGACATAACTTTTTGAAGGTATAGGGAACTTCACAAAGACACAGAGGCAATGGGCCATTAAAATAAGCATTAATGAAAAATCCATAAAATTTTGGATGGAGAGGACGGTCAGCCAAGGAGCAGATAGGAATGCTTGTATAGGAAAAACCTAAGCTGAGGATAGTTGCTAAAATTCAACCCAACATTTAGATCTGTGCTTTATAGCCACCAAGTCTAAGCCAGCAACTCAGTGATGTTCTAATGATCTTACAGACAATAGAGATGGCAGTCACTGCGCCTTATGCCTACTGGCCCTGCAAAGGACGCTGCCTGTGTCCAGGGCCCTTGTTGCCCTCTTGGGCCCACTGTCACTTATGCCCATAGCCTGAAAAATGAAGGCAATCCTTCCATAAACTGGCCATCCATTCATGTAGCAATTATCTTTTGAGGACCAACCACATGTCAAGCTCTGTGACAAATATTGGGGATACAGTGGTGAACAAGAGCTTCAAGTCTCTTTCCTTTGGACATTTATAGTCAAAAGAGAGGAAAACCCTAAACAAATAATTCCCCTTTGGCCTAGCAGGATCAGATGAACTGGACCAATCAGATTCTTCTCTCAGAACCTGGGGATTAGACACTGACTAGGGAGCCAGAGAGATGTAGACCCGGAGCTGAGAAGGTGCCACTATTGTAAAGTTGAAAATCCTAAGTCAAACCATCATAAATCTGGGACCACCTGTACACTAAACGCCTTAGTCCATTTGGGCTGCTATAACAAAATACTACAGACTAGGTGGTTTATAAGCAACAGAAATTTACTTCTCACAGTTCTGGAGGCTGGAAGTTCAAGATCATGGTGCCAGCATGGTTGTATTTGGCAAAGGAAAGCCCTCTCTTGGGTTGCAGACTGCCTACTTCTTACTGTGTCCTCACATGGTGGAGGAAGCTAGGGATCTCTCTGAAGACTCTTATAAAAGCACTAATCCCATTCAGGAGAGCTCTGCCCTTATGACTTAAGCAGCTCCCAAAAGCCCCACCTCCTAATACCATCATCTTTGGAAGCTAGGATTTCAATATATGAATTTTGCGGGGACACAAACATTCAGACTGTAGCACTAAATGACCTCTCAAGCCTGACGTGGTGAAGGTCTCTCATTTGTGCCCCCCAGCAGCCATGCACCTTCTGTGGGTAATTTAATAGAGCACCGATTTTCCTCTGGGAAATCAGCTCCTTCCCCAAGCTCATCCTGTGCTCTGGTTGGAATGGTGGATCATGTAACCTAGACCTAAGCCGGTCAGAGCATCCCATTCCCTAGGCCCAGGGACTGGACCCAATTAGAGCCCATGAGATTCACCATTGCAAGGACTTCCGGGTGTGAGACCACTCTATCTACCGGACTTGGGATTGGAGGAGCGCGAGGAAGAACTGCAGCCATCTTGCCGTGCTACGGAGCTCGAGTATGAAGTCAACACGCAGGGCAGTAGAGCCAAAAGATGGAAAGAGTACCTGGGCCTTTGATCACCTTGTCTGAGGTCCTCTCAAAGCTGTGCCTGAAGCCAGACTCGTCTAAACTTTTCAGTTAGGTGACCCCATAAATTCTATTTTTGTCCAAGCCAGGCTTTGTTTATACATTTCATCTTGTTTGTTGCCAGAAGCAAGTGAAATAGTCCTGAACAAAATGATATACCTTATCTGAGATTGGGATGAGACACACAGGTGGGGATAATCTCAGTGGCTAAGTACATAGCCTGACCGAAACGTGGAGGGGCTTGGGGGAGAGGTACAAACTACTTGGATTCAGCAGTGAAAAGTCTAAACAAGGCAAAAGTGAAGAACTCATAGCTTTCTTTTTCGTTTTCCATGTGGTTAAACATGTTGTGATGTTTGTATACTGTTTCAGAAATACGTAATTGGGCATTTATTTAATAATTTGTGACACTGGCTTAATTTCTTTGCACAGTTCTACCGTATTTCCAAAAAGGTAAAGAGAGGAATGTACCCCACACACATACACACACCTCTCTGCCCCCTCCCCCATGCCGTGTTGACATGACATAGACTCTCTTTAGGCAGACTTTATTTTCCCTTTCCACAACAAGAACCAGAAAAGTTCTCTACGTTTGTGCTGCTTTGTCCCCAGAACTTGCTGCCCCCATTTGACTGGCTGGTCCATCAATAACCACTGTCCTCTCCTCTCTCTTAAGGATCCTCCTGGCAACAGAAGGACAGATTCTCTGGCTGTCCCCATGTATGTCATTTTCAGCTTTACTTCCACTTTTCATTTGATAGAACCATCAGTAAATGTGGTTTCATCTTCCTTGGGTTGATAGCTGTTTTCCAAAGTGGATTTAGAAGAACACGAATCCTATGACATGTTTCTCACAAACAGAGCTTGCATTCTAATTTGGAAAATATTGCATGCCACGACGCCCCTTAGACATGTGCAGTATCATTTCACAGCTCTGAGAGGTCCTACAATTTAAATTTTGTTGAGCCTGCCTTTTCTTATATTTTACTAGCGAGGGATTCTTTTTAATGTTGTGTTAACCCCTAATATTCTTCAGAACAGGTATTTCATAGAGCATGCTTTGAGAAATGCTGATTTAAAATAGAGTAGAACATGATCAAAGAACTATAAGCAAATCTTTTGCCTATTATGGTTATAAGAACGGGACTTCAAATAATTTGAAGCAGATTAGAAATGTTCTTTTACCTTCTGCTTTGATGAAAGCAGGTGCTTTTTATGTGCAAATGATATGAATTCATCATTTTCTTTTTTTGTTGTTTTTTTTTTTGCGTTTTTTCCCCATCATTTTCATTCTTTATCTTAAATCCTGCAGCTCCAAGTGTTCTTCATGCAATAACAGTGCAAGAGGCCAAGTAAGAAGGGGAACAGGGGTAATAGCTAAAAATATGCAGCTGAGGTAGGGCACAGTGGTGAAATCTACAACGAAGGCAGGGAGACTGCTAACAGGGGTGCTGTGGTCTCCTCCATTATTGCTTTCCTCTCCCCAAAGGTCAGAGCAATATGGAACCAAGGGGATGGGGAGGCATAGCTCTTGGAGTTTTCAAGATGGCGGTCACAATGGACATCTTTTCTCTTCTTGTTCTCAGTGTGAAGCCACTCAGAATGCCTATGTTTTGAGCACTGCATGTGCCAGGTAGAGTGTAAAGAGATTTCTTATGGGGCTAAGAGTTTCATATACATTATCTCACATAATCCCCACAAAAGCCCTGAGAAGGACATTCATCACCATTTTGCCGATGAGGAAACAAATCAGAAGCTGGTCTAAGGCCATAAATGTAGTAAAGTGGCAGAGTCCCTGTCTCCCTTTCCCAGGAAGCTACAAGGTCTCACGTCGTCCTGGCAGTGTCCAGCCAGCTCACTCCACTTTGCCCCACAGAGCTGACATGGGAGTGGGGCAGGTGTGTCCAAGGCCTCAGGCCCCAGTCTGATAAGACTTATTTGTGTTAACTGAGAGCCATTGCTTGGCACTTGTGTACCTGAGCCCCTGGGAGGCTGGAAACCAGTTTGTGCGCAGTTTGCAAAGCAAACTAATAGGTGCTAAGAGAGAAATGTATTTGCCTCTGGTATATTTAACTCACGTTTTCATTTTGTAGTAGCATAAAAATGAATTTCGGGACTTCCTTGGTGGCGAAGTGGATAAGACTCCGCACGCCCGAAGCAGGGGGCCCAGGTTCGATCCCTGGTCAGGGAACTAGATCCCACGTGCATGCCGCTACTGAGTTCGCATGCCACAACTAAGGAGCCAGTGAGCCGCAACTAAGGAGCCCGCCTGCAGCAATTAAGACCCAGTGCAACCAAATAAATAAATAAATAAAAAATTTTAAAAATGAATTACTTTTATAATGAGGTGAAGCTCTTTTATTTTAATAAAAATACAAGGGAACGAGAGAGGAAAACTGATCTTTACTGGGCTAACAACTGTGTATTAATTGACCGCTGTTAAGAATAAATTAGGAACCTTAAAACCTTTTAAGATTTTATATGAACTAAGGAATTTTGCTGGGGATGAGATGAAAGAGGTTCTGGATCATCCAGCCTTGTCTTTAGTGAGGGATGCTCAGGATGAGTTAGGGGTGTGTCTACCGGTGGAAAAGAAAATTGAGGGGAATCTTGGGAAAGTATTATCTCCCAGCCTGCTTATTTCTTCGCTTTCAACTGCCGTCATAGAGCCGGGGTTGAGTCATCCTAGAAAGGACACAAACTTAGCTTGTTATCCATCTGTTTAACTTGCCTGTTATCTAACTTTGCCAGGTAGTATTGTTAGCTGTGTGTATGTCTGACACGCCCACTATTCCATATTTGCACATAAGCAGTGATAAAAGTGAGGGTCTGCAATCAGACTGACCTGGGTTCCAATGCTGGCTTTGCATTTGACCTTGGATAAATTGCTTCACTTCTATAAGCCTGTTTTCTCATCTGTAAAAGTGGGGATAATAATTATCCTTTTCTCAAAGGCCTGTGAAGTTTAAAAAGCATAATGCATAGTTCCTAGTGCAGTATCTGGAACATTGGAAGCACTCAATAAATGAGAGTTTCCCTTCTTAAGAGAAAAGCTCTGTTTTATAATGAATAAAAATTTAATAACTATTTGTAAAGTATGTTATGCCTATTATCTTGATCCTAATACAGAGCCTTGCAATTAGGAGGCAGCTTGCTGGGGAGAAACCGGCATTCTTTTACCTTATGGTGGAAGAGTAATTGATAAATCTTTCTGGAAGGCAATAAGGTAAAGGGATCAAAGATATAACCTCTGACCCCGCAGGACATGCACAGAAAGATGGATATGCAAAAAGTTAATTCATAATCTTGTTAATAATACTGAACTTTCAGAAACAACCCCAGTGTCTTACAAAGTTGGTCAGTAAATTCTGATACATCCATACAGCATACACAAGGAACTTCTTAGCTGCAACTGACCGTATCATCGTTCATAATGGCTTAAGTCAAAAAGGTGATTATCGGCTTAATCAGGAGGGGCAGGCCCAGCTCAGATGTCACTTCTCTGTAAAGCCTTCTCGACCCACCAGGCAGAAGGAATTGCTGCTCTCTGTGCTGCCAGATTATGAACTTTATGTATCTTTTTATCTACTTTGCTGAGAAAAGTGCCAAATCCAAGCTGGTAGTTTAGCAAATGAATGAATGAATCCGTCCATTGATCAATGATTTTATATGATGGGTCAGAGGGAAGCAGTGTGGTTTGTGGAAAGAGATTTGGAGGGGAGGAGTCTCAGTACTCTCTGCACTGCTTACTAGCTGTGCTACCTTAGGGAAGTCACTCAACCAACCTGGGTCTCAGGTTCCTCACATAAAATCATGGTCATAGTAAACACCTGAACCAATAACTGCAGAGGACCAAAGAAGCCATTTATTTAATACTTGAACATATGTTTTTCTAATTATCAATGTAAGGAAATTAAATATCTTTTGATGCCCCCTACGGAACTGGAAGGTTTTAGCCTACTTGTACTCTTCATAGTCCTCCTTGACCCATTTGCAGCTCTATATGAATATAAGCTGGGATTGTAAATATTTCCTAAAGTAACATTCTTTCATTGATTCATTCCACAAACACTCATCCTTTATGTCAGGCACTATTCAAGTTCTGAGACCCCAAAATGACCGCAATATGCAAAGAAATAATAACAAGCCTATGTGGAAAGCGCTGTCAAAGAGGTGTGGTTAAGAAGACTGTTATGAGGACTTCCCTGGTGGCTCAGTGGTTAAGAATCCGTCTTTCAATGAAGGGGACACGAGTTCGATCCCTGGTCCGGGAAGATCTCACATGCCATGGAGCCACTATGCCTATGTGCCACGACTACTGAGCCCGTGCTCTAGAGCCTGCGAGCCACAACTACCGAGCCTACGTGTCACAACTACTGAAGCCCGCGCGCCTAGAGCCCGTGCTCTGCAACAAGTGAAGCCACCGCGATGAGAAGCCCGCGCACCGCAACAAAGAGTAGCCCCCGCTCGCTGCAACTAGAGAAAGCCCACGTGCAGCAACAAAGACCCAACGCAGCCATTAAATAAATAAATAAGTAAATAAATAAATAAAGACGACTGCTATGGAAACACAGAAGGACGAGCTACAGCTCTAGGGCAGATGGAGGAGGGTCAGTCCTGCCCAAGAACCACTCATCTATGAAGCCTGAAGGCTGCTGAAGATGATGTGGGTCTTTTTTACAGTGGGCGAGACCTTGCAGGGATGATGCCTTCTGATTTCACCACGCAGCGGTAATGACAGCTGAGAAGAAGTCCCTTTGATGGAGCAATCAGACCTCTGGTTCCCACGAGGTTGGAATGAAAAGACTGATCCTTTGCACTGGGGAAGCCCCTTGGGGCTCTGGGATATCATGAAAGATGACCTGGAGAGAGAAAGTGTGGACTTCCTGCTAATGGAGGCATGAGGGACTTCAGGGGTGCACCTTGGGACACAGCTCTAGGGAGTGCTCGTCCCCAGCCCGGTAGAGAAAGAGACCGTGGTTACACTAGGAAACCTTGTCCCATGGGTGGGAACTGGCACCCCCAATTCCCAAAGCTCTATCTCAGGATCGAGTCTCAGGGAGGGGTGAAGGCTGAGTCAGCTGGCCGGTATGTACTCCAGTTCCATCCTGTCTAGCCTGGATGTCCGTTTTCTTCCAGCTTCTTCAGCTTCCAAGGTCCCAGACTCCTGAAGCCCCAAGGTTATGTCTTGGTGGCCACCAAGTGGACATTCTAGCTCCCACCATCCTGCCGGTTAAAGTAGGGAAGTAGATAGGTTTCAAATATTTGACACCTGGCCTCAAATGCCCCATTCCGATTGTCCCCAGGGCACATCCTCTTTTCTGGTTTCCTCATTGTCCTAAATCCACACCTAATTCTTTACTTAAGCTGCTAACACCTTCTGCTCTGTCATTCTGTTCAGAATGTTAAGCACTTCCAAGTGCCCCCCTCACCCCACCCCCGGTGCTGGGGCCTACGAATGAAGGTTGGAGGAGCTGCATTTTGAGCTGAATCCCTCATCTGCCCACTCTCTCCTTTCCCTGTAACCAAGATCCATCCGCCATTAATCCCACAGCGTCTCACCATGAACGGGACTAATGGGAGAAGCAGAGATACATCTTAGGCCATTATTGCTTTCATCTCATCTGGGGATTCTCCATCATCTCCTGCTGAATGCTCTGAGAACGCAGCCTGTGCAGAAATAAAACCGGCAAACACTGCACAGGAGCATTTGGTGGGCGCTCAGGAAGTATTTCCCCAACATGCTCATGATGGCAACTCAGCTCTATGAAGATTGTCAGCAAAAACATTTAAGATTCCTGCCATGTCTTTCAAACATTTAAAATCCAGGGACTTCCCTGGTGGTCCAGTGGGTAAGACTCTGAGCTCCTAATACAGGGGGCCCGGGTTCGATCCCTGGTCGGGAAACTAAATCCCGCATGCATACCACAACTAAGAGTCCGCATGCCACAATGAAGATTCTGCATGCCGCAACTAAGACCCGGGCAGCCTAAATAAATACTTTAAAAAAAAATCAACTGTCTTTAAAACAAAAACAAAAACAACAAAAACATTTAAAATCTATATACTGAAATTTTTTAAAATAATAAAAAGATAAAGAAAGTGCACATTCTCTAAAATTGCAGCGTCAGAGTGTGACTTAGTTACCGGAAGAGAACTGAAGCAGGAAGGAGAAAAGATCTTGGTTTCATTCCCCTTCTCGCCCCCTCTTCCCACAGGTTTCACATTTGTCAAACCACCTGCCATTTGTTTCTGAATTTTCCTTCTACTGTATTTAGTTTTTTCTTCCGCCACTTCCTTTTTTGTAAGATTTCAGTTCACCGTCAAAATGGGGAGGTGGCCAAGTTGTAAGATCACCACAGGCTGCCGATGCCATGCTCAGCGGGGGTGTCTCTGTGCCGTCCACGGAGCGTTCAAGTGTCCCCATGGGCTACCACCAGAGCCAGCCTGGGGAGGCATGTGTCTCTGCATTTCCTCCTCCAGTGCACCAAAGTACTGTCAGTGGAAGGTAGATGGAGCTGTAATTATAGCTAATCATTTGCTATTCAAAAGATATCTTTTTGGTATCTTCTATCTTTTAGAGGAAAATGAAGGAAGACGGCAGCTGGGTCAGATTTGTGCTTCAGGACGATGGTCCTGGAAGCTATGTGAAAAACAGATTTGAAGTGTGTGCAACCCCAGGCAATTAGAGGCTGTGAACTGGGAGATAGTGGTTGATCGTTATCATAATGACATCCAATGAACCACACCTCCCTGTGTTCACACCCTTTTGTGATATGACATCACCACTCCTCCAATCAAGAGGCTGAGTCTGTTTCTTCACACCTTTGAGTCTGCCCTAGCCTCCTGACAATGATTTTATCAGTAGAATGCTGCAGATGTGACCTTAGGTGACTTTCAAGTCTGTCCCTTAAGAGGCAATGCAGTTTTCATGTTCTTTGTCTTGGAACTCTGAGACCACCGCACTGCAGAGAAGTCAGTGTAGCCAGCTGGAGGGTGGGAAGCCATGTGGAGAGCTGGGGCTCACTAGTCAGGTGGCCATCCCAGCAGCTCTCTGACTACAACGATATAAGCGAACCCAAGCAAGACCAGCTTAAGGCCCACCCATCGGAAATAATAAATTAGTGTTATTTGAAACCACTAAGTTTTGGGGAGGTTTGTTATGTAGCACAGATAACTGATACAGAGAGCATGTGCTCTGAACTAGGGTGTTTGTGGTATTTATTCATTCAACAAACATTTCTGAGCACCTATTATGTGGCAGACTCTATTCTAGGCACTGGGGATACTGCAGTGAGCAAATCAGATAAAGATTCCTGCCTACATGGAGCTTATATTCCAGTAGGGGAGTGGACTGGACAGAGGGAATGGATTTGAGAAGTATTTAGGAGGTTTATTTGGAAGGGCCTCGTAATTGTTTGGAGATGGGAGGGCGGGAGAGAGGAGTAAAGAATGGATGCTAAGTCCTCCAGTGTGGGAGATCAGGGCAGCGGTGGGGTCATCCAGAGAGAGGCTAACCAGACTGAGAGTTGTTCAGTTTTGGACACATGGGCACCTATGAAACAACAAGATGGCAGACGTAAGGAGACATCTGAAGCTCAGGAGGGCTGTCAAGATAAATATCCTGGAGTCATTATGTCTTGTACAATTTAGCAAATATTTATTGAATGACATTCAATAAATTCATTCTGAGGGACCAGGAAATATAGTGACAAACAAGACATAGTTGAATGGAGGATACAAAAAACATTCACTGTGGCAAGTTGTTTAGCAGGGCTCTGTCTGACACAGACTTGGAGAATACAGAAACTGGATAGACTGTGGTTGAAACCATGACACTGAATACGGTTGTCTTTGGAGTGTACAAAGGGAGAAAGTAGATGGGCCAAGGACAAAATCCTAGGAAACGATCACATTCCGTGGGGTGTTTAACAATAAGGGGATAAGCCTACAAGAAAGGGTAGGAGATACTGGGATGAGGGGGGCAAGGAGAAAAGAGGGAGCCTGGGGAAAGGGAGACAAAGTGGGTTGTCTTTGCCCTTGACCAAGGATTATAGGGGCAAGAGGTTGGCTTAGGAAGTACCTAGCTAACCACATTCAAGTTGTTTTGGAGTTAAAACAATCTAAGCTGTTTCAGGTAATGTCTGACTTGGCCTGAGATGTGTGGCAGACTCCCAGAAGCTCTGCTGCCGGCGTTGAAGGCTGCTCTGGGCAAAGACTGCCTCCAAGAGTGTCCGGAAGGGATAAGCATTCTGTAAGCCCCTGAGGGGCCCTGTGTCCTGCTGCTACCGAAAACGTGGAGTGCTTTGTCTGGGTACTTTGTTTTCTCACGCTCAGCCCTCAATTACCTCTAAGCTGGTTGATTTATACTAATTTTGCCCTTATTCTTTGTTTCTTGAAGAGTATCACAGAGTCATCCCACTTGGGACCCGGCATTTCATGAAGCTCCCCCTAGCTAGAGGCTATCATTCCACATAGGAAGATGCTTATATAGCTCGATGTAAGTAGACACAGAGCCAAACCCACAGCCAGCTCTCATTATGTATCCTGAAGAGGAGGCAGTGGTCCCAAGAATTCTGTTAGGTGTTGAATTATATCTCCCCCATTAAGATATGTGTTGGAGTCCTAACCCCCAATACCTCGGAATTTGACCTGATTTGGATATGCGGTCTCTACAGAGGTGATCAAGCTAAAACGAAGTCATTAGGGTGGGCCCTAATCCAGTATGACTGATGTCCTTATAAAAAGGGAAAATGTGGACATAGAGACAGAGCACTTAGGGAGAACGTCATGTGGAGACTGGAGTATGCTGCCACAAGTCAAGAACTACCAGAAGCCAGGAGAGAGGTCGGCCCAGGTCCTTTCCTAATGCCTTCAGGGGGAGCACGGCCTTGCAGACATCTTCATCCCAGGCTTCTATAGCCTCCAACCATGAGACAATGAATTTCTGTTCACTCGGTTTGTGATACCTTGTTATGGCAGCCCTAGCAAACCAATACAAATTCCATATTTGAATATTCCAGCATCATTTGACTGGATCTTTGAGATGTATCAGAATTTTTTTTTTTTTTTTTTTGGCTGTGCCGGGTCTTAGTTGCAGCACTCGGGATCTAGTTCCCTGAGCAGGAATCGAACCCAGGTCCCCTGCCTTGGGAGCTCGGAGTCTTAACCACTGGACCACCAGGGAAGTCTTGAGATGTACCAGAATTTTTATTCGTTGTGTTCAACTGGATCAGGAATTATGATGAATTCAGAAGATCGCTCAAAATTTTGCCCCTGTGTTATCTATGTGTTTGCTGAATAAACAATATAAAAGAGAAAGCATACATCACTAAAGAGAACAAATTGTTTTCAAACTCTCATTTGGTTTAGAAGTACTATTTACATACAACTGAGGTACTAGTTAGAAGTGGTTTCTTATTCACTTATTGAGGTGAACCACCAGGGAACTCTCCTGTTTCCCATGCTGGATCTCTGTTGGCTAGTCAGTGGTTCAGATGTCTCTCTAACCTAGATTGACTAGTTAGAACAGATGAGATTTTTTTTTTTTTTTTTTTTTGCGGTACGCGGGCCTCTCACTGCTGTGGCCTCTCCCGTTGCGGAGCACAGGCTCCGGACGCCCAGGCTCAGCGGCCATGGCTCACGGGCCCGGCTGCTCCGCGGCATGTGGGATCTTCCCGGACCGGGGCACGAACCCGCGTCCCCTGCATCTGCAGGCGGACTCTCAACCACTGCGCCACCAGGGAAGCCCCCAGATGAGATTTTTAATACTAATTCTACTATTTTCTGCTTTGTCTCTCTATCCTACTCTGAGCCATGGGAGGCTGACCCACGTAGGCGGTAAGAATAGGTTCATTTCTAGTTGGGTCCAGCCAAAAGGAGGTGCTGGCAGGAACTGAGGGAGGGAGAGAAGAGAGTGGAGGAGGAGTATTTATTCCCCAGGGTCTGAGGCTCCCTCCCTTCAGATCACGTGGACTAACTGTGTTCTTCTAAGAGGGCCACAGCTGCCATGGGGGTGGCCTCCCCACGCAGGCCCCCCTTTCTGGGTTCTGTGAGCCACTCCCGCCCGACCCCTTTGGTGGTTACACTGTCAGGACCCTCGCTGTACTGCAATGTCCCTAGTCCTTAACCCTTAAACCCTGCCAATACCTTTGTAAGCACCTGAAGACCCTTTACTAAACCCTGTTCAGATGACCCCGTTTGCATGTGCTGTCTGGCTCCTGCCAGGGCCCCCTCTGACGGATAAACTGATGCGGTGCATCAGTGCCTCCCATATGCCTGAGGCTGTGCTAAGAACTTCATATGCATTTGCTCATTTAATCCTAATGACAACCCTGTGACTTAAGTAGCATTGCTTTAGAGTCTCCACTCTAGAGATGGGAAAAAGCAGGCTGCTAGGTTAACGAATTAACTGGCCTGGCTTCACCCAGCCAGCAGGGACCTGAGCTGGCCTGCACACCCAGGTCCCTCTTACTTTTGGTACCCCGCTCTCACAACTCTGGTGTTTGGCCTGTCTAAAAGGCATCTTCGCACAGAGCAGACTCACCTTCACAGTGGGTTTTACTCAGACTAATATTAAAATGTTCTTGAGGACTTCCCCGGTGACGCAGTGGTTAAGAGTCCGCCTGCCAATGCAGGGGACACGGGTTCGATCCCTGGTTCGGGAAGATCCCACACGCTGTGGAGCAACTAAGCCCATGCGCCACAACTACCGAGCCTGCACTCTAGACCCCGCAAGCCACAACTACTGAGCCCACGTGCCACAACTACTGAAGCCTGTGCGCCTAGAGCCCCGTGCTCCGCAACAAGAGAAGCCACCGCAATGAGAGGCCCACGCACCGCAACGAAGAGTAGCCCCCGCTCGACACAACCGAAGAAAGCCCACGTGTAGCAACGAAGACCCAACGCAGCCAAAAAAAACCACCAAAAGTTCTTGGGACTTCCTTGGCAGTCCAGTGATTAAGACTCTGCGCCTCCACTGCAGGGGGCGTGGGTTCGATCCGCTGTTGGGGAACTAAGATCCCGCATGCCCCTCGGTGCTGCCAAAAAAAAAAAAAAAAAATGTTCTTGCGTCCACTGAGCAACAGTGACAGAAACTCGGAGAAGACTCCAGAATCCACTGGGGCACAGGAGATACCACATTGGGATTAGATATTTGCCGTGAAGATATATGGAAGATATTTTCAACCGTGGATAACCAAAACACACCTTTTGTAAAAACAAGAAGTTGACTAAGTCAAGACGCCGCCTCGGGGGTGTGAGGCGGGAGAGAGTGAGTGTCTGGGAGGATGCAGTTCAGTGAGGTGCAGGGATTCCTTTGCAGCCAGGTAGCAGCTTGTGGGAGAGTGTGCCCTCTGCTACCTGTGTCCTCTGAATTTAACACATTAATGGTTCTTCATAAATACTGATGCCTCGGATAGCCTCATGAATATTTACTTCCCCTTGTCATCATCCTTCACCCAGGGTTTAAGGAGTGAGCCGTCAGTTTGGCGCTGTCAGCGATTTTATGGGCAAGATTCCTTAGTGAGAAGCAATCGGATGGGCTCCTTCTAACCAGTATCCTGAAATCCTTAAAGCATCACTATCTGTTCAGGGGATTTTAATAATATTATCATATTTTTCATTTTGTTTGACTCTTCTTTACATCTTCAAGTTAAGAAATCTCCCTAACCTGACCCTGGTGGCTTTTGCTGTGACCGGGTTGCAAAGTCTGAATCCCCAGAGGTTACCTGGCTGTTAAAGCAGAACCATTCAGGCTCCGCAGCAGAAAAAAAAATTCAAAGGACAAATCCATGCACTATTTTCAGCCCCTGGGTCTGTGGGTGGGCAGAACGACAAAAGCCGCACATGCCCTGGCCCCATCCCTCTCCTGTTTTCCATGCCGGGGCTAACATCCTGAAATCGAAGCCAAGTGTCCTTTTTGAAACAGTTGCTACAACAGGCTTTCACAATCCGCGATCCCACTGATTGTGACTTGCGCTCCAAATCCCGCTTGTCTAAATACAAAGAAGCCTTCTTCCATGAGCAACTGCTCTTTGCCATTTCATGTTCTTGCTGTTGAAATGAGTGATAGTAACACATGATGTTAGTCTTATAAGACTAACAGTTCTATCTCAGGATAACTGGTTCTCTCTAACAAATTTAAACTTTCAGAGGAATACAAATAACAACTGTATGGGGAAAATACATCAGAGGGTTACGAGCCTTCGGGGCTGAAAGGAGCTGAAACTCCTGTTTCCATAGGACACAAGAGGTGAAGTGATTTGCCCCAAATCACACAGCTGTGTTTCATGGCAAAATGGAAACTAGAACACTTGATTTCAAGTCCAGGACTCTTTTTACATTCACCAAATAGTGAGATACATGGGGAACCCATTTAAAACATCACCAGAAGTCCCAGGGTTAGCTCTCATATTTTTTTTTTTTTTTTTTTTTTTTTGCCATGCCGCATGGCATGCAGGATCCTAGTTCCCTAACCAGGGATCAAACCAGCGCCCCCTGCATTGGAAGCGCAGAGTCTTAACCACTGGACGTCCAGGGAAGTCCCAGCTCTTTTATTGGTGCAGTTCATTCATAATCTCTGACCATCCGATTAATCTACATATCTATCAAAGAGTTTAGCCAGAAAAAGAACTAAGTTTCAGGAGTGTGTTGGATGATTTAACAAAACATACAAATTTCAATAATGCAAAATATACAAATAATGCAATATGAACCACACTTTTGTGGCCCCAGATATTTTGTCCCCATTGCTGTTAATGTTTGGATGGGATATACAGCTCACGAGGGCAGGGATTATATTGGTCTTTTCCATGTCTTCCTGGTGTCAGACAGAGTTCCTCTGATATAATTAGCACTCAAGACATATTTGTTGTATAGGGGAATATTGACACAAAATTTAGAAATGAATAGGTTATATTATACAAAAGATATTAGGGTATTCGTGGGATTACATCACTATTCTCAGGCTTTTTTTTTCACCTTCAAATGCCTTTATAGCTCATTGCTGACCTTAGGAAAGATTTTCTTCTGACTTTAAGTATTACTGCTTTTACTCTCTGTTATAAATTCCATAAGGTTAAGGACTTGTTCTGTGTTATCACCTCTGTACCCCCATAAGTGAGCCCAAGGCTTGGCACAGAGTAAGCACTCCAGAAATATTAGCTGTTGTGTTTCTGTTTTAAGACCCAGTGTGAGCATTTGCCAACTCGCCATTTTGTCATTGGCAACAAGATTTGCAGCTCTTACCTTAGAACACTGCCTGGTTTCAAGATGCTGTAGCTAGTTTCACTCTTATATGGCAATGAGTAATAAAGCGTCAGTGAGAGTACCAGAGTGCTCAGCTATGGGACGTAGGAAACAAGAGCTCCATAAGCGCTCAAAAAAATCAATAAACCTCTGTCTCAGTAACAGAAGAACAAATAACTTTGGCAGCCCTCTCACCAACTCTACTTTTTTATCTAAGCTGAAAGTGTTTTCTAAAGTATTTGTTCTTTTGAGAGCTGACAGATGGCAATGCCTTAAAAGCCTTTTTAATACTAGTAACACACTGAATGATCCTAACCAAATTCCAAATGGCATCAAGTTGACTAGGCTTGGAAGCTTGGATGCTCAAGCAAGTACATGCCAATTGCCTGTCAATTACATTCTGAAATAGGAGGCACAGATGTGAATGGAAAAAGCACTCCAGATACAGCGATGACATGGAGGAAAGTACAGTGATAGGAAGGAACAAAGATTGCCTGGGTGACATGACATAGACCGGTATAGGGCTTCCCTGGTGGCACAGTTGTTAAGAATCCGCCTGCCAGTGCAGGGGACACGGGTTCCAGCCCACATGCCATGGAGCAACTAAGCCCATGTGCCACAACTACTGGGCCTGTGCTCTAGAGCCCGTGAGCCTCAACTACTGAGCCCACGCGCCACAACTACTGAAGCCCGTGTGCCTAGAGCCCGGGCTCCACAACAAGAGAAGCCACTGCGATGAGAAGCCCGTGCACCACAACAAAGAGTAACCCCTGCTCGCTGCAACTAGAGAAAGCCTGCGTGCAGCAATGAAGACTCAACGCAGCCATAAATAAATTAATTAATTAATAATAAAAAAAAGAAATAGACCAGTATAAATAAAACAGTTCTAAACAAGAGAGAAGGTGGGATATATGGATTGGGCTCAAGAATTCCTACTCAAAGGTCTTCAATTCCATGTGATTTAGCTAGCTATTGCTGCGTAACAACCACCATAAAACTCAGTGGCTTAAAACAACAAGCATCTATTATTGTCCATGGTAATAATTGTGCTGAGAGGTGCTTTTTGTCTTGGCTGGGCTCACTCACAGCGGGTTGGGGGAGGCAGCTCTGCTGATCTTGGCTGATCACTCTCACATGTTTGGTAACTGGCTGGCTATCAGCTTGTATAGGAAAGAGTTAACACTGTAGGTCTGATGCTCTTTAGAAGGACCTGCTCACAGAGCTCCCCCTTGGCTGGCAACTTGGTTTTTGAAAAGTTCCCTGTGTTATTAACTGCATTAGTTTTCTATTGCCGATGTAAAAAATCACCAAAAATGTAGTGGCTTAAAACAACACACATTTATTATCTTACAGTTCTGGAGATCAGAAGTCTAAAATAGGTCAGCAGGACTGTGTTCTTTCTGGAAGCTTTAGAGAATAATCCATTTCCTTGCCTTTTCAAGCTTCAAAAGCCATCTGCATCCCTTAGCTCATGACCGCTTCTCCTCCCTTTTCAAAACAGTCTCGAATCTCTTTCTCACCTTTGCTTCTGTCATCACCATTCTTTGACTCTGATCCTAGATAATCCAGGAAAATCTTCCTATCTCAAGATCCTTAACTGTATCACATCTATGTCCCTTTTGCCATGTGTGGTACCAGAATAACAGGTTCTGGGCATTAGGATATAAACATATTCAGGTGCTTTAGGTTCATTAACTGATGATGGAACATATGACAGGTTAACAAGCAGGAAATCCTAGAGATACAGTTAGAAAGCTATGGGTGATTGTTCAGGACACAATAATCAGTGATTGGAGTACCAGAGAGAAAAACAAGTTATCTATTTGTAACTGATAAAAGACTGTGTTAACCAAGACCAGTTTGGTAGAGCTTGTGGTATTAGAAAGAGGGAGTCTTACAAGAAGAGGGGGTCCCAAGGAGAGGAAATGGCATGCACAAATCCCTGGGGTTGGGGTGAATGTGGTCCTCTGTAAGTGCAGTCAAAGTCCAGTGTGACTGAAGTGTAGAGAAGGAGGGGAAGGGTGAGCCTAATGTGGCAAGGAAGGTAAACAGATGTCAGTCCACACAGCAGCATTTTTCTGGCCACAATAAGTAGTCTAGATTTCATTCTAAGCATAACTAGAAGTCGCTGAAAGGTTTTACGTTTTCAAAATGATAACTCTAGTGTTGAGAGGCAAGGGTGGAAGTGAGAAAACTAGAGCCTTGCTACTCATTGTGGCCCACAGACCAGCAGCACAAATTGACTTAGGAGTTTGTTGGGAAGGCAGAATATTGGCCCCTCCCCAAACCTGGAATCAGAATCTGCATTCTAACAGTATCCCAAGTGATTCACTTGCACATTAAAGTTTGAGTAGAGCTAACTTGGAAGACCACTGTAGGTAGCTTGGCCTAACATAGTGGCTGGGAGATGGAAAAGTAGAGGCGATATCTTAAAGATAGTCATAGGCATGCAGAACTTGCATTAGAATTAAAAGCTGGAATAAGGAGAACAATGTTCAAAACACAGAGAACCATTAGTTAGATGCAGACATGGAATGTTAGTCTTCTGTATTAGAGATGTTTTCAGGAAGGAGTCCAGTACCCTGGAGAGCTCCCAGAAACGAAGGGTTTTATAAAGATGAAAGTCTAAGGGTCTATAGAGAGAGCCTTTTAGACTCAAAACCTTGAAGTCATCCTTGACTGTATTTTCTTGGTGAAGCTCTGATGATAACTGGATTAAGTTCTCTAATTCCTGGGAATCAGCTTCAATACCCAAAGAACTTTCTGTTCCACATGATAGAACAGCCATGGTGTCTGCTCTGTCTTGCATATTCCAGTGAAATTATAACCCTGAAGGAGGCCAAAAGGCTGAGATGAGGTGGAGGTGAGAGAGAAGCACCTTTTTTGATATCATTTCCCCTCAAGGACCCCCTCTCTCCTGGAACAGGAGCTGGAGTTTGTCTTAGATTCAGGGATTTAACTACAAAATAGAAACCATTAGAGCACTAAGTATAGTGATAACTCTGAAAATGGAAAAGGGCCAAATCTGTGGGAGACTATGAAGGAAAAAATTTGTGGAACTTGGTGAAGGGTAGGGAGAAGGTGAGTGTAAAGTACCAGAACCCTTGACTACTGCCAGGGTCCTCCTATTGCTCTCATCTGTCCAGCTTAGAATTGTGTGTAGCAAATATAGAAAATTCCATTAAGATCCCACTGATCCAATGAGATACCAACCATGTTACTTCCACTAAAATGATTAAAATGAAAGACAAGTATAAGTGAGGATGTAGAACAACTGTAACTTCGTACATTGTTGGTAGGAATATAAAATTGTACTACCATGATGTGAAAAGGTCTGACAGTTTCTTCTGAAGTTAAACAGACACTTACTGTGTGACCCAGCAATTGCACTCCTAGGTAAAAGATACTTCCTCAAAAAGACTTTTACAGAAATCTTTATAGCAGCTTTATTCATAATAGCCAAAAACTAGAAACAACTCAAATGTCCTTTGACAAGAGAAGAGATACACAAATTATGGTGCATTTGCATAATGGAATATTACGCAGCAATAAAAAATAACAAAAATTTGATACGCACAAAAACCAGAATAAATCTCAAAACATTATGGATAAACAAATTGTGGTATGTTTATATAGTGAAATATCAGTCAGCAATTAAAAACTAATGAGCTATGGATATATGCAACAGCAAGGGTAAATCTCAAAAACAAGACAGACACACAAAAAAAGTAGATCAAAAAAGGACACCCTGCATGATTCCATTTATATGAAATTCTAGAAAAAGCAAAAACTGCTGCCTACTGGGTGGGGCAGAGATTAAAGGGGACAGAAGACAACTTTCTGGGGCGACAGAAATGTTCTACACCTTATTTGGGGGGTTAGTTAGGTATATACAGTTGAAAGAATTCATCCAATTGTACACTTACGATCTCTGAGTATTATTGTATATAAATTTTACCTCAATAAAAATAAAATTTTAATTAACAACAAAAATCCCATGGGCCTTTGCCTCAATGCAAGGGTACATATACCTATATCTGCTGGGTTGTTTCACCCAAGAAAAATCTGTGAGGGCTACTCAACAATCTTTTTGGTCTGGAAAGAATGTGGCAGAGAGGCTGGCACTTTGCCCAAATGGTTGATGCAAAGCCCAAGGCAGCTGGGCTTAGCAAAATCTTTCACGCAGGCTTTGAACAATGCCCATAATGTGTGACCGTGAAATTGTAACATCCCCACTGGAGCCTGTGTGTCATTAGAAATCTCATCCTAGCAGCTCCTTCTAAGCCACAAGAGCCTGATGAATTGCTCAGCTGTTCTTTCAGGCAGTTCCGATTTCAACGGCAACTGGGGGAAGCAAAAAAACCCAGGTTTTCAGTGTTACAGAAACTCAGTCCAGTGTAAAGGACCCTGAAAGAGGAGCTAACCAATAAGACGACAGAATAATGAAGCCACATGCTCCCAGATCTGCTTCTTTTTCCCATCACCAGTTTAGTCCCAATTCTAGTTGAGCTTTGGAACAACTCCCACCCAAAGTGGATGAATTCAACCAACATGTTGTGAGGGTTTGCTGTGAACCAGGTGTTGTGCCATGTACTTGGAATGCAGGTAAAAGACAAATCTGATTCTTTAGAAACTCAGAATGGATACTTGTATGGGTATAATTGAATCACTTTGCTGTCCACCTGTAACTAACACATCATTGTTAATCAACTAGACTCCAATATAAAATAAAAATTTTTTTTAAAAATTAAAAAAATAAACTCAGTCTGATACAATTAGCTGCTGTCACATCCATCATCTAATTTGATCCTTACAACCTCTTTGAAAGGTTAAGTAAAACAGGAAAAATTACAACCCCCATTTCACAAATGAGAAAATTGAGACTAAAGAGAAATTAAATGATTTGCTCAAAGCTACATAACAAGTAGTAAAGTTGAGATTTGAATTCAGGTGTTCTTATGCTGGGTCCCATGTTCTTTCCAATGCGTTATGAAGATGTATATAAAACAGGTATATGTCCTTTCTCTACTATAAGTGTACTGAAGTCTTGGGTCTGAAAAATGGTGGGACTCATAAGCACAGGACTGGTGGGGAGGGAAAGGAATTGGGACCAGGCTGTACTTAGTACTCAAGGAGGCATCCAGGATATTACTTATACACTGTCTGAATGGACACTGAGGGAGAAGGCTTGGCCCAGAAAGGTGATCCTTATGCACAGTGATGTGATCTGATGGATGGATCCTGGATGTTTAAACAGCTGGAAGTCAGGTTAATTAATTCCATCCATTGTCCCTCCACAATGTTATGCATAAGTTCCTAATCTATGGGTTAGAGTCACAAGAGTCCCAACAAGACAGGGAGAGCATCAGAGTTCCAGCCAATTAGGAGGCGGCTCAGAGCAGCTTTCCACATCTCTGTCCAAGTTCTTGGTCAAAAGCAACAGATTCAGACACTAGCTCCCTCAAGCAAAAAATAATTTATTAAAAGTACAGGTGGTTCACAAATCTACGGAAAACTTGAACATTCAGCCCTCAGAAGGGACAGGAATTAGGGCAACTCTGAGAATTCAGGCAGCAAGGACAAAGGGAAAAATCTCTCTCAGTGTCAGCTTCAGCAGTTTTCTATCCTTTCCTCTTTTCAACCAAGATTCAGTTTCCAAGGGGAGAGAGAGCCTGATGGCTTAGCTTGGGCCACTCACCTTCACTTTGGCAGGGGATGGACAGAGTACCTTGAATAATAGTCCCCAGAAAACTGCATGTACTTAGTTAAGAGTTGGTTCCTCAAAGGAAAATCAGAATGCAGCAATATGGATGCTGAACATGCAAAGAAACTTGGGTGGCCACTACTGGATTCACAGGAAACTGAAGGGTTAGACAGGGAAATCAATAAGGAGACAGGGTCAGAGAACGTAACAGCAAGAAGAGCTCCTTGAAGCCCAGAGCTCACCGCTATGCACCAATTCCACGTAAATAGCAGCAAATATGTTTCTAGCCCCCACTGGGTTCTAAGCTAAGGTTCATGAGATATTTATTGCCTTACTCAAAACAAGCTCAGGAATTGGAAGAAGTTGAGAGTGCAAATAGAATGATAATAACATTAGCCATAACATCTTGGACAAGCTGAGCGAAGCAGGATCTGGCCAGAAGGAATTAAGCGTGGTGTTAAGCTCATTGTATTTTGCAGAAGGTAGACAACAAGAATTAAATTACTTGGAATTCAATAAGTATGCTGCTTATGATACAAAAAAAATGACGAAATGACTTTGAAGAACATAGAAAGTAAAAACAGCGGAAAATATTTCAGATACAATTTCACCAGAGAAAAATAGTCTATTGATTTGAACCTTGTACCGTGCTGTATAGTTTAGAATGCTTTAGGCTGTAAGCCATAATAAACCTTCACCGACTCTGACTTAAACACGGAAGAAAGTTAATATCATTCAGGGCAAGATAACAGAGCTAGGGCAGGCTCCAGGAGCAGTAAAATTACTGATTCAATGATACCATTATGGCTTAGACCAGCGGTTCTCAAAACTTTTGGTCTCAGGATTCCTCTACGCTGTTTATGTGGGTTATATTTATTAAGATTTGTTGTAGTAAAAAGCTAAAACTGAGGAATATTCAACGTTGTTTTGGTTGAAGTATATGGGGGAAAATTGGTCTTATACAGATACATAGTTACAAAAGGGAGAAGTATCTTAATAACCTTTTCATATAATTGTTGATATTCTTCTTTGATAGTATACTCAAACTCAAGATTAGTTTCCTGAAGGTTAGTTATAATGTGGGTCTGAAACCACATCAATAACTTTTTATATTCTGTCAAACGGTATTAATACCCATCGGTCTGTATCTTGCAGCTTGAATGGACCTTTAGCCCATGCATAATTTTGTGAAGTCTTTGGTCATTTGAAAAATATTAGTCCCCTGCGTTAGGCAGGTCTTCCAAATATTGACACATTTCATTATAACATATCAAAATAATCCAATTAACTAATACCACCACTGATCTTAGAAAAGTCTTTACATTGGGAAACTATCAGTAAATATTGGGAAGCTGTGCACATGCAAATTTTCCAAAATTCAATTTTGCTCAACAACTTGACCTTATCACTGACAACAAATACTGCCCATTGTTTACCCTGAAGTGGCTCACTTTGTCCAGGTTCCAGATAGCATCTCCCAAATACTCAAGTATAAGTAACCATAGTTTATCTATCATTCTCTCAAGTAAAAGAGGAACTGAAATAACTCACAGCCCAATCACACAAGTGCTTTCCCTCGAGATGACCATCATACTTTAATATGCAGAGAAGGGATTTATGAATACTTAAAAATTTTTTTATACAGAGATCAAAAAGATGTGTACTCAAGGATCAAATTTTCATAGAATTAATTTTTTTTTACTTCATCAAGGACATTAAGTGAAACTAGTTGCTTTTTCTACTAGAGCTCATCAAGGAATTCGGTAAAGTTGCAGGATACAAAATTAATATACGGAAACCTGTTGCATTTCTATACACTTAACAACGAAGTATCAGAAAGAGAAATTAAGGAAATAGAAAGTAACCATCACACAATGCGCTAAGTTCAATCCCTACCAGGAAAGCAGTGCACTGACAGAGCCACAAGGATTCTAATAAACTTGGCTGAGAAATCTGTGAGACTGACTGACACAGCTGTCTTCCTGGCAATACACAAATGTATTGACTGAAAAAACAAGCAAGTATACCACCCTGGGAAAGGAGACAGAGCAAATCAAAGCACATCTCGCTATAGCTGTCACAGTTAAAACACACCTTGAAAATATTCTCATTTTAGATACTTTAAAAAATGGAAGTTGCAGAAAAGTTATGACCTGCTTAAGGGAACATAGCTGGTTAGTGGACGAACCTGGCCCAAGAGAACTAATGTCCTGCATCTACCACCTGATCTTCACAGCTGGGGCAATTCTGTAAATATCTTTCAGAATAGTTGTGATCTGAATGTTTGTTAAGCCAGGGATGATTGTATTTCCCCTGCATGTCCCCCCAAACCCATGTACAAAGAGAAACCTGCTATCTACACTCCTTTTTTAAAAAATTCTATTTTATTTATTTTTGGCTGCGTTGGGTCTTCGTTGCTTCACACAGGCTTTTTTTCTGGTTGCCGCGAGCAGGGGCTACTCTTCGTTGCGGTGCACGGGCTTCTCATTGTGGTGGCTTCTCTTGTTGCAGAGCACGGGTTCTAGGCGCGAGGACTCAGCAGTTGTGCTGCATGAGGGTTTAGTTGCTCTGCAGCATGTGAGATCTTCCCAGACCAGGGCTCAAACCCGTGTCCCCTGCACTGGCAGGCGGATTCTTAACCACTGCGCCACCAGGGAAGTCCCTGTGACAAAGTCTTGATACTTTATTCCTTCAGATGCACAGAGAACAATTTTGACTTCATGTTACAAACAACACTGCATTCTCTGGTTTCCTTGGCAACCTGCAGTTCCACCCTTGGTGACAATCAAAGACTAAAGGCTCCCATTTCCTTCTAGCTCTAAAAATTCTCATTCTATGAGTAGCTGTAGGTTTAGAGAGCCTACTAAAGGGAGACTGGTGCCAAAGTCTTAAACTTAACTATTGAACTATTAAACCACTAAACTTAAACTACTAAAACAGAAGGAGAGACAAAGATGGCTGCTTCTTTAACCGGTGGAGACAATCTGGTGGAATTCAGGGAAAACACAGGCCATGTTCCTCCACAGGCCGAATAGGATATCAACAACAATCCTAAATTAACAGAACTTCAAATTATACCCCACTCATTCTGTTAACTAAGGCAGAGTAATGAGTACGTATTGTTGAAAGCTTTCTTTCTAAAATGGCTACAAACCATGAATTTCAGGAATTAAACTGTCATGTTTCAGAGAAAACGTCCTTATCTAGAACCATTCTCTGCAAATGCATGATGAGCTATTACTGTATGTACCATTAGGGGCACCAGCTCAAAGCACAGACATTCAGACTAGAGGGCAGAGGTTCACATTCGATCTGATCCAGCCCCATCTGGAGAGACAGGGGGAGAAGTAGGAAAAATGTCAAAGGGGGCCCTGAAGTTCGCAGCATCTACAGTGTCACAGACCATCTTTCTTACAGGAACGAAGAGCACAGTAGAGAGTGACCAGCATGCTTGAGCAAGAAAATCTAAGTGTGCTGTTCTGTTGTCTATTAGATATATGTGGTTTGTACCAAGGGAATACGAATGACATCCACCAGTCCCTTGCTGAGGGTCTCTTTTGTTTACTGTTCCTGTTAGTTTCTCTTTTGATCCACATGTCTCCCTACAGAGTTTGGGAGAAACTTGTGCATGTATATCACCAATAAGGCAAAAAGCCAGTGTCAGGGGATCTCACCACCAGTCCTGAGGGAGTACCAAAGTCCCTGAGGGAGTCAGGACATCTTCCTCTTCTGCCGGAAGCCAAGGCTTGCTTACATGTAGCATTCTCCAGGTCTTCCCAGGCCTAAGAACAGCAAGTCCCCAAGTTCTGGACTGGAGAAGTGGCAGAGAGCGAACCAAAGGCCACCTTTGCTGCCAATGAAGGCTACATTAGGGAGCACAGCTCAGGGCCTGCTAACCCCCGTCCAAGGTCAGCCTCCACCCAGGGGAAGGTGGAATCTGCAAATGCACTTCCAGGTGGCAGCCTCTTGCCAGTCCAGAAAGAAAATGAAGACCAAGGCTTCCCTGGTGGTGCAGTGGTTGAGAGTCCGCCTGCCGATGTAGGGGACACGGGTTCGTGCCCCGGTCCGGGAAGATCCCACATGCCGCGGAGCGGCTGGGCCCGTGAGCCATGGCTGCTGAGCCTGCGCGTCTGGAGCCTGTGCTCCGCAATGGGAGAGGCCACAACAGTGAGAGGCCTGCGTACCACAAAAAAAAAAAAAAGAAAATGAAGACCAGGAACAAATTCCACCCATGCATGCTTAGGAGCTGGTGGGGATTGCTCCCCGCAATAAACAAACACAGACCAATGATTGTCACCTACTAGGCAAGGAGGAAGGGGTGGGCTAAGAGGCCAGCTGAATTGAGGGAAGTCCTTCGCAGCACCGTCTGGCTCAGAGAGCGGAGGCAGCACCCATGTTTGTCGAACCCTAAAACAAATGAATATTCACAACGGTTAGGAAACCTTATTAAATCTTGCCAGTTTAGAAAATAGGAATATTTCAAATAGTGGTCCCCTGCCTGCCAAGCTTTGGGTTTTCAAGGCTGTTCACTTCAAGATCTGCTTTTCCGATGCCCTGAGCTGAAGGTCTGGCAGTGGGACCTACACACAGCAAGTGGCTCCCATACCCTTGTGCACTTGGGGACAGGGTGGCTGCCCCCTCCCCTGCCGCCAGTGTCTGTGAGATCCTCGAACTGCTGACATTCTATTAAACAGCACTTGGATGTGCTATGGACATTGGTCATCTGCCCAGAGTCCCGATGCTCTGTTCCCATTCCAGCTCCCTCAGGGAGAGGACCTGGCCCTAAACCTCTGCGAAGCTGGCTGGAGGCTCTCCCCTCAGCCTGCCCCCTGCCAGCTCTTTTCCTGCCTGGATTTCACCTCCCCCGTATGGTCCGGATGCTCCTTGGAGACCCACGCAAGCCTGAGAAGTACTGTGCTGCACTTCTGCCCGTCCTCTGCCCCTCCCCACCACCCCTGCTTCTTGGATCAAATACTGACACCAGACTTCTCGCCTTGAGTGTTGCTGGTACTTCACCCACAGGGGCAAAGAGAGCTGGCAGGAAATGAGCCCCTCCAGCTGGCATTGGCCTGGCCTGGCACAGTGAGAATCTCTGTAAGAGCCTCTTGCCCCCGTCCCCCATGCCCTCTGCATCCCTTTGCCTTAGCACTTCTTAGCATCCTCCCCTTTTATACCTTTCCTTCATCTTGTTCTGACTCACTTCTTTCCTTTTTTCTGTCTCCTGGTCTACGTTCCTTCCTCTCCTCTCTCTCTCTAGGTGTTTGGGGTTTTTTTCTGCCCTTCCCCTCCCTTCCTCCAGCTTCTTACCGTCTCCCACACAGAAGTGTAATCTGGTTGCCAGGCTTCGTATAGCAGCCTCCTAGAAATCCCTCTGTGGTGGCAGTGTCCACCTCCAATTCTTCTTCCACTTTCAGTACAGTGACCACTCTATGTCACTCCCCAATTCAACACCCTGTACGGCCTTCTCAGTGCCCACAGAACTGAGTCCAAACTCCGTCACCTGCCTGCCTTTCTTTCATCCACTCAATTGTTTATTGGTTCACCCAACAAGTCTGCTTAGTTACTGAGCACCTACCATGAGCAGATACTGTACCAGGAGCTAGAGAAGAAGTAATACAGAATAAATAAAAGGATATTTACAAATGAAACAGTACCTGAGATGTGCTTCAAAATAACTCAAGGAGTGGGGGGGGGGGGGGGTGGTAAAGCAGAAGAGGTACAGAGAACACGATTGACCATGAGTTGAAAATTATGGAAGCTGGGTGCTGGGTTTAGGGGTTCATTACGTTATTCTCTCTACTTCAGTGTATGTTCGAAATTTTCCTGTTAAAAATGTAATGGGCGGGGCTTCCCTGGTGGCGCAGTGGTTGACAGTCCGCCTGCTGATGCAGGGGACACGGGTTCGTGCCCCGGTCCGGGAAGATCCCACATGCCGCGGAGCGGCTGGGCCCGTGAGCCGTGGCCACTGAGCCTGCACGTCCGGAGCCTGTGCTCCGCAACGGGAGAGGCCGCAGCAGTGAGAGGCCCGTGTACCGCAAAAAAAGATAAAAAACAAAAACAAACAAAGAAAACCTCTGTCGTCTCTAACAGATCGGCTGGCACAAATCTGGCCTCATGTAGGGTCTGATGGGGGATGGGTGAGGAAGGGGAGGAGCTATTGTGGCACTGGCTGGGTGCCCGGGACACCCTGCCCATCTCCCCAGCCAAAGTCGGGCATGTGTACCCTGAGCCGGCAGCTCTGGGAAGGAGTCCACTTAGAGCCGTGTCCTAGAAATTTTCTGGGCAGAATTTTGAAGCTCACTTTGTAAAGTCCGAATTAATCACCTGGCAATATCTTTTACGGCTTTTTTTTTTTTTTTTTTTGGCGGTACGCGGGCCTCTCACTGCCGCGGCCTCTCCCGTTGCGGAGCACAGGCTCCGGACGCGCAGGCTCAGCGGCCATGGCTCACGGGCCCAGCCGCTTCGCGGCACGTGGGATCCTCCCGGAACGGGGCACGAACCCGTGTCCCCTGTATTGACAGGGGGACTCTCAACCACTGCACCACCAGGGAAGCCCTTTTACGGCTTTTTGGTGAAGTTCACCAAAGATCACTTTGAAGTGATCTAATTGCAGACGACCAGAGTCAAGAATGACATTTATTGAAAATTTTTTCTCAATAACACACCACCTGCATCGTGTCATACTTTAACACAGAGCAAATAAGTATAGATTGTATGAAGTGACATGGTTTATTATTTTATACAAGTGTCAAGTGTGGGATACTTCCTCCTGGCAATGACGTATATGGCTGGTTATATATCTGCTTCTCAGAGAGAGTATTTTCCTGAACACTCTGCCTAAACAGCCTCCCCATCCAGTCTTGCTCTCTCCTGTTCAATTTTTTTTTTTTTTTTTGTGGTACACGGGCCTCTCACTGTTGTGGCCTCTCCCGTTGCGGAGCACAGGCTCCGGACGCGCAGGCTCAACGGCCATGGCTCACGGGCCCAGCCGCTCCGCGGCATGTGGGATCTTCCCGGACCAGGGCACGAACCCGTGTCCCCTGCATCGGCAGGCGGACTCCCAACCACTGCGCCACCAGGGAAGCCCTCCTGTTCAATTTTTTAATATCATCTATCACTACTACAATACTGTATGGTTACTTATTGGTGGTCTGTCCCACCCTCCCCCTTAGAATGTAAGCAGCCTGTAACCAAGAGTTCTGTTTGGTGTTAACCAATGCTGGGCACATGGCAGGTGTTTGATGAATGACTGAATGAATGAAAGTGGATTTATTACTGAGCAGGGCCCCTCACCCCTCTGCAATAATAGAAGCAAACTCTTTAATACAGTCTTTTGCCTCTGCATTTACACAAAACTTTATAAAAGTGTTCTTTCTGTAAAATATACAAAGGTAGTAAAATACTTTAATATCGTTAGATGAAATGAGTGAAAGAAAGACCCCTCTTATCCCATGAGCTTACTCTGCAACCAGAAGAAGTTCTGAGTAACGTAGATAGCTTCAGATATAAAATGTTGGCAGTGTAATCTCCTTTGATTTGTTCGGTGGAGTACTTGCATATCTAACCAAGGAATAGTTGTAGTATATATAAAAATGGAAGCATTTTTACTTACATGCCCCTGCGAATGCTTCCACAACAGCATTTTTAATGGCTCTAGTTATTTTGCTGGCTGGATATCCTTATTGTTGAGCATTTAAGTTAATCATAATTTTTTTATTATTTTAAGCACTGTTGTTATAAGAATCTTTGTACTAATAGTTACATCTTTATGCTAAATAATTACTTCTGTGGAATAAATTCCTTATCAATAAGTTTTTATATTGAAGTACATAATTATTATCAAGGCTTTTGATAGCTTTCCCAGGCACTCTATTTCCGTGTTCTTGATATGTGAAACTGAGTAAATCCTTAGCTCTGTCCTGGAATTGGAGTCCTACTCTGTGCTTCTCGCAGTGGGTGGGACCTTGCCCCTCATATGTAAGCCTTCCAGGTGTCTACTTCCTGTCTGCCTTTACCTGTCATGGCTAGAGGTAATGTAACACAGGTAGAACTGTCTGCCTGTCTGTCTGTCATGACTTCCTTTCCAGATTACCTGTGCACTGCTCTGACCCCTGGGGCAGACCATTTTTCTGAACAAACCCAGGGTCACCATTAAGCTGCCTTTCCCTACTGTCCTCTTTGTGTGGGAACACACACTACAGCCCCAAGTTGCAACAATTATTGTAGTGTCCTGGCTTTTATGGCATATTTCTGGTCATCTCTGCAATTTACTTAATACTGCTTCCTTGGTCATGTACCCTGAAATGTAATTTTCAATTATAAAATTGTTCCTTTAATAAAACGTTACCTTATTTATAATGATCAACTCTGTGGTATCTAGGACGCCTTGTGGAAAAACTGCATGGCAACTACAAACAACCCATTGAAAGACTAGCAACTCTAATTGTCCTAATCGTGAAAAGAATGATATTTAACCTGCTTTTTAAAAAAGTTTTTATTGCGGTAAGATAGATATAAAATGAGGTTCACCATTTTAATCACTTTTAAGTGTAAAATTCAGGGGCATTAAGTACGTTTACTATGTTGTGTAACCATGACCACTATCAATTCCCAAAACTCTTTCATCACTCCAAACAGAAACCCTACGAACATTAAGCAATAACTCCCCATTTCCCTCCCCCATCCCTGATAACTTCTATTCTACTTTCTGTTTCTATGAATTTGCCTATTCTAAATACTTCATACAAGTGGAATCATATAAAACTTGTGTTTTTGTGTCTGGCTTCTTTCACTTCGCATGCTTTCAAGGTTCATCCATGTTGTAGCATGTATCAGAATTTCATTTTTATGGCCAAATAATATTCCATCATATGTATATGCCACAGTTTGTTTATCTATTCATCTGTCATGTGCACTTAGGTTGTTTCCACCTTTTAGCTATTGTGAATCATGCTGCTACTATTAAATGCCTAGCAACTCTAATAACCCTAACTACAAAAGAATGGTATTTAATCTGTTCTTGTGATTCACCTCTGTTACAAACGTTTCCAATTTCTTATAAAGATGTACATGGAAATTACTAGCAACATTCTCTTTGAATAATCAATGCTTTAAACAGTATACCAAACCAGCCTAATTTTATTTTAACCTTAGTCCAGAATTTATTTGAGGAAGTTTACAAAATACAGAAGGATCAAAATAGGGGTTGGGCTTCCCTGGTGGCGCAGTGGTTGAGAGTCCGCCTGCCGATGCAGGGGACACGGGTTCGTGGCCCTGTCCGGGAAGATCCCACATGTCACGGAGCGGATGGGCCCGTGAGCCATGGCCGCTGAGCCTGCGTGTCCGGAGCCTGTGCTCCACAACGGGAGAGGCCACAACAGTGAGAGGCCCACATACCGCAAAACAAAAACAAAAACTAAAAAAAAAAATAAAAATAAGGATGGACAGAAGGTTAGGTATATGCATGATATGTGACAAGTAAAGTAAAATGTGAATGGTAGAATCTCTGTGGGAGTGTACAGTGATGTACTGTAAAAGTCTTTCAGCTTTCCTGGATGCTTGAAAGTTTTTTTTTTTTGCCTTTTAAAAATTCCGAAAGAAATCAGAAACCTTAACCAAGGCTCTTGCCCAAAGTTATGACCACTCTATTTCTGCTTAGAAATGGGCCTAAGTAAAAAATAATCTAATAATAAAAATTCTTTAAAAAGAGTCTTAAAAGGGACCTATGTATCCCTGGGATTTTTATTACTAACCTATGATGGGCTTTAAAAGTGTTTATTAACAGTGTCAATCATTTGGAAAAATTCAAATGAGATAAATCAGAAAACATAAACGTCAGCTGACATGCTCATACCCAAGACATTACTACTGCAGTTTTAAGTATCATCCACCAGGGGGCAGAGAAATGGAATCACAGAAAACTTGCACATTTCTAATTTAAGTGAGTAGTGGAAAATATCTTATTACTTCTGTTAATAGAAAAGATTTGCAGGCTTTTAACATGAAATTCACTATACAGGACACAGAATTAAAGGTACAATCTAAACCTGAAGCAAATATGCCTGAGGATATTTGCTTCTTTAAAAAATGGTGATTATTCTAATTTGCCATGCTCATTTGCACAATTTCTCTCTCTCTCAGAGGTTATCTTTTATTTATGTGTGAGAGAATGACTATGCAGTTATCCTTTCTCACTGCTCACATGATGAACCAAGCTCATCCATCACTCTCATTCATCTCACAGTGCTTTCAGCCTCCTCTCTTACGCCAGAACTCAGAAGCCACGGAGCTTCTAAATTCTTTACCACTGTTAACAGATCTTTAAGTACTCCTCCTCTCAAATGCTTAACCTGCTGTGCTGAAGATTTCAAAGTAACTATGTAAAGAGAAAAAGAAAAAATATTCCCTACATATAATTGCAAAGAGGCTAATACGTAGACTAGACAATTTGAGTTATTCATAGAAGTCAACGTCCATTTTATACATAAGATGGAGCTCATGATTATTGCATTTAAGCAGGCCCTGATTTGTCTCCAGTAATTTTCCAGAGGGATTCCTAATTGGTCTGCACCCTGATTTAAGACAATCCCTCTACATTTCCCTCCTCTGACACATGCTTTAAGATGGCAATGAGGACATCCCTGGTGGCGCAGTGGTTAAGAATCCGCCTGCCAATTCAGGGGACACGGGTTCGAGCCCTGGTCCACATGCCACGGAGCAACTAAACCTGAGAGCCACAACTACTGAGCCCGCATGCCATAACTGCTGGAGCCCACACGCCTAGAGCCCTTGCTCCGCAACAAAGAGAAGCCATCCGCAATGAGAAGCCGGCGCACCACAGCGAAGAGTAGCCCCCACTAGCTGCAACCAGAGAAAAGCCAGCGCACAGCAACGAAGACCCAATGCAACCAATAAATAAATAAATAGATTTATTAAAAAGCAAAAAAATGGCAGTGAAGCAATGATGCATTAAGAAAATGTCAACAGTTGCCTAAATTCTTTTTTTTTTTGGAAGGAAGAAGAGGATGAATAAGAAAGTAAAAATCAAATTTATGGAGCCAGAATTCTGTTTAGCAAATAGACCAATCATCTTTTTGGATGATGGAAAATGACTCCCTGTTGGTAATTCTGCAGATGAATCATGATACTGGGATGCTCAAGAGATTTTTGGCATAAAGGAGTCAGTGACATGGCCTGTGGAGTATTGAGCTATAAGATGAAAAACGTCAACCAACTGCTCTCAGAAACTAACTGCACTGATAATCCAAAAGTCCACTTTAACATTAAAATCCTAAAGTCTGTTTTATGTTTAGTTGAAAGTACATTGCATGGCAATTTTTTCTTTTTTTTAACCTGACAAATGCTATCCTATGGGAACAGAACGTGAGAACAGTCTCACAATTTCAGGGCTTCGAGTTAGTCTCTGCTCAACTCGTCTAGCAAGTCTACTCATCCCTTTCCTAACTAGGCAGGAACCAGATATATTGGTGTTATTTAGAATCACACCCTGCTTCAAATGCTTATTCAGCTGCATTTCCAATATTTTGGACCTGCTACCGTCAGTCACATTTCAATACGTGTTTATGATCTGTAGTTTTAACTCTGCCACTTCTTGGTCACAATTCAGGCTTAGCCTTTATGTTATGAAAAAAGAAATGCTGTGTCAGCTGAAAAATACACTCTAATTACAATAATAATATAACAGCAAAAGACAGTTTGTCTCACAGTTAAAGAACTCAGAATCATCATGTTATAGCAAATTTTATTGAACAGCAAGAAAAGTCAGGGGTTAGAATATGCAGATTTCCTCAAAAACTTTTGATCCCCAAAATAAAAAATTATCTTCCTATTTCTCTCAATTTCTTTCTCTTTCTTTTCCCCGTATCTTTTCCCCCCAAATTTAAAACATTCTTTAAAAAAAAAAAAAGCCGGGCTTCCCTGGTGGCGCAGTGGTTGAGCGTCCGTCTGCCGATGCAGGGGACTCGGGTTCGTGCCCCGGTCTCGGAGGGTCCCGCATGCCGCGGAGCGGCTGGGCCCGTGGGCCGTGGCCGCTGAGCTTGCGCGTCCGGAGCCTGTGCTCTGCGGCGGGAGAGACCACAGCAGTGGGAGGCCCGCGTACCGCAAAAGAAAAAAAAGAAAAAAAAAAAGCCAATTTTCAACTTAGTTTTAATTAGGTTTTAGTCCATAAAACTGCTTTTAACATTGTACACTATCTTTCCCTCCAGTTAATTGGATGATTTTATAAACCATTCAACTACTTGCAGTGAACATATACCATCAGGCAAAATATTGGCTTCCATTAAGTATCACAGAATATGATTCCTGTGAAAAAATGTAGTAACTAAGGCATAATGAGGTAGCATCACTTGCCCAGCTGATGCATAAAATTCACATCTCCTGAACGGAATGATAGGTAAAGATAGCTGACTGGATTCTAAGGCTAATGGGACTAGGCCCCTGGAGGGTCAGATAATCATGCACTATTATGATCACAGTTTCTAGTGAGCCAAACATCTGACACAAGTAAGCCATAAATCAAAAGATGGATCAGGGAAGAGAAGGTTCCAACCCCACTGACAGAAAGACAGCTGAAAGCACAAGCCCTACTGAGGCCAATCAGTGGTGAAATTACACACTAAGTAAGGTTGACATGAACACACATGTACCTTGGAAATTTTAACTATGCCAAGTATGATGAAGTATCCTGATGACTGTGTTGGACGAACCCACACATCATATTACATTTGTCCCAAATGACACATCATTTGTTTATTAAAGACATCCTTCTCTTATTTGTACTTTAAATTCCGAGGCACTAAAGATAGTTCTCTTTAATGTTAACCAATTCATGTTCCCTGTTGACTTTCTGAAACTATAAGAAAGAAAAAAAGTTAAAATGTCAGCTAAATAAAACTGACACTTGGGTATTTAGGTACTCCAAATCTACTTTGGGAATAAGAAGTGTATAAAATATAAATTTTTTCATACATCATAATTAAAGTTACAATCATATTTTAAAAATCCAAATTGTTATCATAAAAGACACCTGCTCCAAGTCCCTCACTCTTTTTCAGATTAAGAAACAAGAGCCAGAAATGATAAGCAATTTCTCTGTGCAACCCAGATGAGTAGAAGAGCATGGTCGTGACAACAGAAAGAACAATGGTGCCCACGTTAGCCATTGTAAGTCTGGCACCAGCGGTTCTCAGCCAAAAGGAAGAGGAACTCTCCGCACTGGAATTCATTCCTGAGGCTGTGTGGTGTGGGGGAAGGAAGGTCAGGTTTGGAATCAGATAGATTTGGATTCTCAATCCTAGCTCTTTTACTTACTAGTTCTCCTTCTGTGTGATGATAAGAAAATTAATATCTTGGAGTCTTAGTTTCTTCATCAGTAAATTGGGACAATGAGATGTATTGTGAAGGTCCGACGTGAGGATTAGAGTAACACAGCATGGGCCCAAATTATAGCTGTTATTATTATCATTAGGAGGCTTTGAGCAATAATGAATTCAATTTTATATGGGAAGATTATACTGGGGACCCAGCTTCAGTAGGGCATGTTCTATGGCTAACTGTTCCAGAAAAAACAAGTCATAGCTGCAGTGATGATCTGTCATTCTCTTCCCTATCTCCAAATGCCTTTGTCACCCTGTGGGGTGGGAGGGCGGAGCGGGAGAAGTTCTCCACTTCCTGGTAAGTTCATGCCCCAGACAAACCAGATGAAAGATGGTGATTTGGATTAGAATAATGGCAGTGGAGGTGGTGAACAGTGGACAGAGTCAATGTATATTTTAGAGTTGAATCAACATGACTTGGCAATAGATTGGAAGTGCCGGCTCAGGGACTGATAAGTACCAGGACTAACAATGAGGCTTTTGAAATGATTATCCCAGTGGATAGCAGTGCCTTTACTGAGATAGGATAGATTGATGAAAAGGAGATTTGGGCATGGCAATGGAGAGAATATTGGACATTATGCTCTTTATTATTCTAAAGCAAGTGGTTTTTTCAATATGTAACAGTTTACTGAGCTATAATTCACATACAAACCACTCAAAGTGTACAATTCAATGGTTTTCAGTATATTCACAGAGTTGTGCAATCATCACCACAATCAATTTTAAGACATTTTCATCATCCCCAAAAGATAATCCCTACTTGTTTATACCTATTACCAGTCACTTCCATTTTCCCCCCCCGCAATTCTCCCAGCCCTAGGCAACCACTAATCTACTTTGTTTCTATAGACTTACCTACTCTGGGCATTTCATATAAATCCAATCACTCAATATCTAATCTTTTGTGACTGGTTTCTTTCACGTAGCATAATGTTTTCAAGATTCATCCATTTTGTAGCAGGTGTTAGAACTCCGTTCTTTTTTATGGCTGAATAATACTCTTTTACAGATATGCTACATTTTATTCATCAATATGTCAGCTGCTGAACATTTGAGTTATTTCTATGTGGCATCTATTATGAATAGCCAAAATGCTGCTTTGAACATTCATGTACAAGTTTCAGTGTAGATGTATGTCTCATTTCTCTTGGATATAGACCTACTATTGGAATTGCTGCATCATATGGTCACTCTGTGTTTGACTTTCTGAGGAGCTGCCAGAAAGTTTTCCAAAGGACTCGCTATTTTACACTGCCACCAACAGTGTGTGAGGGTTCTGCTTTCTCCATATTCCGTTCACCACTTATTATCTGCTTTTTTATTTTATTTTATTAATTTATTGATTTTGGCCACACCGTGCGGCTTGCAGAATTTTAGTTCCCTGACCAGGGATCGAACCCAGGCCCACGGCAGTAAAAGCACCAAGTCCTAACTGAGGCAGGAGATAGATGGGCCCCAAGCTGAGCAGCTGGAGTCTGTCCCCTGTGGACAGATATTCCAAGATAGAGATAATGGCAAAAGCAAAGAGGAGTTGAGCCTGTCCAGATAAAAGATAGAGACCACATATCCCTAATTCTCGAAGTCGAGGAGACCTTCCCAACTACATACGTGCAGAAAGGCTTCTTGGGGGCCTAAAAGGGAGGCAGCACCACCCCATAGTAAGTGATGTCAACCTACCCATAAGCCTCTTCACTAGAATCCATCTTGGCTAAGAGATGCGTGCGCACACAGGGGAGGACCCTGAGATAAACCAAATACGGACTCAGAACCAGGCAAAGCAAGATGATTGGCCAGAGGAAATGTGGAAGAAATGTCCCATATAAGTGATTCAAACTACCACGAGGGCACGACCCTTTCTCTGAGTCTGCCCACGTGTGCCTATTCACACGTACTCTTTTAGGTCCTAATAAACACTTTACTTGTTTCAGTACTTTCTGTCTCTTTGTGGAAATTCATTTCTACAAAGCTGATGGGCCAGGGCCCTTGTCACTGGCCACTGGCCCTCATGGTCTAGTGGCTAGGATTCAGCACTCTCACTGCCGCAGCCTGACGTCAATCTCTGGCTGGGGAACTGAGATCCTGCCTCAAGTCGCTGCAGGCTGAGGCCACCCTGGACCACCAGGGAATTCGCAATCATAGCCATTTTAGTAGGTGTGAAGTACACTCTCAATGTTTTGATTTTGCTTTTGGCTAATGATGGAGAGCATCTTTTCTTGTACATATTGGCCATTTGTATATCTTCTTTGCAGAAATATCTAATCAGATCTGTTGCCCATTTTTTAACTGGGTTATGTCTTTTGTCATCAATGCTTTAAGTGTCATATCTAAGAAGGTTTTGCTTAACCCAAGATCATGCAGGTTTACTCCTATATTTTCTTCTAAGAATTTTATAGTTTTAGCATATACAGTTAGGTTTGTGATCCATTTTTGATTAATTTTTGTATATGGTGCAAGGTAGGGGTCCAATTTCATTATAGGCATTTGAATATCCAGTGGTCCCAGCACCGTTTATTGAAAGGACTGTCCTTTCTTCATTGAATTTTCTTGGCCCCTATTTTGAAATCAATGTGAAGATTTACTTCCGGATTTTCAATTCTATCCCATTGATCTATATGTGTATTCTTATGCCTGTACCACAGTCTTGATTACTGTAGCTTTGTAGCAGTTTTGAAATTGGAAAGTGTAAGCCCTCCAACTTTGTTCTTCTTTTCAACATTGTTTTGGCTCTTCTGGTGTGAGGAAGAACGCTCCTGTGTGTGTCTCCTCTACTCTCAATACCTACTTCACTACACTACTTCACTGCTGATACCAGATATGTAGGCTGTCCAAACATCAAGAAATTTTGCAGCACCAGGTAGGTGTCCTACAATGTTACTCAACTCTGCCACTATCTACCTACAGATAGCACCCTATCCCACAGGTTAAGGATTTAGTCTTACAAGGTTTTAGTCTTACAAGACTGCCCTCACTTCCACTTCAGATGCCTATTGCATGTCCAGGTTGTTACCTGCACTTCTGACTGATGGGCTATAAATCAGAGGTTCCCACAGTCTACTCTGTAGCTTTGATTTAATTTGCTAGAGCAGCTCACAGAATTCAAAGAAACATTTACTTATGTTTAAACTGTTATTATAAAAGATGTTATATAGGACAGAGGGTGAGGTCTAGAAGGGCTCTAGACACAGGAACCTCTGTCCCCATGGAACTGGGATGTGCTACCCTCCCAGCATGTGAAGGCCCCATTCACCAACCGGAAGGATCATCAAATCTTGTTCAAGAGATTTCATAGAGCTTGATCTCCAGCCCTCTCCCCTTTACCTTCCCTGAGGTCAGTGTGTGGGGCTGAAAGTTCTAATCATTTAATAACTGGGTTTTTCTGGTGACCAGCCCCATCCTGAGGCCATCTATGGCCCCCAACCTAAATCACCTTATTAGCATAAATTCAGGTATGCTCAAAAGGAGCTTCTTATAAATTACAAAAAACACTCCTATCATTCAAACATTCTGGGGGTTTTAGAAACTTTTTAGGAATGGGACAGGAACAAAGACCAAATACGTTTCTTACTATACCACATCTGGGGTCCTTAGAACTTCCAGATGAACTTCAGAATAACCTTGGTGATTTATGCAAAGACATCAGTTGAGATTTTGATAGGGAAGTGTGTTGAATCTGCAGAGCATTTGGGGGACTATTGCCACCTTTATAATAAGTTTTTTGATCCGTGAACACGGAATGCCTTTCCATTTATTTATATCTTCTTTAATATCTTTCAACAATGTTTTTTAGTGTTCGGAATGTAGGTTTTGCACTTCTTTTGGTAAGTTTACTTCTAAGTATTTTGTTCTTCTTGATGCTATTCTAATACATCACATTATTTTTAAACCTACTTTAACATCTCTGAAATTGTGATGTCTTACAATCAAGAGTATTTTAGTATAATGCCTTCAACTGGAAGCAATTTTTTTATCTTGGTGGACATAAATGTGACTTACAATCAATAGCTTCTTAGATTCAATACCATATAGCACCAAATGTGAAATGTCTGTGAAACGTTGAAGTGGAAATGAAAAATAAGCATTTGGGTATATTAATTTGGAATCAGAAGAGAGGTCTGAACTGGCGATAGAAATGTGGGGTCATATGAAGTTCATTATTTAAAGCCACAACTTTTCCCTTTGGGCTAAGCGGGTAGAGAAGACAAGAGAATCCACCTCGCAGCCCTGAGAAATCTCAACAAGTAGAAGTTGAGCAGAGGAAGAAGAGCCAGCAAAGGTAACATTTTTGTTTTGAGTCTATCATTGTCATTATTGCTGTTGTTATTATTTGTCACTAGATGCAAGGACCTATAGGGGCAGGAAATCGCCTCCTTTGCCTCCTTTGTTCTCCAATGAACCCTTGAGCTAAGCACTGCACTACTTTTTTTTTTTTTTTCCACACCGCGTGGCTTGTGGAATCTTAGTGCCCCGACCAAGGACTGAACCCAGGCTGGGCCCTCGGCAGTGAAAGCACCTAAACGCTGGACCACCAGGGAATTCCCAGCACTTCACTACATTTAGATATTAACCTACATGCCACAGATAAATCCATGTTTATCTGAGAAAGAATATATTGACTAACCACCAGCTCTTTCACCCCTGAAAATCTGACATGAATACAAATAAATAAATAAGTCTTTCAGGTCTTCAGAGCAGCATTATAATCTGATTGGGATTGGGATAGAAAATAGGCACAAGCTTACTGCATATTAACCTAGAGTAACTGTCTCAGGCAGAAGAGGAAAAACAGTCAGTAGAAGTACTGTAGCATTCACGATTAAAAACATAACTATGTATAAAAATTTTCCCAAGGAGTTCATATCCCATTCGCTGTCACATTTCTATAACATAAGTAGGACACCAGCTGGTAGTTATGCGAATTCATCTGCCTTTCATTTACTGTTTGTCACTTCACAGGTGTTGAATCTTATTCATTCCTTCTTTCATTTTTTTCCCTTTGTATTTTAAATGCCCTAACCATCATATAAAGTTACCATAATACCATATCCTCTATTGTGGTTCTCTACCAGGGGAGATTTTGACCCAAGAGGACATTGGGCAATGTCTGGAGACATTTTCAGTTGTCACAACTGGAGATGAAGTGCTACTGACATCAAGAGGGTAGAAGGACAGGGATGTTGCTAAACATCTTACAGTCCCTAGGACAGCCCCCATAACAAAGAATTATCCAGCCCAAAATGTGATTAGTACCAAGGTTCAGAAATTTTACCAATGGGGATAAGTTTATATGTACATGAAATTTTTAGGGGCAAAGTCCATAGCATTTACCAATTTCTTGAAAGTGGTATAACTCAAAAATTTAAGAAACACTGGTTTTAATGAATATTTCATCTAGGCCTTGGTATGAATGAATATTTCATCTAGGCCTTGGTAACAAGTGACATATTAACCCTATTTCACAACAGAAATCACCTTTCTAGTTAAAAAGACTTACCTTTGCCAATCAGATTTCCCTACCCCTTTCTGTTGTCCAATCTCATTCATGGCTAGACACAGATTTCCTGTCTTTAGGTTTTCCAAGTACCACATCCACCTCCTATTAGCCAGGTTAATATAGTTATTATGGTTATGGTGACTACTAATAATTAAGCTATGGTTTCATGAAATGTCACTATAAGTCCTGCTTTCTTTTCAATCCCTGCCATGTTTCAATTCCTGCTTTCTTTTCAAGTCCTGCTTTCTTTTCAATTCCTACCATGTTTCATACGCTGCTAAGCACTGGGTATATAGTGGTGAAAATGAGCTTACAATTGAATACTGGAGAGATATTAATAAAATTTGAACATGTAACTTAAAACTGCAATACAGAAGGGAGGGCGTGAAAAGTGAAGGCGAGAGGAACTGAAATGAGGTTGAAAAGGAAGGACTGAACAACCAGATCGTTGTCGTATGCCACCCAAATGCAATAAGCAGTTAACCCCTTCCTGGCTATTTTAAACAATTTGGCGATACACATATACCAGTCCAGAAAACTTGCGATGTACTTACGTTCAACTAACATTTCCTGGGGCACTGACAGGCAAATTTGGGAGAGCGGAGGCTATGGGTCAAGGTGGGACAGTCAAATGCAAGACCCTCCTTTGTTGTTTCATCTGTAGTTCTAATTACAAACCAATGTGTGCTGGGGGGCGGGGGGGGGGGGAAGGTTAAGAAAAAGCCAACGTCTAAACATGCTGCCCTTTCCAGATAAACATTTAATAATCGTTACAATCGCAATCACTCTTGATTCTGATATTGGAAATTAGCTGTCGTGGCCTACGAATCAAGACCAAAAAACCCACAACTTAACCATTTCCCTAAGTATTAACAACTCTATATTGTTGAGTAGTCAGCCTGAAACGGTCAGGGGGCCCTAGGCGGCAATTTTCAGTAAGACAGTCAGGCGTGAATCTTGAACTCACTAAAACCCCCAGAATGGTCAAATAACTGAGGTTTCCATGGGAATGAGGTAAAAGGTAGGTGGTGAGAGAACAAAGGCCGCGCGTCCCAGTTCAGGGCCTCCCGGCCCGCCGGCCGCACTAGGGGCGGAAGCGGCGGTGTGCCAGGGTGTCGGGCTCCGGGGTCGGTGACCCACACCGCCGCGGCGCTGGCGCCCCTCTCCGGGATCCTCCCCAGGCCGGGGCACAGGAGGACGCCGCCGAGACTGGAAGCTCGTGAGAGGGGACGCAGGGGTCGAAGCCTGGCCGCCGCCCCAGTGAGTGAGCAAGCGACTTGTGAATCACACTGCGAGCCGTCACCCGCCAGGACCGAGATCACGCGGCTCCTAGGGCCGGCTGAAGCCGCCCAGATGGAGCACGCAAGAGAACGGGGAGGCGGTGCGCCGGGGACAGAGCGCGACGTCCCCTGCTGTTCCAGTCTCTGAGGGGCCACCGTCCCCGCCAGGCCCCGCCCCCTCTCGCTTATGTAATAGGGGCGCGCTGCCATTGGCCCGCGCGACCGGAAGAGGCGCAGGCGCGCGAGCGGGTGGGGGCGGAGGGAGGCCGCGGCAGGAAGGCCGGTGGGCGGGGGCTGCGCTGAGCAGGCTACGCTGGGGCGACTGGGAGAGCTGTGCGGCGTGCGCGAGCACGAGGTGTAGTGGCCTCCCCCTAGGCTGAGGCGGCGGCGGGCGCGCGCGGCGGCGGGTGCGAGGCGCGGGCTGTTGTGCTCCCGGCTCTCCCCTTTCCCCTCCTTGGCGGGTGGAGGAGGCCGAAGCGGTACTGGGCGCGCTGCGCTCCCCTTCCTCTCCCTCCGGCCACCTCCCCCGGCCCTCTCGCGCTGCGCGGTTTCTCCGACGCAAGACTGTCCCGGCCCGGGTGAGCGGCTGTGGGGCGGTGCTGACGCCGCAGGACTCCTGGGAGCCGGGTGGGGGCCCTGCCGGCGGGGTCGGCGGGGACCGTGGGGGGTCATCGCGGGTCGCGAGGGGCCGCCGGCCTGCCCCGCCTCCCTGGGGGCGGCCGAGCCCGTCCGGTCCCGGCGCGGGCCGCGGAAGGACGGGAAGCTCGGGCGTCTGCCAGGCCCTGCAGGTGGCCGGGTTGCAGGCCGGCCGCGGCGGCGGAGCGGTAACCCGCCGGCGACAGCAGCTGGTCGGTTTCTCGAGGCTGGGGCTCCCTGTGGCCGAAGGGGCCGGGTTTCGGGCAGCCGAGGCCTCCAGGAGGCGCGTCTCGGGCCGGGGTCCGTGAGGAGTGGCGGGTAGGTAGGGGTTGTGTGGCTCTGGGTGGCTGAAGAGAGGAGGGAGCTCTCCCAGGCGGGAGAGGCCGGTTTGGGAAGGAAGGCGCGCTGGGCTGCAGCTGGGCTCAGCGAAGTGCTGGGTGAAATAGACCTCACTGCTGGTGCTTTCATCCTCTCTCCTCTGCAAAAGGGATGTATTTAAAAGGTTAGGGTCAGGATGTTGGTCACTGCTTGGGCCTCTTCGTTTTAGATGCTTGTGGAGAATGATCCTACTTCTTGGATCCAAAATCTATTTCTCTCTTACTCGTTTGTTTTGGTTTTAAGAGGATCTTTGGGACAGTGCTTACTTGTTGCCTCCTGTAAGAGCTCCTCATTTTGGAAGAACTCCTTACTACTCTACTGCTTCCCTCTTTGGAGCCCCCTCAAAAGACCATACAAAATAAGAGTTATATTAAAAGCCAGCTTTTAGGTACTTATAAAGGACTTCTTGCTCCTCCGTTTGTTGCATTTAGTCAAGGAGAAGTTATGCTTGGTTATGCTTAGATCTTGTAGAAAACTCAGCTGGCTTGAGAGTAAGTCCTAAGTCGAGCTGTCCAAAAGCAGGTGGTTTGGTCGTTTGCATTTCTGCTTTCAGAAAGGAAATCAGTGCAGCGTGTTGCTAGAACTTAGGGGCCTACCTCAGGCGTTTAGACTGATTCAGTTTCCCTTACCTGGTGTTTTCTGTTTTAAAAATAAGAACAAGCAACCACAGTCTTCTATTTATTAAAACTTCTATGGCTTTTTGTTACTTTTGTTAGATGACAATGAAAATGGGTTAAATGTATTGTTAATGTTATATTTGAGGAGAAATGGTAACTGCAAAAGTTAAAAATAATGTGTATCTAATGGCATTGCTTTCTACAGATCACTGCATGAAAATGTTATCAAAATAGCTAATAACTTCTAGATATCAAAGAAACCTCTAGAATTAGTAGCTTACCATTTTATAAGTTTTTTTTCAATGTAAAACAATTAAGAGGTTACCCACACAGTGTATTAACATACGTAGCATAGCATACATCGTGTGGAAGAGTTCAGATCTATGAGAGAACTGAAGTATTCTAACATAAGGTATTGATACTAAGGCATTGAGACATTAAGAATGCTATAAACATTAGGATGCATAAAGATTGAATACCTATCATCCAAATAATACAAAAGTATCCAAATCTGTTTCCATGGGAATTGGTTTGTAAGCGTGCCATAAATATACTTTAAAAAAAATCATTTCAGCTTGGAATTAATAAGAATTTGGTTTTTAAAAAATAACAGAAATGATAGTCTTCAAGGGCTAAGACGTCTGGTAATATTTACCTTTATTTGGTGAGAATGGGGTTCTTATATTAGGCTAGCATACTAAACATTTTTGTAATTTGTTAAAATATTCAGCCAGCTTTCTAGAAAAGGATTGATCCTTCTTTATATTTTGACTTCTGGTTCAGTGTTTAATGCTAGTGGGAACTCGTCCAATTGATGTGTTTATTTTTTCAGTTTCCCTTTTTCTTTTTGGGAGAAGCTCAGGTGTTTTAATGAAATGCTTTGACCTCATACCTGTTAACTAGTTAAGGTTCCAGTCAGAAAAAGCTAGCACTGTTTTCTGGTGAAGTTATAGATCCTTTGTGTGTTCATGTCCTGCAATGACTTAAAAGTTTAAAATTTAATTGCAGTGCTAGTCAAAACTATCCATAGGAATTCTCCTTAGATCCTATTTTAAAGTATTTAAAAAGCAGCTGAGACTCATTATAGACCTTTTGTGAACAGATTTAACTTGTGTTGTCTTAAAGGAGTCTTTAATTTTAATGAAAAAATAAAAGTAGTTCTTTTCCCTTAATTTTTAACCCATGTTCATTTCAGATAATCAGTAGTAAAAAGTGGTATCTTTCATTTTTGTAAAGTTCCCCTTAATCTTATTTAATAATTTGTCCAGCAATCCTATGAATACCATTTTTTTTTTTAAGAAAGAATAGCACAGTAGTTTCATGAAACCTGAGTATTTAAGAGAACGGTTTCCATTGCTCATATGAGCTCCTTTAGAGACATTAGATGACAGCTTTTATTTCTCTTAAAGTTGTAAGAATCTCAGGTCGCACAGTGAATACTGGAAGGGGAGAGTACCTTTGGAAAATGATCAGACAAATGATTGAGGAAGGGGCTAAACTGTTTCTGGTAAACTTTTGAAGATTACATATAAGAAAGTGTACAATTCTTAGGTGTATAGCTCAGTGAATTTTTACAAGTGAATCAACCTGTATAACCATTACCTAGATCAAGACACAGAACATTATCAGTACCCAAAAAATCCCCCTCATGCCCTTCCTTCCCAGCGTTACTTCATGGATTAGTTTTGCCTGTTTTGAACTTTATACAACAATATGTTCTTTGTATCTGGCTTCTTTCCTTAATGCTGAGATATAACCATGTTGTTTAACAATAGTTTCTTCTCTTTGAGTGCTGCATAGTATTCCATTGTAGAAATCTGCTACAAGTTATGTATCCATCTTACTATTAGTAGGCATTTGGATTGTTTCCAGTTTTAGAAACAGTATACCTGCACTTCTGTTGAATATATACCAAGAGTGGAATTGTGAGATTATAGAGTAGACGACTAGTTTTCTACAGTGGTTATATCAATTTATCCTCTAGTAGCATTGTATATGAGAGTTTGTAACTCTGAGAGTGTTATCATACTTAGATTTCACTTTAATGCCTCAACTTCTGTTTTTAGATATGGCTCGTGGACAGCAGAAGATTCAGTCTCAGCAGAAAAATGCCAAAAAGCAAGCTGGACAAAAGAAGAAACAAGGACATGACCAAAAGGCTGCTGCCAAAGCTGCCTTAATATATACCTGCACTGTCTGTAGGGTAAGGGGAATTGAAAGACATAGATTTCTCGTGGACAGTTCTTTCATTAGAGATTGGTTTGTATAGGTTAAAATTTTGCAAACATGGCGAGATAAATGCTTTACTTGAAATAGGAGATTTGAGAACTGGTTGTGTTAGGAACCTGTCTTCATTTATCTGTTCAACAATTTTATATATATACGTATATATACATATATACACACACACATATGTATGCTTTTTGTTGTTGTTGTTCACGCCGTGCAGCATGCAGGGTCTTAGTTCCCTGACCAGGGATTGGACCTGTGCCCCCTGCAGTGGAAGTGTGGAGTCCTAACCATTGGACCGCCAGAGGAGTCCCAACAATTACATGTTTTGGATAGCTCCTTTGGCCAGGCACAGTTCTCTTGGTGTTAGTGAAAAGGAGTGAACAAAGCAAAATCCGTTTCCTCATGGAGAATAAAGATGTCTTCTTAAGGGCAACACTTTGAACTTTAAAAAAGGTCAGATTTACATTCTTAATTTAGAGCTATGTAATATACCTCTGGTTATATTAATTGGTTTTTTTTTTTCTTCACTACATTCATAGTTATGATGTCTGCAAAACTAAATAGGGTATATTCACATTGAGGGCTTTTACTAGAATTAATGTGTTTTATTAGATTTGAAGAATAATCATAACAGCTGCTATTGAGTGCTGCCCAGGTGCCAGACACTGATCGAAGTGTTTTACATGCATGAGCCCATTAATTCACATAACAACCCTATGGCATAAAGTACTTTTATTCTCATTTTACGGGAGAGTAAATTGAGTCATGGGGACTGAATAACTTGTGCAGGGTCACCCAGCTAGTATGCAGAAGAGCTAGGATCTAAACCCAGGAGGTCCAGCTCCAGAGCCCACCTTTTAGACCACTATACCACACTGCCTTGAAGTTTTTCTTAAATTCCAAGCCAGGGTCTCTTTTTTGCCTGTTTGTTCAAGCTCACTACCCTTGAAGTTAGTGAATAAAAGTGCCAAAGGAAAAGTGCATAGTGAGATTGATCCAGTTACAAGAAACTTTTTTTGTTCCCCTCAAAGCCCTATGCCTAGGTAGAGTTGGTAGTAGGGATGGGAAGGGATCTTGCTAAGACTTGATTCCTGGACTAAAGTTTATCATTTATTGAAGTCATTACTGATGAAATAGAAGTTCCTAACTACATAAAAGTTCTCATTAATCTCAGAGAGGAAATCTATTACGTTAAATAACCTGTTCATAGTGAGCTTTGATATACTCAAAATAATAAAATTGAGCAGCTTCAGATTCTGTTTGGAAAGAGGCAAGGTAAAAGTAAATTTCGCTAAATTATTAATGAAGAAATACCTTGACCTAAAAGTATTAGAGTAGCTCATATACTTAAAAACTCAAAACAACAAAAAATGTTTATTTCATGTTTTGTCTAATGTAATGTGCTAAAGAATAATTGAAGGTCCTTGCCTAGGTAAGTCAGTATCGTGTAGTATTTGAGATCTGAAGTACCTAGTACTAGGTTAACCATAGGTATTGGACAAATTAATCTCTAGGTTTTAGTTTCCTTAGCACATAAAATGAGGATAGTAGGACCTGATTTAAGATTACTGGAAGGGGGCTTCCCTGGTGGCGCAGTGGTTGAGAGTCCGCCTGCCAATTCAGGGGACACGGGTTTGTGCCCCGGTCCAGGAAGATCCCACATGCCATGGAGCGGCTGGGCCCATGAGCCATGGCCGCTGAGCCTGCGCGTCCAGAGCCTGTGCTCTGCAACGGGAGAGGCCACAACGGTGAGAGACCCGTGTACCACAAAAAAAAAAAAAAAAAAAAGATCACTGGAAGGTTCTATGAGAATTTTGGTAACATGCTTAACATAATGTGTTTGGTAAATGTTACCTATTGTTTACTGTTAATCAGATAAGAATACTTCATTCTGTGTGACCCTTTATATGTGAAATGTGGGAATATGCTAGGAATTTCTTTGTTACAGGGTCCTTTTTCATATGCCAGCCATTAAGTTATAGGAATTTAAAAGTGTTTTGCAATAGTTGTCAACCGTGAGTAGTCTCAGGACTTTAAAAGTTAGCACATTTTTATTTCATGAATCAGGTCTAACTCTTCTTTTTTGCACAATTTTTTAAATTAGACACAAATGCCAGACCCTAAGACCTTCAAGCAGCACTTTGAGAGCAAGCATCCTAAGACTCCACTTCCTCCAGAATTAGCTGATGTTCAGGCATAAAGTTGTTTACAGGTAATTGACCTTTTCTTCTTTTCGTTCGTTAATGGCAGGGCTATATACGAGAGCAGAATTATCTTCTGTAATTGTAAAATTGATTTCTGTCTTCTAGCTGAGACTTCATTACTGAAGTTAATGTTTAACTTTACAATTGTTAAAAGTCCATTTTCCCAGACCATATCCTTTCAGTGCCTTTGAAACATCCACGTTTTTAACCACTGTAGGCAAAAATGGCATGAGGTGATGCTGGCCCACTCTGGTCCAAGAATGGAAGAAAGTTTTCAGTTTAAAGAAAATAACTATTATAAAGGTATTTGAGGGTCTTGCTCCCAGAAAGGATGCAGACCAAAGTTTATGAGTGCTTTTTTGCAGGTATTTTACTTAGAATGCTTAGTAGAGCTTCTGAGTACATTAAAATGTAAGGCAAAATGTAGGCATTCACTGTATAAACTAGGTAGTTGCTTGAAAATAATCAGTTTATACTTTGTGTGGTTGGATTTTTTTTCCTAAATGGTGGTGATGGTATATGCATGAGTATTATTTTTAAAGTAAATCATCAAAGATCTGTTTATAAAAATTTAGCTGACAGATCTATCAGACTAACTTCGTAGCTTAGGCATGTTGTGCTTTTTTTTTTTTGAATTTTATTTATTTTTTTATACAGCAGGTTCTTATTAGTTATCTGTTTTGTACATGTTAGTGTATATATGTCAATTCCAATCTCCCAATTCATCCTGTGCTTTTTTTTAAAGACATTTGAAATGCATATAAATCACATTTGTGTAATGCTTACGTTCACCGAAAATCTTGCTTATGTTTTGTAGGTGAATTCGTGACACCTTTGACTCTTCTCCTGTCTCAGACCTTAGGTAACAAACCTGCAGCTGCTTTTCTAACAAACTGTTGATCAGCAAAAATAAAGGGGCTACAGAAACATTCATTTTTATGCTGTTCCCTTTTGGGCTTCATGCAAAGACAATTCTGTGTAAATGTACAGTTGACTCTGATTTGGAAATCTGAAAATCAGTCCATCCTTGTTATAAAAAATTTTTTTACAATTGTAATTATATTGATGTTCATATTGTATAAAATAACTCATTTAATAAAGTAGTACTTTGATTTTACAACATCACAGGATAAATGGTTCTAGATATTCTGTTCTAACTTTCTACATTATTTGCCTTATAAAAATCTAATGAATTCATCAGCTAGAATTGCAAGCGCAATTCTTATCTCCCTTTCTAAGTTCAGGGGCATGTTCATAGTTAAACTAGAGAAGACTCATTCATGAAATCTGTGCACACGATTTTATTGGCAGCTGCTGGCCTAGGTGAAGAATGACTTACCTGCTGCCTTAGTATATTGCAATCATGTGTCATTTTCCCCTCTGATTGTTTCTTGTGATTGAGGTTGGAATATTTAAACTTGCTGTGTGACCTGGCTATACCTGCCAGCCAGGTCTAGCTTGTAGATAACTGATAAATTCCTTAAAGTGGTTGGATTGTCAGTCAGCCCATCTGAAAAATTAGGTTCTGAAGTATATGCCACAATGAAGTAATTAGCCTACTGTTCAATACAAAATATGATGGAACATATGTGAACTGGTAAAGATCTATCTTTTATAAATTATACTTGACTCTTTGAAAATGGTTCAAGTTCTTTCATTTGAAATTGAAATATAATTTTCAAAGGAGTTTTTGGAAGTTAATAACAATTTGGCCAATTTATGAATGGATTTTGCATTAACAGAAAGATTGGAATGGCTTGTGACTGGGTTAATTCCCAGAACCTTCTCCTTCCTTTCCTTTTTAAGTGAGTAGTTGATTTTTACTTTGTTCTGGTTCCTAAAATCAAAGGCTGTGTACAGTATGACTTCCGTCTGAACTAGAAAAATATTAAAATAGGCCAATATCCACATTTTTTTTGCTCTAAGGATGGGGAAGTGGGTTGGTTCCGATGAATGAGGTAAATGCTACCCAGTTAAAACAGACTAATTTGGGTTTCTTCTAATTTGCTTTTGCCAACTATTAATACAAGTGAAACCGCTGTAACTCAGTTTAAATTTTAAAGTTCATAGACTAGGAAGAACACTCAAATATTTACTGGTAATTGCTTAGAGCCGCAAATCTGATCCTGTGGATTACAAAGTGCATTCCCTCTTTCTGCTGTAACTCATCACTGCATTTGTTTTGTAACTGTACATATTCTGCCCGCCTTGTTTGTCTTCACTGTAAGTTTAAAATAAGATATTTCCAAGGAAAAGCTTCAGTGGTGATAGTTCCTTAGTAACTCCTATTATACTCTTACTTTAAAAATAGTCATTTTTTTCATGTATTTGATTTCCTCAGTTTCAGATTTATTATTTGTTAATTCCCAATATGTTGGTTACCAGAACATTAGAGTTGGCCTAATTGCTTATAGTGGTTATTAACAGAAGTTCTGGTTAAATTACAATTTAAAAGTTTTTAAAAGTGCTTTGAGCATATGTATGTTTATGTTAGTAACAAATCATTTAAAAACCTTTTACAAGTTTTGGATTAATTTTTGTTTTATTTGTTTTACTGACTAATTCAGAATAAAAGCTTTATGTTCTTATATTTAACCCTTTTTTTATAAGCAGCTGAGGACAGCATATTTAACTTTAGATCTCAGTGATAGGGAGATGGCTGCATTGATATAGCATAAGACATTAATTCTTTCATGCGAGAATTATTAGTGCAGTCCCCATTTTTTGTGTTTGGCTTAAATCGGTGTAAGGGGAAGATTACAATTTTTAAACATCCTCATTAATTTGAAGATTCTTTAACAGATCACAGCAAAGTTCATTATAAAACTGTTATGGTGTCTTCAAAGACTTGATAAAATACACAGAATTGCTCCTTTTGTATTCTGTATTGCCATTAGTTGCCAAAAGGAACGGGGTTAAGATTAAACGTTTCCATTCTCCTTCGTATGCATCTACATCCCCATGTTTAACTGACACACTGGGGGCTCAGTTGTGTGCTGTAATGTCTTATTAAAGAAGATATTAAAGAAAACTAAATTAGTCTAATTTCTTCTACATTTTAGGAAATTTTTATATTGCCTTTTCCCATTTTTTTTTCATTTTTCAATTTAGAATTGTCTCTTGAGTGTAGAACTTGGTAGTTCTAAGGGTGGCAAGAGATTTCTTTCATTTCTCAAGGTTTTCCCTTTAGTCTTACCTGTTTGAGGTCTATAGAATACTTCTTAAGAATAAAAGGAAAAACGTTGCTTAGAACCTTGCTATATAAATAAGTGTAAGCTGTTGGAAGGGGGAAGTAATTAGCTACTAATATAAAAATAATACTAAAACAAAAAATGCTTAGATCAGTTAATTGAATTGAATGGATGGATAAGTCCTTAAAGACATTGACTCAGATTTGAGATAACACTTGTGGTTTTATATTAAGATACTGTATAGCTAATTAATCATATCATACTGGGATGTATGTAGCATGAATAAGATAGGCTTTACCAACATTACTATTTTACCCCCCCAAATCTTTGTTTTTCATTTTTTAAATATGTGGAATATACTGTACCTGTTTTAAAATGTGGTTAATGTAGAGGCCTTTTTCTATAATACAGTGATCGATCACAGTCCAAACTATAACTGAAATACATTTAAGCCTATGAATCTGCATTCATTCATTTGTGCTAGAATTTTCGTTTTGGGGGTAGTTTTTGGTCTGGTTTAGTTTTAGTCACAGATAATATACTTTTTAGAGTGTATTGCAATGAAGATCAACACTAGGGGGTTGTGTTTACTGTGACTTTACATTCTGAGATCTTTCAGGCTAGCTTAATTTTATCTGTTAAAGTTTCAGGAAAACCTTAAGTGCTCCCAATGTGAAGATTTAATAAAACATCTGTCTGCTTGGCTGAGAAAATAGATGTTTTATTAATGAAAGTACAACTTGTCTTTATTAATTGTGGATTACCATATGAAACTGAAAATTAAATATCTTCTATTTTAAATGTTCTTTGGCTAAGCTGTTTACTAAGTTACCATATTTTTGGAGTTTTTTTGTTTGTTTTTGTTTTTGAACAGCCATTCTTTAGCTCCAGCTTTTCTGTGTGTAATATGGCTGCAAATTTAAAATCTGCACATATACAAACAGACTTCAGTCATTTATTTATATCCGTATGGGCATATCTATATTGTGAAGTAATTATGTTAAAAATCATATTCCTTTCTAATCATTTTTTAATTTATGAGCATCATTGTTCCTTTACATGATATTAATACTAATGGCTTAGGGTTTTGTAGACATAAGTACCTCACTTTATCACTACCTTCTGCCTTGTAAAATTCAGAATGGGACTTGCATTTTGGATTCTATTTTATTAAAATTTTAATTAGAAAATAAGCCATCATAATATTTCCTCTATAACGGTTTAACAGTGTTTCTCATAATGAGGTCTATAGCTAAGGTGACCATACCCATACGTCCTGGTTTGCCAAAGACCACTTTGGCGTAAATATTGATTTAATACTAATAGATATTTAATATCAAAGTAATGTTATTTATAAGGTATCTCATAAATCTTAATATTGCCTCTTTTTATCACACGTGTCATCAGTTTATAAGGTCACCTGTGTAGAACAGCTGAAGTCATTTTTTTGGCCACACCGCACGGTTTGCGGGATCTTAGTTCCCTGACCAGGGATTGAACCCAGGCCCACTGCAGTGAAAGCACTGAGTGCTAACCACTGGACCGCCAGGGAAATCCCTGAAGTGCTTTTTTTTTTTTATAACAACACCTTTTGTTAATTAATTAATTTATTTTTGCTGTGTTGGGTCTTTGTTTCTGTGTGAGGGCTTTCTCTAGTTGTGGCAAGTGGGGGCCGCTCTTCATCGCGGTGAGCGGGCCTCTCACTATCACGGCCTCTCTTGTTGCGGAACACAGGCTCCAGACGCGCAGGCTCAGTAGTTGTGGCTCACGGGCCCAGTTGCTCCGCGGCATGTGGGATCCTCCCAGACCAGGGCTCGAACCCGTGTCCCCTGCATTAGCAGGCAGATTCTCAACCACTGCGCCACCAGGGAAGCCCCTGAAGTGCTTTTATAAATGTAGGTTTTTTTAAGAAAACTATGATACCCAGAAATCCTTACTCATTAAATGGGAATATAGCGTACTGGCAAGGTTTGTCTTTTAAAGGCCTTGAATCTATTTTATTTAATTTTTAAAAAATATATCCTACCAAGACTTAAGCATCTGGTAAAATTAACTAGATTTTAAAACTATGAAATGCCTTTATTTACAGACATTCATATAAACTTTATGTTGTTGGTACCATGTTGTTCAGACTTTTGTCTCCTGATCATCCTTTCATCCAAAGGACTTGGGGGAAATGCCAGTTGGGATTAGAGGTACTGCCTGTTAGTATAGAACACTTTTACTGAGGAAGAAAGGGAAGTCTGCAGCATTGGCTGCAAGTTAGACATCCGCTAGGCTAACAGTATTGAAAACTTAGGGCAAATCTTTTGATTTGATACAGGATGCTTCTACATATTATTTGACCTGGATCTCTGAAATTTTCTGTCTTATAAACTCTTACAGGCATACAGAGAAGTTGTAAAGATAGTACAAGGGAGTTCTTGTATCCCCTCACCCAATTTCAGTTTACCCTAATGTTATAATCTTACATTATTTTGTTTGTCAAAACTAAGGAACCATCCTTGGTATGTTATCATCAACTCCAGTTTATCTATAATATCCTTTGTGTTCCAAGATCCAGTCCAGAACATCATATTGTATTTAGTTATCGTTTCTTCTTGGTCTCTTGTGGTCTGTGTTTCTCAGTCTTCACTTTCTTCTTTACGACCTTCACAATTTTGAGATGCATGGAAGTATGTTGTAGAATGTCTTTCAATTTGGATTTGTCTGATGTTTTTCTTATGGTTACATTGGGGTAGCGGGTTTTTGGAAAGAAGACCACAAAGGTGAAGTGCCTTTCTTACCATCTTGGGGATGGATGATCCCCACATGACATCACTAGTGATGTTAGCCTCTGTCACTTGGTTAAGGTGCTGTCTATCAGGTTTCTCCAATGGAAAGTTACTATTTTTTTCTTTCCATATGCTATCTTTTCAAAGTAGGTCCAGCGCTTACTCAAGGGGCGTAGGGATTTAGCTCCACCTGCTGGAGGGGATAATTTAGAATTCTTCCATAAGGAAGATTTGTTTCTTCTCTGCATTTATTTATTCAGTCACTTATTTATACCCATATGGACTCATAATCCAATACTCTTATTTATTTTTTTATTTAAAATTCTATCTTTTAATTTATTTTTGGCTACATTGGGTCTTCGTTGCTGCACGCAGGCTTTCTCTAGTTGCCGTGAGCGGGGGCTACTCTTTGTTGCGATACATAGGCTTCTTATTGCAGTGGCTTCTCTTGTTGCGGAGCACGGGCTGTAGCCACGCAGGCTTCAGTAGTTGTGGCATGCAGGCTCAGTAGTTGTGGCGCACAGGCTTAGTTGCTCCGCGGCGTGTGGGATCTTCCCGGACCAGAGCTTGAACCCGTGTCCCCTGCATTGGCAGGTGGATTCTTAACCACTGCGCCACCAGGGAAGTCCAATACTCTTATTTATTTTGTTGTTCAGTTTATTCTGGCTTTGGCCATTGGGCGCTCTTTCAGATTGGCTCACACGTCCCTTTGACATGCCCCATCCCTTTTTGAGCATTTCCTTATTACTACAAGAAGCTCCTGGCTGATCTTTTATGTCCCCTGCCCCAGCTCTGGAATGAACTATTTCTCCAGAGAGACCTGATTGGAGAATGGTATTTTTTTTTATTGGAGAATGGTATTTAGAAACCAAGATCTGGACACTGGGTATGAGGGTTGTTTTGTTTTGTTTTGTTGTTTTTAATTATGAATGTTGAACTTTTTCCCACCATTAGCTAAATATATCTGTGGGTTGTGGGGAAAAAAAGTATCATTCTCCCAGATCTTTAGGTGGTGGACTCTGAGTGAGTACTTTTCTGCCCATCATTATTGAAGTGTTCTCTTTTTAAAAAATCTTTTGTCATTAAAAAAATTTTTTTTGTTTCTGTTTTCTTAAGGCATTCTAAGTTACCAACATATTTGTTGAGAGTAATATATGTGAAGTTGCTTTATAAACTAAAGCATTATATAAAAGCAATTTATTATTATAAAATATATAACAAAGGTCCCTAATCTTTAGAAATTAAAATGCATTTTAGGAGATAACATATTTATTTACGTAATTTTAGGCTATAGGGTTAGGTGCTTTGTGTGTCTTATAGGCAATAACTTCTACAGGAATATACAGGAAGGAGATGATGTGTGGGTTGGAGAGTTTGGTCTGTGCCTGGAAGCATGGGGAGTCACTGGGGGGGGGAGGAGGAGTGAATAGGGGAAGAAAAGTGAGGGTGGCTGAGTGAGCAAAAGCTCAGGCAAGTACATAAAGTTTCTTTGAGAGAAAGTGAGTAGGCCAACCAGAGCATAAGGCTTGTGAATGAGAGCCTTTGAGCCCATGGGGTGAGAGCGGGGAGCAGCATTAGAATGGGACTGGATTGTGCGATGTGCATACCCTGCAGTGAATAGTTCATATTACTGACAACACTGTGGGGATACTTTCAGGGTTTGGGGACAGGGGAGTGACATGTTATTAGGTTATTAGGAGGATTAATATTTAACAGTGAGATACGCTGTCGGTACTGTTTTGATAGAGATCTTTTTTACAACCTCTTGCACTTTCCTTGTCCATAATTTAACTTTGGATCATTCAAGGTCATTAAGAATGCAGATTTACAGGTAGAAGTTTGCTCTGCTGTAGTGCAGTGGTACTGCTAGGACCCAAAGAGCTGTGTTTAGGGCTGTTTGCCTCTGCTCTAAATGGTCCCAGGCTACACACAGTATGTTTCTTTGTGATATTTGTTGTCTACTTCATCATAAAAGTGATACATTTTTATTATGTATTGAATTCTAGAGAATTTATTAAAGTTGAATTTTAAAAATTCACCATGACAGAAACTTTTTGGTGAATATTCTCTCTCTCTCACATACACACACATGTGCATATGCATACATGCAAATATATTTTTTAAGTTAATGCATACTTTCATGTCATTTTTTGCACATTATGTTTTTGTACTTTGCCGTTTCACATTATAACAAGTGGAGGTTTTTTTCATGTTATAAACTTCGTGTAAGTGAATTTTTGTGGCTGTATAATGATCCATTGCATAGATTTGCTATAGGTTTTTGTGTTGTTTAACAATTCCTCTGTTGTTGATCATTTAGGTTTTCTCAAATTTATACAGAAGGCTTTATTTCCGTTTAGAATTAAGCATCATAAACTTTAAAGTTCTTGCAAGGAGATAGGGGATGAGATTCTGAAGAATGTGTAGTAGTTTATTAAAATAGAAGATGAGAGAACCTGAGTTGAAGGCTGGATAGTATAGGGGAGCAGGTTACACTTGACCTTGAATGTTTTTGCATCACCTTCATTTGAATACTAGCACTTTTCCATGAATTTGGTAGCTTAAGCATGGCGTATTTCCTTAATTTCTAGTGGAGCCTGAGCATCTTAATTTGTTAACCGTTTATAGTTCCTATTTTTGTGAATTGTCCATTGCCAGTTTATTTGTTGGGGTCCTCTAACTATATTCAGTCTACTATCCACAGTAAACTAAGAAGAACTGGAACTTGCCAGGGGACAATAGATAGCTAGGGTTGTGAAACCCATAACTTATTTTACACAAAGTACAAAAATTATAGGATCTGTCTACACTATTTGCTGGACATCTTAACAGATAAAGTATAAAACCACAGTTTGCATTTAATGCATATTTTCTATTCAGGGCCGATGAAAGTTGTTTTTGATTTATTGATACCTGCCTGTTAATGAAGAAATAGGACAGTAATTTTTAGTATGTTAAGTTGGTTCGAGTTACAGTAACAAAATTGCCTTTCGTGTTTCTAGATCTCTCTAGATTTCTCATCTGCATTTAAGTTCTGTTATTTCATAATTCCATATATGGATTTTCAGAGTAACAAAATAGACTGTATTTAAGCCTTGCTTTGAATAGCCAGGAGTATTTCTGATAGGAACAGAGTTCCTTCCTAAATAGGAGATTATTTAAAGCTGTAGTTAAATGACCCATAAGAAAAAGGTCAACATCTAGGTTCACATTTAGCTCTTCTTTTCCCTAGCTGAGTGAACTCGGACAGGTTATTTCACCTTTCTGAGCTACGGTATCTTCAGTCCCTTTATAAAATGCAGAAACTAATACTTACCTCAAAGAATTGTTCTGACTTAAGGAGTAAATGACATCCTGAGTATGAGTACCTGCCGAGTCATTGGTGCTCAGTAACTGTTAGCTTTCCTCCCACTCTCTTCCTTTCCCCTGCCCTTCTACGGAAATGTAGTATTCAGTACATAATGTGTCTCACACATACCCTTCTTATTTTTTGCCTGTTTCTGCTTGTGCTTTTTCTAACTGAAATGCTTTCTCTTCTCTCCATCTAAGCCCAGTCTCTTCATGTGGATGTAATACCATCCCTTCTTCAGTACTCAACTCAAATGCTGATTTTTTTTCTTGAAGGTCAGCATTTTTAAAAATGTACTAAATGTGGGAAAGAGGAGTACACAATAAACATGAAACATGACTGCAAACTGTTAAAAATAGTGCCAGGAGAGTAAATTTTAGAAGGGCAAAGTTCCTGAGTTAAACAGCAATAACAAGGAATGGGTGTTGGGTAGCGCTGCCTTAGCAAGTCCTATTTATATGCCATGTATTTTGTAAAAGTCTCACTGTAAAAATGAAACAAACCCGATATGATGAAATACCAAAGGGACACATGGTCTCATTGAGTTTTCACTTGGCCTTGATTAATTACAACTCAGAAAGCTATAAGAATTTGTAGAACTTGACATTGTTGAATCTGAACTACTGTCATTCTAGGAAAGTGATACAGATGAGAAGATACCCAGAAGGCCAGAGATAGGTAATTTGTGTCTTGATTTTCAGAAAGCACAAAAGAGACTATTAAAGGATGTGCAGGATTGTAAATGTGCTCTTAATCTCTAGGTAAATACATACATTATCTTTTTACTGTGAACCTCCCTTTTCCTCACTTGGACTAAATTCATGTGTAGTTCCAGTCAGACCCCTTTCCTCCGAAGCTGTTAGGTGTCTCCCTTGCCCACCAGGTGCACACACAAGCCTTGGCTGTGACTGAGTCCTCCACATCTGGCCCCAGCGCGTGCTTAGCAGCCAGCCTCTTCCACTGCCGTATTTGATCCCATGCTCCTGCTACAGTGAATTGCTTGCTGTTCCTGAGTAACTCTCACTACCCCTTGCTTGCCTCCACACAATTTTTCTGCCTCTTAATTAGAGTGCCACCTTTCTTCTCTTCTGTTCCTTTGAGGCCTGTCTCTAACTTTTCCTGACACTGTCCAATTCTAACTCTCATAGCCACTTGGAGTAGTCTTTTTTCAGCATTATTTGTACCATTCTTTTAGGATCCTTAAGAAGAGGAATTGCCTTATTTTTGTACCTACTTGAATGTTTATGGCAGAGCATGCAACTGTTTTCAAATGGAGCTTTCCCTAAATTGCAAGAAACCATTCTCATTGCTTTTGTGGGTTATTTTTTTATTTTATTTTTTTTGCAGTACGCAGGCCTCTCACTATTGTGGCCTCTCCTGTTGCAGAGCACAGGCTCCGGACGTGCAGGCTCAGCGGCCATGGCTCACGGGCCCAGCCGCTCCGCGGCATGTGGGATCTTCCCGGACCGGGGCACGAACCCGCGTCCCCTGCATCGGCAGGCGGACTCTCAACCACTGCACCACCAGGGAAGCCCTGTGGGTTATTATTTTAAAAAAACTTTTTTGGATTTACTTTTTTAGATAACTTAAGCCATAAAGAGTACTTGTTACAGGCAATGCTGTACATGTAGAATACTTTATAGTTTGCAAAATATTTGTCCTTTTATGAGATGCATTTAAAAGTACACTTGAAGAAATCAAGGGAGAGCTTGATAATATATCTTAATTTCAGCAAGGCAGAGTAATTTATTGTAATCGTGATAGCAAGATTTCATATAGGCAATAGTACATTTGAGTGGACTTTAATTTTGAACTTCTGTTTTGATGTGTTTAGTAGTTATTTGTCAACATGTCAAGTTCCATAAAACTCTGTCCTGTCCAGTTTAAATTGTGTGTGTGTGTGTGTGTGTGTGTGCGCGCGTGCGCGCGTGCGTGCATGCGCATGTGATCAGTTTACGGGGGACACAAAGTATGGAGGGAAGCTAAAAGAGAATTACAATTCAGAAAGATTTTGGGCTGAAACACAAGTAAAACCAACAAGAAACAGTTTAGGTGGGAGAAATGTAAATCTAGTTAGGATTTTTAGAAATTGCATTTGCAAGTCCAAAATATGGACAGGAATCCGTCTTGGCATTTTTTCACGTGAGAGCCAATGTGTTAGTTTATTGCAGGCTTTTTATGGGTCAAGCATGATATCTCTGCCTTAGAAGGTGGGAATGCAACCTTGGTTTAGAACACATTAATTACACAAAGCCATCTTCGTTCATTCATTGCCAGTTCTTATTTGCAACTGGTGTTTGATTTTGGGTGTCTTTTTTGTTTTTAAGTGAAACATTGCTTAGCTAGGTTCCATTCAAAGGAGGAGGAGGCCGAGGATGGTGAATAGACGGTAGCCCGTGTTAGCAGCTTTCCAGGCATCTCCCTTGCAGTGTTTTGCTGTCCTAGGGGGCAGATCTGAAGCCATGAGTGGAGATGACCTCATTGTAAGAAGAATCATTACAATGCCTGCATCTATCCAGTAGCAGAATGGCTTACCTAGTGGAACGAGCATCTGTTCCCCAAAGTTCTTAGCAAAGGTGTTGCTGATCATGTCTGGGACAGTGCATCCGGATTTCCTAGTACTTGGCAGGAGGTAAAGTAGATAGGCTCCAAGATCTCTTCTTACTCCGCAATCCTGTGATATCAAGTAATTCACAGTGCTGGGGGCGCTTGGATTGTTCTGTATTTCAGTCAAGTTTTATCAAAAGGAAAATAGAAAAAGTAGTGGGAAGAACTGCTCTTATTATTGTAACATATAAACTGCTTGATCTTTATTTGTCCTCATCTTTCTCAGTTGCTTATAAATTTTAAATGGGAATATTGAGTGAGGATCGGAGACAGGACGCCTTCATCACATCTGGATTTGAGATGTGCATCTGACAGCAGGGTGTATTTACGGTCAGTATTTTAATAGGCCCTTAGATGTCAAACTTAGTTTAGAGGTGCTTCTTTTTATCACCTGGCAAATGGTATTGTAATAATATAAATATAGTGTGTCAAGACCATTCTTGATGTCAGTGGACTCCATACTTAAATAGCAAATTCTGTCAGTAAAAAAAATTCTATACACTACTAATGTATTTATAAATCATATGCGTGTACTTTTGTTGTAATTATAAAGCCTTCACAAAAAGACATTAAAATAGGATAATATGAAAAAAAATTCTAATATTTTCTTTCCACATACCAGTAGATGGTCTTGCCTTAGCACCTGAAACATACGTACCTCACTTTGGAAACCATTGCTCTTTGGCATAGAACTTGGGATCTTGGTTTCCCTTTTGTTTTTAAGCTGAAGAGTTTCTAGCAACTTACAGGTGCATAGATCTATGTAAATTAATAAAAGGATATGAAATGTAAGAAGGGTCCATGCCGTGTATAAAATGTTTTGCAAAGCATGTGAAGAATGTAAGATGCATGCCCTTGAAAAGTAGACTGGTAAGGGGCGGGTGGCAACTTCTTTTGAGTATTTAGCACACGTAGTTTTGAACATGATGCTGGGACCTAAGAGAAGTCAGGACTGAAGAGAGATTTGCATTAATATGCATCGGGTGATCTTTGAAACCTAGAAATAGATGATATCTGTAAGGCAGTATATAGTCAAAAGAACAAACAGCTGAGTATAAAACTTTGGAAAGCCCTCACTTTTAGAGGATGGGTAGAGAAGGAGCTAGGAACCGTAATTGAAAGAGCAGTCGAAGGGGTAGGAGGGTTACCAGGATATACAGGCCCGCAGAAGCGAAGAGTGAGCAAAAAAAAGCTGGGTAGTCAGGGCTGTGAACTACCATTCATTCAGTGAGTGCCGCTTTGTGCCAGCCTGGATTAAACACACTCTTAACAGCAGGGTTCATCCTCCAGATGTTCCCCTGAGGTCAAGGGAGTGTGGTTTCAGGAAACTAGAAGGGATGGAAGCTGAGTGGCAAGGAAGGAGCAGGTGTAGACCACTGACTGGAAAAGCAAGGCAGTGTCACATGGCAGACGTCTATCCATGCCACCAAGGCCTTTTTCCAAGAGACCTAAAGCCCTGATGGCCGGAGAAACCTATTTGTAGTTGACAGGAAGAAGTGCTGACAGTTTAAAAGGAACTGTGAGGGCATTCATTTTTTAGGCCTAATTTATAATTTTAGGCTTAATTTATAATTAAAATGTTGACATAAAATATTTAGAAATGACTAAATAGGCCATATTTAAATATAGCCTCTGAACCCATGCTCTTGGATGTTTCCAACCTCAGGGATGTATAAAATGTACCAGCCTTCATTGGTAGCATGAAAATAGAGCATACCTCGAGTTACTCATTCGCTGTTGGTTGAACAAGGAGATATGAACCTTGTGATATCCTCTCTGGCCACAGTTTAACCCCTGAGATCCATTTTACTATTTTAAATTGACAAATGTAACAGTGGCTATTTCCTTGAAAAAATTCCTACAAGTGGAATTTCTGAGTTAAAAATACACACACTGGCTGTCATTGGTTACAAGGCTGTGTGTCCAGAACGTTTGCCTGGGGAAGTGGTGGAGGAGCCATTTGGAAGCTCTTGGTAGCGCTGTGAGGAGTTTTTAAAAGTACATTGAAGTGCTTTTGTTCAGGTGTAAAGCCCTTTGAGGGGTGGGTGGTGTGCAGTGTGCTAGTGTGTGGTTTACAGCCGTGAAAAGCTGGATGTTAACTCATGACTGTTTTACGTACCAACGTTTGTAGACTGTGAATTAGGATGGATTCGAGACTATCCCTCACAAGAATACCACTTAGTTGCATTTCAGCATGCTCTCTCCAGAGGGAAAGAAAGAACCCGATTAAAGCCACCAAGTCAGGAATCATATGTATGGCCCTAGATATGCCTGTCTGTATGTCAGACATGCAAATGTCAAATGGCCTGTGTCTTGTAGCAGGAAGAAAATATTTTCGAGTCAGTGATGTAGAGGAAATAGCATTGGCTTCTTTCTCAGCCTATAGGTAAACCTGGGTTCAAAGCCATCTCTGCCATTTAGAATCTAAGTGACTTTGAATAGTAAACTCAAGTCATATCCCTGAATCTCACAGTCCTCCTCTCTAAAATGAGGATAACCACCTGCTTTATTGGGTAATGAGCATTGAGCTCTGTTCCTGTACTTGGTAGAAATTAAAACACAAAAATGTGTTTCTTGTTAGCTGTCCACAAGGTAGCACTCCCTGGAAGAGGCACTTGTGCAAATGCATTGCTGGACCGGGACATCCAGTCTGTATACGTGTAAGTGTTCCAAATATTTGAAGATTGTGATATTTTGAAGGAATAGCAGTGGGAAATACCTTAGCTCTTAAATGCTTTGGAACTTTTCTTCAAAGTTATCTTGTTTTTTATTAGTCTTGTTGAGGGTCATTTTTAGTTCTTCATGATAAGCAGTTCAACCAATACGTACAGATATAAAATAAGTAAAATCCCTTATTTTTTCATTTATACCTTGCAAGTGGTTTTCCTTTTGTTTTGGTTTTGTTGACTGGTGGGTTGATTAGTTTGTGTTTTGATATTTCAAATTCAAAATGCCACTATTTTTTAACGATCGTTTGCACTGTCTACAGCTAGAAAGTCCTATGACCAGTGGTCAACCTATTGACAAAGACTGCTCCTGAACTAAACTGGGTCACTGTGATTTAAAACACCTTGCAAGCTCTAACTACAAAGCTCACCAACTCTATATAAAACCAGATTTTAATTGGCTTGTGTTAGGCTCTAATAAGAAAGCCTGCCACTTTAACAAAATGCCACAGACTGCTGGTATATGCAAAAGCTCCCAGTGTGAGGGAGGCCTGCAGCTTGATGTCATGGCTCAGCTTTCAATGCCATTTCCATAAAGAGTGTCAACATGACCATAGAAAGTGAAGTTTACTAGTATTTTTTGGTTTGGTTCTTGAAAGTCTAACTACAAGCCTAAGAGAATAAATCTACTTGTTGTGGGCTGTTGTGCCTACCATCAGATTCCTGGGAGAAGACAGATTAAAAGGAAAAGTGCATTTCGAAGAAAATACTTTTAATGCATCAAGACAATGAAGTGACCTTTAAGTCCAAACATAGAGGTTTGGCTCTCTCATATTCTAAGCTGGTTCTTTATTAAAATAATTATAATAAAATAAGGAAAAAGTCCAGTGTCAAACATTTCCACTTAAAGGGTTGAAACCAGTTGGTGCCCAGTTAACCTGTGTCCAGAGCTGATTTTTAGCCATACCAACCTGTATGGCCCTGCCAGTTACCATATTAAAATACTTCTGTCTAGTTAGGAATAACCACTGGCCTGACTACCCCAAGTGATGCCTACTGCTTCAGCCATCCTGTCCCTCAGCCCCCCACCAGCCTCCTCATGATGCAGCAGTTAGAGGGGTGACACCTGGCAGAGAAGGGGCTTGTTGGACCACATACCAGCACTGGTCCAGGATCTGGTCTGATTAGCCCATGCCCTACTAGTTGTTAAATACCATATTTTGAATGTTCATCCCTGTCTTTTTCAAGGATGGCTGAATGGCACAGCAGTGGATAATCCAAAAACCTACATTTGGCAAATTTTTTCTTAGTACTGAGTATAGGAATGTGATGTATGATTAAAATGGTCAAATGCCAAACTGCTGGGAACACCAAACCTCAGGCAGAACATCACATGGTTGCTTAGCTCTCTGAACTCTTCTGTACTGTTGTACCTTCTCTTTTTTTCATATACACAATTTTTTTTTCCACTGCAGCCTGAGAGGACATTGCCCGTTTTGTTTTGTCCTTTTATCATTAGATCTTGACGTGGGTACCTTAAGTCATGTAGTGTCAGTGTCAACAGAATACTGCCAATGACAAGATCGCTGTCAAACCTGATCTCCCCGAGCTACTGTTTTAACACTGAGATCCATTTACTTTTCTTTTAGGGAAAGGTAAAATGTAATTCTGCCCTGTGGTTTACTGCTTCTACCAGACCTTTTGTTAGTCTCCCAAAGATGTAGCTATCTGTTCTTTTAAAGTCTGGGGGGCAGTGATTGTTTCTTGTCATTTGGAATGAAGCAGTGTGGTGTGAGAATTTAGAACATGGGCTCTGAACTCACCTGTGTTTGAGTTTCAACCCTGCCCCTTACCTATGTGACCTTAGGCAAGTCATTCAATGTAGCCATAAAATAAGGATGATAAAAAGTTAATTACCTCTTAAATGTGATAAAAGTATTATTAAGTGCTTGGAGCAGAGTATTCAATAAATGTAAGCCAAACACAATAAGCAACTTAATTATCTGACCCCATATAAGCTGTTTGAATGTTCGGTGTCTGAATTGTTGGAGAGTGCCAGGGAACGTTGGGAAAGTCACTTGATCCTTCTGAGTTTTAGTAAAATGAACATAATACCTACGTCCCAGTGTTGTTTTGAGGCTTAAATGAGATCGTGTGAAATAACCTATAGGACAGTTTACTCAACAAATAATTACTGAGTGCCTTTATGGGGTACAGCAATGAAGCAGATACACAGTTTTGGTATTCATGGAGTTTACACGGAGCAGGACTAAATAAATACTGATTTTCAATCAGAGAAGGCAAAGAGATGCCACATATATATATATACATACAAGTTATAAAATCGCATATGGTTCTCTGTCCTGAAGAGAGCAGGTTTTATCCTCCACAAAATTACTGAAGCTTTCTAGTCACTAGCTGCTGCAAACATTATGTCACTAGTACCAAAACAAGGGGCAGGAGTTGGTGACTGAGGGATTTATAGATGCCTGAGCATGAATTTAAGGCTGCCTTTCTGGAGCATGGACCTGAGTTGTGCCAGAATTGATCAGGTCTGCCAGTGGTTACCCATTCTCCTGTGGGAACAAATGTGAAATGAAATCTGGACTGGATCACTACCTGTAGTGATCTGGAGCCCTGGGGGGTAAACCAGGGCTCCAGGGCATAGGTGGTATTTTTTAATCTCTCTTAGTTGAAGGTCATGCCTGGAAAAGGGGTGTGGGAAGTGAACAGATGGTTTTATACATAGTGTCAAATAGGAGACTTTGTTGTTCTGGACCCTGGTTTATAGTCTCAAATCTTTCAAGGTTCTGAAGGGGCCTCTGGGAAGCCGATGTCAAAACAGGATTGGAATTTTTAACAGATTAGGGGGAGAGCCTATGAAGGATAAAAGGGGGAGAGCGGGAATAGCCTATAAAAGCCTTTGGACCATGGTGCAGTTCTCAAACCTGTGAAGGGAGAAAGGCGAGAAGAAGGGAAGAATGGGGTAGCAAAACCCTCAGATTGCAGTGCAGTTCTGAGCAAGCTTCTGCCAGACCCATGGGGTGCCCTCAGAAGCTGCCCAGGAGAGAAACCCCGTGTGGGGCAGGGATGGGCCAGCACTCTCCCCTCGCTCAGCCGTCAGTGGCCGGGGGCAGCCTGGGGAGGGGGTGGAGAGCATAGCCTAGCATGAAGACAGTAGTGGGTCCAAACAGGCAACCGCAGGGGCTATCAGTCAACTAGACTTCCCACAGCTGGTTGGTTGTCTTGAAGGAGATTTTAGCAGTACACTTTCAGGGGTGCTGCAGACCCTAAACTGCATACCTTTTTTGGGGAACTGTGGCATATGAAGATAGGCCCTTAAGAATCCTATAGGTGAAAGGACCCATATCTAGATCACTGTTAAGTTTTGATCATCTATGTATCAGGCACTGGGGCTGCAACCCGGAGCATGATAGAAGGGTCCCTGCCTTCAGGCAGCTTGTAGTCTGCTGGGCAGACAGGTAGCCCGGTGCCATGAGAGTATCACAGGTGTATGTTCCTCCACATAGGGTGGTCATCAGGTCCCTCTCTGGAGGCCAGGTAACCTGGGCTTTGCAGGCTGAGGAAATAGCAAGTACAGAGGGCCGGAGGCAGGAAAGAACTTAGCCTATTCTAAGAATGGGAAGAGGGCTTATATATGCTGGAGAGAAGCAGACACTCCAGGGATAGAGTGGCATGGGCTGAGGTTTAGAGGTGAGCAGGAGACAAGGCTTTGGTGGCTGTGGTGAGGTTTAGAGGTGAGCAGGAGACAAGGCTTTGGTGGCTGTGGTGAGGCTTTGGGGCTTTATTTTAAATGCAATGGGAAGAACTGAAGATGTTCAGAGCAGGAGAGTGACATGCTATGACTTACATCTTGTCAAGAGCATTCTTCCTGCCATGTGGACAGTCACTTGGAAGGCGATGAGTGTGGTAGTGGAGACAGATTAGGAGAGTATAACTAACTCAAGCAAAAGACGTTGGAGACTTGGACCTGAGTGGGGGCAGTAGAGAAGTGGGCTGATGTAGAACGTATTTTAGAGGTAGAACCACCTGGGCCTACTGATGGCTTCTCTGTGGACGAAAGAAAAGGAGGAATCAAAGATGACTCAGATTCCTGGCTTAATCAGCTGAGTGGAGGGTGATGCCATATACTGAGATGGTGGAGAATATGAGAGAAGGAACAGATTTGGGAGGAGTTTGCCAAGAAAATTAGTAACTCACCTTTGGACATGTTTGGGATGTGTGTTAGCCAAGCGGTAATGTCCAGTACATTGTACTTGAAGCAAGTATGTCTCGGTGGACATATGCTCGGTGGACATATTCTGGGGGCTGCAGGTATAAATTCCAGAACTGTCAACCTGTGGAAGGTATTGAAAGCTGTAGGACTGGGTGAAATCACTTAGAAAAGAGAAGAGGTAGTAGGCCCAAGCCCTGAGGAACCCAACATCCAGAAGTTAGAGGGCGGCTAGGAGGCAGGAAAGGAGAGAAGAACTGGCATTGGGGATGAGGTCAGGCAACACAGAGAGGGGGTTCCTTCAGGGAGGGAACACTCGCTGTCCAGTGCCGCAGAGACCAGGGCCAGCGAGATGGAACGAGAAACGTCCTGGCAACACCAGGACACACTGGTGATCTTAACACGATCATCTTCAAGTGTGTCATGAGGACAGAAGGCAGATTAATGGGAGATGAGAAAGTAGAAACAGCCTGTTTAGACCTCCTGATTCAAGAGTTTTGTTGTGACAGGGGACAGAGAGGAGGAGGACGTGGGGTCTGGGGAGTCTTAAATTCTCATTTAGGTAGAAGTTGTGAAAAGAACATTGCAACTCATACTCTTCACCCCACTTCGCTGGGATTAGATTCTCAAACAAAAAGAGAACGCAAGCCGCCCCCAGCTACTACTGGGTGGGCAGTGCCCGTGTCAGCAGGGCTGCCGCTGCTCAGGACCGTCAGGGTGGCCGGGCCCTGAGGGACTGGGAGGCAGGTCCCCGTCAGCAGGAAACCAGTGTCCAAGAGCCCTTGGACGTTGGGTCTGAGTGGTGTCCTTGAGGCGTCTGACCAGCTGTGAGGTGGTGGATCCGAGGCTCCTCTAAGAATGCTGACTGGTAAGTAAGGCTGCCTCCGAGGACTCGAATAAAGGCACTGTAACAGGAGGGGCAAGAGGCCTTCTCCCACCTCAGCAAATACGAGCAGCAGCTACAGGCAGGACAAAGGTCAGCACTGGGGACTTACGAACGTTAAGACTGACACTGGACAAGTAATGAGGTCTGGCTCTGAGATCCAGCTGCGCCGTGACCCGCCATCGAGGGCTTCCTGGCCGTGGGGCAGAAAGCACCACCACGTGTCAGCAACACGGTCGGTCACGAGCCCAAGCCATCTCTTGTCAATTCCTTTGTAAGGGTTTCCGAAACTCCTGATTGCCTTTGGCAGGCGGATGACCTAGGGAACGACTGTCATGGCAGGGGCCACAACTCACCCTGTGAAGGTCAGGGAAGATGTGCTTGTCAGAGTTGCAGTAACTTCACCAAGACTTGAGCTAGAATTCGCGAAGGTGGGAAAGCCACTCAGGTGAAACTATAGCCCTTGGCTATTCGTTCATCAGAGAACGTGGGACATAGTGAGCGATTGAAGAATCCCTTAATTTGCATGGAAAAAAAAGGGAAAATCTGATTTCAAGTTAGGAGGTTGTGAGTATTAAGCAAAGGGAACTTGAGATGTTAACGCCTGGAAGAAATCAGTATTTCCCAGATACCCCTGAAACAGAGGGCTCAGACTGGAATATGGAAGCCCTGAAATAAGTGGTGGCAGAGGGGCAGTAAGTGTCCAAAAATGATAAAAGTACACAGAAAGCCGGAACCCTGCATGAAGAAGTGTGATGGAGAGTATCTGGGTGGAGGTGAAGGGAGAGAGTATCAGAAGTGATCTCACCATGGGGGCTCCATAAAACTTAGGGACCGCAGGCCATTACCAGCGTCTGTAGGCCATGGCTTCCGCATCCCGAATCCAAAGAGGGGCAAGATGTGGTAAAAAATAAGAATGTATTTCAGCTCTTTGAACCCTTACTAGAACGTTCACTCTGCCAAAAGAGTGCATTTGTTAGATTTTTGACATGTCGGTTTCGTCTTTGAGAAGATGAAGGAAAGATGAGGGTCAAGCATCTAGATATACTTCTCACCAAGAAGGAAAAATGCCTCATTGCCAAGATCACAGCGATGCGTAGAAAGGTATTGAGACCAAAGTGGAAAAGTGTGAAAACTCAAACAAAAAAGAGCACAAGCTGTGCCCAGCTTCTAGCCAGGGAGGGCCTGGATAAGCAGAGATATCGCTCCAAGACAGGGCAGAGTCCAGCTCTGCGGTCTAGAAGGCTCGCCTTTCATGAGGTGTAGATTACAGAGTTTAGAAAACTATAGGTAGGATTTCATGGCCAGAAACGAAAAAGGGACTATGGTGCAAAAGAGATGGAGTCCTAAAGAAGGCCCTTCTGTCACACGAGCACGATTGACCTGAGGAGGAGGTGGCTCAGGTGCCTCGAAGACCCTGAGCGTGATGGAGCTCTCCAGTGGACGGTGGGAACCGGCAGGAAGGCCTAGGCCAGTGAGGCTGAGGCTTTCCAACCAGGGCTAGTCAGTACTTAGAAATTGTGTGCAAAGGTTAAGGGAGGAGGAGAGTGAGAAGAAATAGCAGAACCCTGTGTTGGGGAGGGATAGGTAAAGACAGACCCCAGAAATGATGGGCACCACCCAGAAAACATGGCTTGGTCAGTGTGTTTCTCTGGTCCAGAATCAGGCTTTTTTCCTGTTGGGTCTGCAGGTCAAGGGGCAGACCTGAACTCTAAGCCAACTCTGGTCGGTCAGGCTCACACCTGATACTGAAAAGCTCTACTTTGAATACCCTAAACTGTGCTCAATGTGTGTAGTTCACGTGTGTTACGAGGCCACGTGCCACTGTCTAAGTCTGTGAGATGGCAACATCAGAATTGCTTGGCCCTTGTGTTACCAATGCAGATTCCTGGTCGCCCTTACCTTCCTTCTCTCCCCAACCAATTCAGAACACCTAGGCGTGGAGGGAGCTCCAGGAATCTGCATTTCAAACATGGTCCTCAGAAGGTTCTATCCAGAGAGAATTTCAGAACCACTGGACTGAGTCAAGCCTGCCAGCACCTTGTTGCCCAGGGCCCTCATGAGTGTGTGGGCTTACAGCCTGAAAATGCCTTTTTATCTGCCAAAGCATGGCTGCAACCTAACTTGTGGGCCCTCTAGATTACCTATAGAATAAGGCCTTTAAAAAAAAGTTATACTTTCTAATGGTTAGATTTGCAGTGATTCTTGCAATCCTGCACATTAGAAAAATACAGATACCCAGGCCACACCTCAGACCAGTTAAGTCAGGATATCTGGAGTGGGGCCCCAGGCACGGTATTTTTGTGTTTTGTGGGGTTTTCCTCGTGTTTTTTTTTTTTGTTTTAAGCTTTCTAAGCAGTTCTGATGTGCAGCCAGGGTGGAGAACCACTGCTGTTTAAATGTTAGAAAAATGTAACACTTTTTTAAAGGCTCTATTCTACATGATAGCTGTTTCTTTTCAAATCAACAGATAACTCCTCTCCATTTCTTCTCCATCAAAAATAGTGCTCTCAGAATTAGAAAGGATGAAACAAACATGGTTAAAAGAGAACAACACTCCATATAAGTGGCTGTACAAAATATATTGGTCTCTAGGTCCTAAAAACTTGCTTTCAGGGCACTGAAAAGATTTGCAGATATAACTGAGTAGCCGTAAGCTCTCACCGCTCGTGAGAAATGAGTGACCCAAAGACAGGACCCAAGAACACAGCAACCCGGTTGTCCAAAAGGTGACTCATGGACGATACAAGCCAATGAGTTTGAATCTGTGTTCCTTGAAAAAAATGTAGAATGCTTAATTAAAAAGACAATTTATGAAACTTCATTAAAAAAGGAATCAGTAAGGAAGGGTAGACCATTCCTATTTGGGTAAATTAGGGGGGCGTGCTGGTGATGGAGGTTATCCCTACATCTGACAAGATTACTCAGAATATCCTCACTCTATGGTGGTGGAATGAAGACTGAGTTATTATGCAGTTTGTGTGAATTTACAGCTGCTTGAACAACCATATCCCAAGGGGTCTTCTTTCTACTTCTAAGATTCTTTGAAAGCTATAGTTGTTAAATTCTTTATTATGGAAATGAATTTTTACGTTAAGAATATTGTCCAAAGTGATGTTATCCTCTAACCCTGGAATACTGTATGTATACACATATACACATATATACACACACATATCTGGGGGGCTTAGCCCAACGCAGATTCTTCCACATTGCTCCTTTCCAAAACCTCTCCCTTTCCCTGTAACACTGTAAAATAATATATGACAGACTTGGCTTTGGCTCCTTGGTCTCTTAGTCCAGCCTCAGCTGTTGTTTTTCATCTTTAACTTTGGTGACTCACTTGTGCTCAGTTCTTATCCAGATATTGTGGAGAACCATTTTAGCACAGCCGAGCTGATTTCTGTTCCCCTGTAGGTGTCCAGGGCCCAGCCTGCTGTCATGCGTGTGCGTCCACATTCTCTGTCTCTGCGCAGGCTCACCAGCTCGTAATTGAGCAGACAGGCCCTAATAGCATTCTGCAGATGTAGCCGAGGACTATATTTTGGATACGCTCGCTCTCCCAAACGATCTCCTGTGAAAACCCCCGTTTTTATCCCTACTTAGTAGACTAATTTCCCAATCACATGAATTTGCTGGAATAGTGTTGGAAAAAACTATATTTATTGAAGAGCTGCTGGGTCCTTCAAAAATGTCTTTACCCCAGATGTAGACAAAGTTAAAAATACTCTGAATATAAATCATCAGAGTAAGAAGGTAAAACTGAGTCAAGAAGATGCATTTGTTAGACTATTGGTTCCGCTGCCTCTAACAGACACCTACAGTATCAGTGGCTTAAACAATATCGAGGTTTATTGCTCTCTTACTAATAGGCTGAAGGTTGGCCATCTAGGACTTACACAGTGGCTCCATGATGTCAGAGACTGAAGCTCCCCTTGTCTTACTGCTTCATCATTCCTAGGGGATGGCCCTCATCGGCATGGTCGAGATGTCCACATCCTCGGCCCAGGCAGGAGAGAGAGGCAGAGCATGCTGCCTCCCCAGAAGATGCTCCCAGCGCTTAACCAACCACAGGAAAAGCTGGGAAATGTTGTCTTTATTTTGGGCAACCAGTAAAAGCAGATTCTCTTAAGAGGGAGGAAGGGAACAGACTTTGGGGAACAACAAGTAGTCTCTCCAGCATATTCCTGGAAAATAGAACATTTCAGAGGGGGAGTGGGCGGGCCAGGGAGGGAGGAATCATTACCTCATCCGAAGAACGACATCTGGCTTAAAAAGTGTCTAAGTCACCATCAAAAAGGCTGTGCTCCCCCTGGTTTTCCTTTAGAGGGGGAACACTCCCTGTCGCAGGAGCTCTTCCTCCTGGGACTCTGGGCCCAGTGTGTGAAGTGGCCGTGCAGTTACTGACCCGCCCCCAATCAGAGCCGGCCCACAGCACCCTTAGGATACGTGAGGACGGCAAACAAGATTCTGGGCTGGGAGAATGGTCAGGAACTGGAAGGAGGAGATTCTTCCAGCAGCAAAGCTAATTAAAAGGAAAAGCCTGTTTTCCAAGGGCGCCTCTTCAATATGCGAGCATCCTGCCTTCTCACCATTACCTGCCTCACTTGTCACCAAAATGCAATCCATTCCTGGTCGCTTCCACCTTTAGACTTTGCACATCCTTTCCTCAGTGCTCCTTCCTTTATTCCTCCAGCTGCTTAAACCATTTTCTCAAGCCTTTGAACAACACACATACACTCTCCTTCCCCCACATTCTTTTTTAAACAAAGAGAATTCTGCTTTCTGTTACCAAAAAAAAAAAAAAAAAAAAAAACCCCCAAAGCCGGAGACAATTCTGTCCTTTCGGTCCACATGGTGAATCTTTCTACCTGCATGGAACTTAGCTTGAGTGGCAGGTCTACGCCAAGAAGCAGCACCCTGTCGCTGTCACGACGGGCAGAGCAGAGTTTTTCCCCTTAATAATGCTATTTCTAACTGAATGCCCATTGCAGTTTTGATACCAGCAGCGTGTGTTACTAGACAACAGTTCCTAGTTCTTTCCAGGCCGTTAGCATGGCCGTGAGCAGGCGGGTTCCACCCACACCAGAACAGCCCTGGTGTGAAGTGAAGTGCTGTATGGTTTACAGAGCGTTTCACATGCATGGTCTCGTTTCAGCCTCACGCTCACCCTGGCAGTAAATAAATAGCAATAACATCACCCCCATTTTGGTGATGAAAAAAACTGAGGCTGGGAGCAGTTAAGTGACTGCGAATGAACTAAAACTGGGTCCAGTCTGTCTGTGTTGCTAATGTAAGATGTTGCAGAACTGTCTGTGGTTAAAAGAGAAGGAATATTTATTTTTAACAGTGTTCTTTTCTTCTTGCCACAGTTCAAGATTGTCCTAAAATTTGATTTGATAGAAGTATTTTCCCTAGTCCTCTAAGTCAGTCTTTGAAATGCTTTTCTGCCTCTGGGTCTTGTTTTGCTTTGAGGCGTGGATGGCAAACACGGATCTCTCTTATATAATCTCTAGGTCTTACATTTTAGTTCTCTACCTGAACATTTGTAATGCCACTTTGATTCTACCACAGTAAAGGAAAGCAATCTCTCATTTCTGCCGTTGAAACTTAGATATCTAAGATTAAAGGAACTATATGTAAGTATTGCTTATCCAGAAGCCTTCTGAATATTTCCTTGCTAATGGAAATGCTGGATGTTTTTAAGCAACATTATTTCTTACAAAACAATTTGAAAAGGAAAAAAAAAATCACACAAGGATAACAGACTGTTTTTTATAAGAAGAAGCTAGTTTTCACAAAAAGTATTGTTATCAGTTTATAAGGCTGCTAGAGAATGGATTTTGTATTGAAAATAGCTAAGAGCATAGTCATTGTTTTAAAGATGCTTTAGGATGGGGATAAATGTTCAGTATTTTTTTTAACATGTACTGGCATGTATCTGGATGAGGTTTTTTAAAGAAAAATCACAAGTTTTATAAAATCTAAGAAACTTTAAAACTGTGTCATTTATAATGTAAAATTAATGCAGTTGAAATTCAGTGGTTGACTCATAGCTCCCACATTCATCTTCAGTTCTCTTTAGCTCATATGGTTTTCTTTAAAAATTAGTGATATCAGCTAAATGGGACTCTTTCCCACTCCTACCCACAGAGAAAAGTGCTTTTGTGAACATGTCAGCTCTTTTCCATCATTACATGCCATCGTGGAGTGCAACAGAAGCAAGCTGGCTGTTCGTACCCATCACCAGTATTAGTACAAGTTCAGGAGCAAAATCCAAATAAGATAACCTTAAAATTTCCATTTGTTTATTTTATGCACATAAGCCACATTTTTGGTACCAAGGAATTTTATATCTACACTGGATCTTTCGAGTCTTCCAATCTAGCCTCTTTATTTTGGATCTGGGGAAACTAAGGCACAGAGAGGCTCAGCAACTTGCCCAAAGTCACACAGCTCACAGCTGAGCCTAGAACCCAGGTCTGTGTGACTGCAAAGCCTTTGCTCCTGCTACAATGCTTCACAGAGAGGAGATTATTTACCCCGATCATTTGGCCCGTGCCCTGCAGCACCCTCCGCTGGTGCCATGCTAATTAGGAGGCAGTTTCACGAATGTTCTGTAAAATGTTAAGATGTGAAGCCAGCTACCATATCTCTCCAGAAATCTTCTCAACTCTGCTTCTAGCAATCAATTTAGGTTTCTCCAGACTAAGCAGTTCTGTCACACCTTCCTGTGATTTGCTTTCTAGTTACCATCTTCTGGACATATTCCTTTGACACATTCCAGTTTTATTAAGATGGGACCCACCCAAAACGGGACTCCTCCAACTTGTTCCTCATCCTTATGTTTCCAGTGTCCATGAGTCCCACTGCCGTCCTTTGTGTGTCCCAGCCCTAAAAACGCAGTCGCTTTGCCTCTCCTTCTCTCCCAACCCCCAGCATCCACGCAATTTCTCCCACAGCTTACTCTCTTCTTACTTCTACTACTCATATTTTTCCTTGACTGTGGAAATAGTCCCTTAACTGCTTTTCTTGCCTCAAGTCTCTCCAGAAATGCTTTCTTAAACTTCAATTGCTATGCAAGGTCTAATTGCTGTTGGTTTGTCTCCCCCAGGACCAAGAAGCCCCCAGTTCTGGATTCTGGTTCTGCTGTGCGTCTGCCAGCTCTTTGGCTTTAGGTACATGACTTATATCTTCGGCCTCCGTTTCTCCACTTATAAAATGAAGATGTTGAACAAGACAGTCTCTAAAGAGATGCCTCCATTTCTAATCTTCTATGTGTCTCCCCACTCCAATCTGCTGAACAGACTGCTTCCAAAGAAATCTTCCTAAAATACTGATCTTTTTTTTTTTTTTTCTGCAAAATCCTTCAGTTGCCCCCTCCTTTCACATAAATCCCAATCTCCTTAGCCTGGCACTGCGGAAACACTGCAGATTGGTATCCAACTCTCCTCCCTTAGCGCTCCGTGCTCTTCACGAGCCCACACTCAAGCTAAACTCAGCTACTCCCTTTTCATCGTACTTGTGCCAAGCTCCCACCTCTTTGCTCCTGCAGCACCAAATGCTTTCTTTCTACCTGGCACTGTGGGTGGGACATGTGCCATGTCTTTGTAAGCGCCTCGCAAATGGGTCACCCCTTCCTCATCCTCGTCTCCCACACAACACCTCGTGCTTAGGAGGCACTCAATAAGTAGTTGTTGACTAAATTTGTTCAGCCCAGAATTGCACTAACATTTTTTGGCCGTCACATCGTATTCTTGATATTCAGAAACTTCACCTGTTAGAGTTTAATCTTCATCCCTCGTTCTTGTCTGTACAGATCTTTCTGATTCTTGGTTCTTTTATCTAGTTTAGTGGCGTCCCATTGTGTTACCCACAGGTGTGATGGGTATGCTGACTGTTTCACTGCAGTTGTTGATACAAATGTTGAACAGGAGAAAGACCAGTAGCTTGCCAGCTTGGCATCTCACTCTCTAGCTTGACAGTGGCATTTAAAAAAATAAAATAAAATAATTATTTATTTATTTTCCTTACTTTTGGGCTGCATTTGGTCTTAGTTGTGGCACACGGGATCTTTGTTGCGGCCTGCGGGATCTTTCGTTACAGCGTGAGGTCTCTTCGTTGTGGCGCTCGGGCTCCTCTCTAGTTGTGGCGTGCGGGTTTTCCCTCTCTAGTTGTGATGTGCAGGCTCCAGGGAGCGTGGGTTCAGTAGTTGTGGCGTGTGGGCTTAGTTGCTCCGTGGCATGTGGGACCTTAGTTCCCTGATCAGGGATCAAACCCACATCCGCTGCATTGGAAGGCAGATTCTTTACCATTGGACCACCAAGGAAGTCCCTTGACAGTGACATCTTATCTTGCAGTCTTTGGATATGGTTATTTAAGCACATATGCCTATATTTTGTTATAATTCATTGCGTACATAGACATTGAAGTGTAATCTCTGCATTCGTTTGATTCGTTCGTTGACAACCATTCAAGTGTAAGGCAGCATACTAGGCTTTGTGTAATATAAAGTGTTGATTAGGATTTGGCCCCTTGTCCCGTTTGAACTTCAGGGAGCAAATAAGACTCATGTACAAGGTAAAGTATGAGGCCTAACACGAGAGGTAGGTCAAAAGGAGTCAGAGGATGGAGAGGTACATTTCTGGTTGAGTGAAGCCTTACAGAGTAGGACTGTCTTAAATGGACATGAGGAGATTAAGGTACAGGCTAAGCTGCTGTAACAAAGAGAGTCCAGAATACAGAGGCTTTACCGCAGTGACAGTTCATTTCTCTCTCAGTGCTTGAGGTGGCAGGTGGTCCAACCGAGTTGCACTGTCCTCAGGATGAGGCTTCCACTAGCGGGTTCAAGGTGACTGCCCCCGTCCTCACCATTCCCAGCCAGAAAGGTGATAGAGACCAAGATGTACCACTCAGTCACTTTGAGGACATAACAGGAAGTTGCTTATATGGCTTCTATTCATATCACACTGGCCTGCACTTAGTCATGTGACCACACCCAGCCTAAAGGAAGTCGAAATGTAGTCCTTCCCTGGTAGCCTCATGCCCAGCTAAAACTATTACTTTTGAAGGAGAAAATAGATATTGGGAAGACAATTAACAATCAGCTACAGGAGAAAAAGAATTCCATGTGAGAAGAAAAACTGTAAAAGAGGAAGTCAATGGATTAATTCTATCTCAGCTGCGTGGAACTTATCAGAAGCATAGATTTGAATTTAGAAGAAAAAACTAGAACTCTTAAAGGAGGAATGGGCTGTCTTGAGAGACTTCTCCACCTCTGAAAATGGTCAGAAGAATACAGTCAGAGGGACGATGGGCAAAAGGTCAGCCTTTAAGACTCTAGCTGTGTGATTATAGTGGGATGGAGAGGAAAGGTTCCCATAAACTGTCTGGAAACTACAACACTAGCCCCGATGTGCGAAAATAAGGGTGGGAGCAGTGAGAATGGGTTGGAAGGAACAGATGTAAGAGAGAGTAAACAGAGCTTGGCTGAAGGCTGCTGGGGAGGGGAAGGGCAGATCTGGGGAGCACATTAGCTTAGCCACCTTAGGGATTCAGAAAAGTGGGCTCCAGGAAGCCTTTGCCGTGCCAGGCATGGGTGTTGCTGCCTCTTCCCAAGCCCAGGAAATACTGATAGAACCGAGTTCTTCCTGCATAAAACAATGAGCATCACAGTAAGCTCTGCTCCTGAGAAGGCATTTTGTTCACGAACAAGTGTTTTTTTCTCACTCTGTCCTAATTTTCATTTCTGTTTAAATTCAGTAAAAGCATTACCAAATTTTAAAATAATGTACTTAGGGCTTCCCTGGTGGCGCAGTGGTTGAGAGTCCGCCTGCCGATGCAGGGGACGCGGGTTCGTGCCCCGGTCCGGGAAGATCCCACATGCCGCGGAGCGGCTGGGCCCGTTTTGCCGTGACCGCTGAGCCTGCACGTCCGGAGCCTGTGCTCCGCGGCGGGAGAGGCCACAACAGTGAGAGGCCCGCGTACCGCAAAAAAAAAAAAAAAAAAAAAAAAAAATCATGTGCTTCGTTTTCCCCTGTCTCCCAGTCCCCACCCCACTCAATTCATCAAAGATATCTAATCTGTTTGTTTTGAAAATGCAGCTGTTCTCTGGATTTATATGTGCTCCGATAGGAAATGTTTTGTGTAATAATAAAAGTCGTTCTCTTTGGTGGATACCGTTGTTGCTTTGTGTTCTGTCCAAGAACGGTATTTCTTCACATTTGTTAAATACTAGCATTTTCCCCACTAAGCAGATTCCATTGGTGGCCAGTTTGTATTGCAAATCAAGGAATTCGTAACTTGTAACTCCTCCTGGTCATTCAGGGCCATGTCTAAAGGATCAGAGCCACAGATGAACATTCTCAAGCAGCCTCTGCAGATCCCTGATAGAAGAGAGGGAGGCATAAATGGAAAGGCCTCCAGTAAATGTCCCCCCTCCTCTGTGTGTCTAAAGCACTTCTGTTTGGAATGTGGGAGCGTCTATAATGTTGGCAGAATCACAGAAGCTTCCCTGTACTAAGCATTGGCCCCTCATAATGGTCCTATGAGGCAGGTTCCCTCATATCTCCCACTTTATAGAAGCGGAAACTGAGCACAGAGAGGTCAAGTGACTTGTGCAAGGTCACACAGGATTCAAACTTCACTCTGCTGGACTCCAGAGCCCAAGCTCTTAATCACTACATCGAACTCCTTAGATGGAGTAGGTACTCTGATGCTGCAAAAACTGTGTCTCTCCCTCTTGGGCATTGTGAGCCAGGACAGTGAAGCCACGGGGGAGAATTTACAGGAGGACAGGGCAAGGCCTGAACCTGGGTCCTGAGGGGCAGTGGATGGGACAGAGGAGACCTCAGCTGAGGGATTACCTGAGTCAGGTGGGCAGGCTCATTCCCACGGAAATTGGGTAGCTTGGGGGTGAAGAACACAGCTTCCAGAGGCAGGTTGCCTGAGTTCATCCTAGCTGTGTGACCTTGGCCAAGGTAGTTTTCCTCTGTATGCTTCAGTTGCCCCATCTGTAAAGTGAACATAAGAATAGTATCTATCTCATAAGATTGTCCTGAGGATTGAATGAGTGAATATATCTGAGACAGAGGCTGCTAGTTACCCCACAATACCCTTTTTCCTCTTTTTCCATAGTAATGGCTTCCAATGTTTAGCTGGGCATATAGCCTCCCAGAATAAAAACTGTACTTTCTAGCCTCCCTTGTAGCTGTGCCTGGCCATGTAACTATGGCCAGTGAGATATAAGCAGATGCTACTTGGCTTCTACCTGGAAAGGCCAGCTAGCATGTACTCTTTGCTCCCTTTGTCTTCTTTGTCCCTTCTTCCAGCCTGCTGCCTGGAATGTGGATGTGATATCTGGCATCCTAGCTGCCCTTTCAGACCTGAGGATAAGGGCAACACCGTAAGGATGGTGGAGCTGTGAGCCGGAAGAAGCCTTTGTCCCTGAAGACTTCACAAGCAAATCTACTATAGCAGCCCCTGGCTACCTACTTCTGTGCTTTTATACGAGAGAGAGAAACGACTATCTTATGTAAGCCTTTGTGATTTGGGGCCTTTATTACCTGGTTGAACCTAATCTTAACCTATACAATGTGAAAGACAAAGTGATGTCTGGCACATAGTAAGCAATTCAATGTGCTGGATAAGTATGATTATTATTTTGTTTTAAATAATGGATGAAGTGAGGCCAAATTATAGCAGGGCTTGGAAAATCAAGGAGAGAAATTTGACCTTAATGTGAAGAGAACTTTATATTTGTTACTTCTAAAAAAATGACTTGAGGAGAATTAAACTAAAATGACCCACAATCCCTAGGACCATCCCATAAAGATAAAAGATAAGACCTATGGAAAGCAGGGGAAAGAATTGTACCAGAACCCTAGGCTAAGCCTGGTTATTAAAACTGCACAAAGTTTAGCTCTGAGTTGCTGGGCTGCTTCAGCTCTGAAAAAACAGAAGCCTTTGCAGGAAGTCAAGTATAAAGTGATGAAGGGGGAGGACAGTGGAGTGGGAATCATCTGGAAGATGGTTCAAAGGAGCTTACAAGTGCTTGACAAAGAATAGCTATGAGGATAAAGGAAATGCAAATGTCAGAGATGACTAAAGTTGCACATCTGAGCCATTATAGTAGTCAGGTGTCTGCTACTCAAGTGCTGTGTAACAAACGGCCCCATAATCTCAGTGCATTACAACAATAAGCATTTATTTATTGCTTATGGGTGTGCAGATTGGCTGTGATGGCTGGAACCAGATAGGTTCAGCTGAAGCTGCCAGTTGTGTTCAGGTCTATTCCAAGTGTCTCCTCATTCAGGGACCAGAGGCTAGATAGGCAAATTCATCTTGTGGCAGATGGCAGAAGTGCTGGAGACCAAGCCATGAAAGCATATTTAGGGACTTCCCTGGTGGTCCAGTGGTTAGGACTTTGCCTTCCAGTGTAGGGAGTGCGGGTTCAATGCTTGGTTGGGGAGCTAAGATTCCACATGCCTTGCAGCTAAAAAACCAAAACATTAAACAGAAGCAATATTGTAACAAATTCAATAAAGACATTTAAGAAATGGTCCACGTTAAAAAAAAAAATTCTTCAAAAAAAAAAAAAAAGAAAGCATATTTAAAGCCCCTGCTCCCATCACCCACGCTAATGTTTCTGTTAGCCCAAGCAAGTCACGTGGCCAAGTCCAAAGACAATGGGGCAGGGAAGTAGGCCAGCTGTACCAGGAGGCACCACAAGGTCACACGATGGGAGGAGGAGAGACTAGAGAATAAGAATCCAACCTGCCACAGCAACCGAAATACAAGTGATACCCCAGACGTCAGGTTTCTTAAAGCAAGGCATACCTGGAACATGAGAGCCATCTGTCTGGTGCAAAGGGTTCTGACACTGCAGTCAGGAGATCTGGGTTCCAGATCTATCTCTGGGGCATACTCAGCCTTTCTCTTGTTGCTATTTTCTGCCATAGATGTTAGCACTAGACCATTCTTTCCCTGCACCTATCATCCTTTTCCCTTCCCCTCACACACCGTGGGTAGGATCCTGGCGTACAGTCGCTCCGGAAATGGCCTTGCAACGGACATTAGTGGATCGGCCATAAAAACAGCTCTCAAAAATTGGCCCTGCCCCTAGATACAAAGACTAGAAAGAAGTATTCCAAGATGGTCCTCCTGGGGGTGGGACTTCAGCTTATCTTAGGTCTTTGTGTATCTTCCAAACTTCCTCCAACGAGCATATAGAAGTTTTATAATATCAAGGAATTTTAAAATGATTTTTTAAAACTCTTGTCATTGACTCAACTCTATTTCATCCATCCTTTGCCAATAAATATCTAAAGTAAAAGTCTAGGGCTTCCCTGGTGGCGCAGTGGTTGAGAGTCTGCCTGCCGGTGCAGGGGACACGGGTTCGTGCCCCGGTCTGGGAGAATCCCGCATGCCGCGGAGCGCCTGGGCCCGTGAGCCATGGCCGCTGGGCCTGCGCCTACGGAGCCTGTGCTCCGCGGCGGGAGGGGCCACAGCAGTGAGAGGCCCGCGTACCGCAAAAAAAAAAAAAAAAAAAAAAAAAAGAAAAAAAAAAGTCTATCTGAAGCATTAGCACAGTGGACCTGCCAAGCCATGTCTTCCTTGAAGGAACAAACTCCCCGAACAACACAGGGCAGTTACTGTCCTTCTAATACGAATTCATTTCCCAGGAATGGTTTGAGGTTTTGTTTTGTTTGTTTTTTTTGTTTTCTTCCCCCTGAATTTGGTGTTGGGGGGGAGGGGCAGAGGGGCTTATAATTTGAATATAAAAGAGCAAATCAAGTTTTCCTCTTTTTCTTGTTGTTTTGGTTTGGGGCCTATATGGAACCAAGTCAGGCCAGAAATAGGCGCAGGAAATCCACCTGCTTTTGTCCTTTTGTCAGCTTTCCAAATGCTCCTCAGCCCCTCCCACACTCAGATATGAAGCCCCAAAGGGTCATCTGACAGCAGACAAAACCACCAACCTGAAAAGAATACTCTTTGTGCCGGGGCTCTTTTCACCAGTCAACCCCCCCTTCTCTCCAGGCACAGGAAAGCAGATTTTGAATGGAAGGAGCACAGGCTTTTTTTTTTTTTTTAATATTTATTTATTTATTTGGCTGCGCCGGGTCTTAGGTGAGGCATGTGGGATCTTTTAATTGTGGCATGTGGGCTCTATTTCCCGGACCAGGGATCGAACCCCGGGCTGCCTGCATTAGGAGCATGGAGCCTTAACCACTGGACCACCAGGGAAGTCCCAGGAGCTTGGGCTTTGAGTCAGCTAATCCTGATTGGAGCTCCTAAAAACACCCCTCCCTTGACCTTGCCCCCTCCCCATCACTATCTAGTTTCTCAGATCTAGTCTCTCATGTAAAACTCGCCAGAGCACTACCCCTTCTCCCTAACGTCCCATATGCTTTGCATCCTCACACAGTCTGGCTTCCGTCCTACTCCTCCCTCCATGCTACCCCCTGGATCATCAACAAGCTACTTGTCAAGTCAAAGTTCAGCCCCTTGTTTACTTTGGCCCCTTGCCTATATGTGAAACCTTCAATTATTCATTCTTTAAACTCTTATTCCTTTGGTCTCTATGAAATCACGCTCTCCTGGTTCTTCTGGGCTCTCTCTGAACATTTAAGTTCCTGTTTCTTCCTCTCCCGGCCTTTACTTCTTGTTGTCCTGGGTGCCGCCCTCTGCCCACCCATATTCTCACACACACCCCTCTCTCAGTGGTCTGATTCATTCTTAGTTTCAACCATGATTCGTATGTGGATAACTCCAGCCCAGACCTTTCCCCTGATTCGTATTCCCTGGAGGTGCTGGTCTTCCCGTGGCGGCTGTCACATGGGCCTGAAACCCACCATGTCCAGAGCTGAATTCATCTCTCATTAGTGCTCTTTGGTTGTAAGCAACAGGGACTGATGCTGACTAGCCTATGCATAGAAGAGAGTAGTCGGAAGGATTGCAAGGTAGTTCCTAGAGTCAAAGCAATCACTGAACAGCCCAGTGTTTGGAGGCGAGAACCAGGTCACTGCATAGATTCAAGTTTCCAGGAGTGAACTTGACACGGCCAGCTTAGGTCATGGCTCTACTTCTTGGGTCTGTTATAGCAATAACATGGGACAAGAGGTGCAACGGGTCCAGACAATAGCCATCATGCCTCTGCCTCCCAAATCTGTTTTTTCTTCTACATTCTCCATTTCAATTGGTAACCCTGACATCCATCCGTCTACCACCTAGACTGGGAAGAAGCTTCTCTCTCTCTCCCTCTCATCACAAAGCCAGTCCAATCATTACATTCTGACACTACCTTTATTATTATTATTTTTTCAATTTCCATACAATGCTTACCCAGCACCTGATTTGTGTGGGATGGTGGCTTAGAAGTTATGGAACCCTGTTATCTTTTTTATTTTTTTAAATAAATTTATTTATTTATTTACTTTTGGCTGCATTGGGTCTTTGTTGCTGCACGTGGGCTTTCTCTAGTTGCGGCGAGCAGGGGCTACTCTTCGTTGTGGTGCGCGGGCTTCTCATTGCTGTGACTTCTCTTGTTGCGGAGCATGGGCTTTAGGCACCCGGGCTTCAGTAGTTGTGGCACATGGGCTCAGTAGTTGTGGCTTGTGGGCTCTAGAGCACAGGCTCAGTAGTTGTGGCACACGGGCTTCTTATTATGGTGGTTTCTCTTGTTGCGGAGCACAGGCTCTAGGCGTGCAGGCTTCAGTAGTTGTGGCACATGGGCTCAGTAGTTGTGGCCTTCAGGCTCTAGAGCATAGGCTCAGTAGTTGTGGCGCACGGGCTTAGTTGCTCCACAGCATTTGGGATCTTCCTGGACCAGGGATCGAACCCATGTCCCCTTCATTGGCAGGTGTATTTTTAACCACTGCACCACCAGGGAAGTCCCTGACACTACCTTTTAAAGTAGTTCTCCAAACAGTTGCCTCCTCTCCACCACTTGGACCTCTGACCTCCATTGGGGTCTTACTATCTCTTGCCTTGATGACAATTAAGCTTCTTGAAGTCTCTCTCTCTGCTCCCATTCGTGTCCACCTCAAATTTGTCCTCCACATAACAGCCAGAGTGATGTATCTAAAACCCAAAACTGACCATGTTACTCCTCTGTTTGAACTCTTTACCTGGAAGGTAAGGTATAGGATTTTCAGTCCACGTTTCTTGCTATAAAATAAGATTCCGCCAGAGCCTTGCCCTTGCCTACAGCTCCCCGTCCACACTCCCTGCTCTGCAGCCTGTTTTTGTTTATGGAACCCCTTCTGTCCAAGAGACCCCTGCTCTCTCTTACCTCCAACTTGGCTATTATCAACTCTAGAACTCAGTTGAGACCTTCCCTTCCCTAAGTCTTTCCTGACATCTCACGTGAGGCTAAGAATCCCCCCGACCCCCCCAGCGCTCCCTTTATGCCCTGAACACATCACTATCACCACACATAACCAAGCGTTTGATAAATATCTGTTTGCATACCTATCTCTCCTACCACATGTAAATTCTTGAAAAGCAGGGACAGAGCAAGGCAGGTGCTCTATAAATGTTTTTTGAATGGTCCTTGACCTTGGTAAATCAGATAAACTCTCTGGGTTTCAGCTTCCTCATCGCAGAAAAAGGATGACTCTACCCTATGTTGTGGAATTAAATGAGATGATACAAATGAAATGCCTTACCCAGTACCTGGCACATAGTAAGTACTGAACTGACAGTCACTTCCCTCACCACCATTCCAACTTCTGCAACACATTTTTTTTTTTTTTTTTTTGGCTGTGCCGTGCAGCATGCAGGATCTTAGTTCCCCAACCAGGGATCGAACCCGTGCCCCCTGAAGTGGAAGCACGGGGCCCTAACCATTGGACCACCAGGGAATTCCCCACAATTTTAATTAAATGGGAAAAGATTTCTCAGTATCCTTTATTTAGCTGTATGTCTCCCCTACTGGAGTGCAAGCTCTGTGAGAAAATGGGGCCAGGTCTGTATTATTCATTGCTCCATCTTTTGCATATGGCAGGTGCTCAATAAATATTTTTAGGATAAATGAATAACTGCTATATGCACTTATTTGATTTTTCATTTTCACCTTCAATGAGCTTAATGTTCTTGTTTCCTTTTTCACATCGTATAAATCATCGACTTCTATTTATTCAGTGTGCACTGTTTTCCTACTGCAAACCAGCCAACGCCTGAGGAAGAATGGAGGCTGGGCTCCTGGACAAGCCAGGCTGCCGGGCAGTCGGTGAGGTTGCCGGCCACTCTCTCCCCTGGAGAGGATGATGCCCACAGAGGCACTGGGGGAGGCAATCATCCCACTTTCACCTTCTGGCCCCTATGGAGCACACAGCTCTCTCACTTACACTCACGGGCTCCTTTCATTCCCATAATAGTCCTAGGAGGGAGAAGTTGTTTTACTGTGTCAGGCAGGGGCCCAGAAGGGGACAGATTAGCTCACCCAAGCTGGGGAACTGAGGAATGTTTAATAAAGGGATTTTATAAAAGTTTGAGCAGGGTTTAAGGAACCCTGCAAGGAATAGTGTAGTCCCTGGGGCTGGTGACAGCTGGAGTCCTTATCCCTCCTGCGGCAGCCACCCAGGAGGGAGGGAGCTGGAAGAACAAACTCCCTGGCCTCACTCTTCTCCTGCCAGGGCTCCACAGTGGCCAAAGGCAACCGCAACCACGTGGTCCAGAGGGGTGGGCCTTCAGGCCATGAGCAGGGTGAGAAAAGTCAAGAATGACTCTGGAAGAGCAAACAGGGCAAGGCCTGACGGTTCAACAGTACCAGGAGGGGGAACCCAGGCAGTCCAGCTGTTAGCTACTGGAGTTTTCCATGAGGAACCAAGAGACGGTCATGTCTGCATGGGATGAATGGGTACCGCCCAGATGGGGAAGGAAGACAGCCCCCTCTTTATAAACGCATACACACCCCCATGCCGCTCTGTGAACTGACAGGAAACCACCTGCTGACGTAACTCCAGCAGTGTGGAAATGTTGCAGTGAATTTCCCCCAGCACAAGGCCCCAGCAGCAGTTAAGACCCTAGACTCGGGAATCAGACTGGCCAGGACGTGAATCCCAACTCTCTCACCAGCTATGTGAATTTGGGCCTCATCCGTAAAATGGAAACTGTCATACCAGCGGGGGTGTTAGGGTTACAGGCAGTGTGCGATTTGCTTTGCATTCATTAAACATTAGCTAAAAACACTATCTTGGTAACAGCTATGGCTTTGCACTATGATAGTTTTTTGACCTAATTTACTTACTCATTCCAACTTTCAGAATCCTTTAAGAATGGATATTTCTGTAACTGAGAAGAAGGATAATGGTACCACATAGAGATTTATAGTTTTAAACTCCTTTCCCTTAGATTATCAAATGGGATTGTTACAAAAACCCAGTGAGAAAGTCTACAGAAATATTACTCTGCCTCTTTTAAAGATGGAGAAGCTGACAGCCAAAGAGTCTCAGTGGCTCGTTCAAGGTCACCGAGGCAATAAACGTGATGACATCCCACTGAAAAGGCAACGCCCACTATGTGGTCTCCTAAAGGCAGATGGAAGCTGCAGCTCAGAGGGGGCACCTTGTGTGTGCCCATCACTCTGCAGCCGTCTTTTGGCTGCATCATTTAACAATGTGCGTTTCCCCAAATTATAATTTTGTCCTTTGCTTGCAACAGAGAATATCAGAGCCACTTCCTCCCGGTAAACCTGCGAGCAGGGGAGTGGTGAGTGCCCACGGTCAGGTTGGCGGCACCCCACTCACTGCTGTTTAGGCTTCCTCAGTACAGACCACTCCTCCGGCCTCTCCTGGCAGAGAGCAGTGCGTTCACTCCCTCAGCTTCACTAGTGCTTTCTCTGTGGCCAGGGAAGAAAGCAGAGTTTGCCCCCAGGCTTCACTTACTGGAGGTGCATGCTTTACAAAGAGAAGCCCATCTCTGAAAGCACAGCATGCATTAGCATCCTCTCCTTCGGAGAGAGCTATTTTTGTCTTTCGTCTTCAGAGACTGTTCCAAAGTAGGGGATGCAAGGATCAGGAGGAGAACCAAAAAAACCCAAGGTCTCCAGCTCAGAAGAGAGCAAATCACTGTCATATCCTCAAACAATTGCCGCAGCAGTGACGGAGAACAAACTGTGCTGGAGTCGGGCTGCCCTTGGGTACAGGGCAACATCCAGAAAGAGACAGATCTCTTTCTGTGGGATTTCTCTCCGTACACTTCGCCACTTCGCGGAACAAGGTTCGTTGCCATGGTTACCAGCAAATCACATGATAGCCTCGCTCCCTAGAAGTGTAGGAGAACAGCCGGCTCAGACTGTGATGGAGAGAGAAGATGCTTTCCTCCCCAGCATGTTTGCTTTTCCTGAGCAAACCTACGCAGCACTTTCCCGTTCTGACCTGCCCACTTAGGGGGTAAGGGCCAGCCGCTCTTTGGGGCACCAGTTCATTGCTTTCATAATGAGAGCAGCACAAGTTTCCCTCAAGAACTTTTCCTTCTGGTTTCAGGAGCCCCTCTCCCCCACTCCAGCCCCTTCCTTCTCTGGTCCCTCTGTCCCACATGCGCGGGCGCGCGTGTGTGTTTGTGTGTGTGTGTGTGTGTGTGCGCACACACACACACGAGTGCTGTACTGAACTCCTGAGCTGAGTGGAGGGTGGAGCACGCTGCCTACACCACTTGAATAAGCTCTTTTAAAATCCGAGGATGGCATGAGTCAGGGAATTTTGAAGCTGTGGAACCATCAGGGCACTGATGCCTCAAGGGGGTGAAGAGAGGGAGAATGGACTCACCCAGACCCTAAAGAGACCGGGCAGGGTCAGCTTCCCCCGGCCCAGCCTCAATGTCTTAGAATTGGGTCCACTCTGACCATGTCTGATGTGGTGAGGTGGGTGTGGGCCCACGGTTGTCGCCTTCCTGGGAAGAGAAAACCGTGGCCTCGGAGAAAGCTCTAGAATGACAAAGCTCTTTGCCTCTTCCCTTCCCCCTCTCCTTCCCTACAGAACCAGGCCAATTAGCTCAAGTTCTGGGCTGCAACAGCAAGGCTAGAGAGGCAGGTCTTTTCCCCTGACAATTATGGATTGCCTACTTCTCTGGGTTCAGATCATATCTCATCTTATCGATTCCGTCACATTTTCTGGTCTGCTTTCCCCATTGCAAAAGCAAAATCTGGATGATAGAAACAGACACAGAGTCAGCAGGCAGCAAAGGCAAGGCCAGGGAGGGACTCTGCTGCAGCTGGGCTAGGCGATCCAGAGGCCTCACTTCAGGGTCACTGCCTCAAAGAGCAAAGCGCATTCAGAGACAGGAGGCAAACGGCCTCACAAATGCAACTAACCCCACGGGGCGCCACAGGGCCAGAGCCAAGGAGACCAGAGGGCTCTAAAATGAAGGGGGGAAGGTATGCACCCCAGGGGTATGTGAACCTCCAGCTGGTGGGGTTCAAGAAATATTAGAACTTCCATTTAGAGTTATCTCTTCTTGTTATATGTATTTTGGTACATGTATTATAACGTATAAAATTTTATCACGTAGGATCAGATTTGACTGAGATTAAGAAAGAAGAGAAGGGGCTTCCCTGGTGGCAGAGTGGTTGAGAATCCGCCTGCCAATGCAGGGGACACGGATTCGAGCCCTGGTCCGGGAAGATCCCACATGCTGCGGAGCAGCTAAGCCCGTGCGCCACAACTACTGAGCCTGCGCTCTAGAGCCTGTGAGCCACAACTACTGAAGGCCGCACGCCTGGAGCACGCGCTCTGCAACAAGAGAAGCCACCGCAATGAGAAGCCCATGCACTACAACGCTCACCGCAACCAGAGAAAACCTGCGCGCAGCAACAAAGACCCAACACAGCCAAAAATAAATAAATAAATTTATAAAACAAAAAAAAAAAAGAAAGAAGAAAAAGAAGAGAAGAGAACAACAAAGGCTTAAACAAGAGAGAAGTTTATTTCTCTCTCATGCAAATGGAGTCTGGCGGTGGGGCGCCCAGAACTGGTGAAGTGTCCTTTCTGGTTCTTCCACATCCTCAACATGTGGCTTCCACTCCGTTGTCCAAGGCTGTTGCTCACGGTCAAGCCATCCTGTTCACATTCGAGGCAGCAGGAAGGAGAAAGAAGGGAAGAACTGCATGTTCCTCCCATTGAGGACACTTCCTGGAAATTGCACCTTACACTTCTGACAATTCACTGGCTAGAATTTAGTCATGTGACCACATCTAGCTGCAAAGCGTCCTGGGAAATTGTAGGATGTCATGCGCCCATTAGGAAATGCTACACTAAGGAAGCGGGGAAGGATGGACGTGGGATGCCACTAGCAGTTTCTACCATAGTAATATGTTAGTAGTAGAATAGCACATATGTATACTTACAAAGAAATAAGTGTACGAGTTGGGTGCATAATCAAGATTGGGGCTTTTGGGGTGAAGTTTAAAGACCACTGCTGTGGATTATAGTACTCTAGAAGTGCATATAATTAATGGAAAGAAGGAATAGAGGCTTTTTCTTTTCTCAACCAAGTAAATTTGAAGCTCAATTGCCTTCATTCAACGACTCATGAATCAGGCAGCATCCCGTTTAGCAACTAGAAAGGCATCCCGAGGGATTTTTTTTTTTTTCTTTTTAACCGTCTGGCATACATTCATCCTTCTCCTGGTAAAACAGTATGGAGAGTTTTATGTAGGGACTCATCCTTCCCCCACTCTAAGCGATGCCGTTGTGAGGGAGCCCTAATTAGTCTTAGCTAATCAACTCCTCTCATCCACTTGACCACTGGGATTAGTGTAGGTTACCGATTCGACTCTTAGAAAGGAGACACTGGACAGAACGTTAAGAGCACATGAAGTTGGAAGCTGCCCAAATCCTCCTGCAACCAGGATGGGAGAGCTTATGTGAGACTGCAGCCAATGTCCAGAGGAGAAGGAAGCCACGCTGAGGGAGGATGGGGTCCTGGTGATACCATTTAAGGTCCTGTGTCAAGCTGCACCTGAACACAGCATGCATCGTGATAAGGAGCCATTTTGGACCAGGTAGATGAGGTCAAACCCCTAGACCTGGCAGAGCGCCTAGGTGGAAAGAGCCTGAGACGGAATGACTTCCTAGAACAGAGCCTGGCTGAATGTGTACATGAAAGAGAAGACAATTCACTTTCCATCTTGGATAAGTGACTGTCTTTTTAAATCTTTGTTTTAGCAGCCAGCCTACAGCCTAACTAGTACACATGTGTTATTTCATTTCCTTTATTTTTAACGATCTCATTTAATTACCCAAGGTGGCAGAGCAAGGGGGTGCAGAGCAAGGATCTGAACCCAAGACTGCCTGACTCAGGATCCCACACTGTCACTCACCACTTCAGCACTCTGCTCATGCGTCCCCGGGGCTAAAACTCTTTCCTACATGCTGAGTGGAGTCACAGCACTTTACACTGTGCCCTCGTTGCATCTTCGCACTTAAGTGCTTTGGGGCCAGAGGCTGTACTCTTCCCCCTTGCACTGCCCGGGTCTGGATGGGGCGTGGCCCTCTGTAAATGTTGACCAAATAAATGAATAATAAATGGTCTCGCTGAGCCTCAGAATATCTAGCAGGCTATTGGAGGATCAAATGAGATCATGTTTGAGAAGATGTTTTGAAAACTACAAGCCAATATATGCACTTGGGTTATAGTCAGCTCTCTCGTTAGGAAATTCTCTATATTTAGGGCAGGAATATGGCTGTTTCCATGCTGTACTGTCTTTTGGTACTTTCCTCTGAGAAACAGTGCTCCCTGTCATGTCACTCTTAGGGTTGGAGGACACCGAGAGGCCACTCAGACCTACCTCCTGGTGCCCTCCCACCCCTACCCCTGGCAGGATTCCCCTCCGTGACATTTCCACTGAAAGGTCAGTTGGTCAGTAGCCCTTCTAACAACTGGGCACTGTGATCAAAATGTGATGCAACAGTGCAGGACAGGAGACAGGCTCCATGCTGTCCCCAGATGTACCATGAGTTCTCCTCCACAGTTCAGAGTCCTCTTTCAAGGTCAGGTTCAAAGTCACCTTCTCTGCAGAAGTCTTCCGAGTCCAGCAGGGGCACCAAGGTCCCTTTCTTTCCTGCTGTGTCATTTTGTACTTTATTCTAAACCATATCGCATCATACTTTTATTTGTGCTTTTTTATAAACCTCACTTAATCACTCCTCCAAGCTACTACCTCCACCCCTCATAGGTGAGATTTTTCAAGGACAGAGACTCTATCTTACTCTTTTGATTCTTATCACCTACCTCAGTTCCTGGCACTTGTTGATAAACTTAATAAATGCTTGTTGAAAGGATGAGTGAGTAAATGCATGAGCAGAGGGGCTAAAGCTTTGTCTCTGTCATTAGACAAACTCATGTCCAAATCCCATTGACTATACTCATTCATTTATTCATGTACTCATTCATTCAGTCAAATTTTTATTGAGTACTTAATATATTCCAGACACCCTGCTAGACACTAGTATTGGACAATCAGGAGGACAGAGTCCCTACCCTCAGTTTATATCTGAATAGTAGAGACAAAATAAAGAAGCACATCAGTAAGTAAACAAGCTATCTACAGATTCTAATATGTCCTGTGAATGAAATGAACAGGGGGCGTGTGACGGAGGACGTGAGGTTGGCAGTGGGCAACCGTAGATGATGGAGAGGGGGCAGGGAAAGCCTCACTGGGAACCTTTGAGCTGAGTCCTGAAGAATGAGTCTTTTAAAGGAGGAAAAACAGGGGATAGCCACAACCAGAAAAAAATTGCTTCTTTCTCTAAGGCTTAGTTCCCTCATCTGTAAATTGAAATAATCATAGCACCCACTTCATGATTTTTTGTGAAGCTTAAATGCATTGAAACACTTAGCATAGTGCAGGGGACCTAGAAAGCACTCAATACATCTTAGCTCTTATTATGGGGTAATGCTATCGAAAGGAAATGAGGGTGCAGTCCAGTGGTCCTCTGTAATTGCCACTTCCTTTCCAAGTTCTAAGCCATCTGTTAAACAACACGGTTAAGAATGTGCCTGGGAGGGAATTCCTGGTGTTCTAGTGGTTAGGATTCCACGTTTCCACTGCAGGGGGCGCGGGTTCGATCCCTGGTTGGGAAACTTAAGATCCCACAAGCTGCGCAGTGTGGCCAAAAAAGAAGAAAGAAAAGAATGTGCCTGGGGCACCAGCCTTAATATCTCTGACCTACGATCTCTAGAATCTCTTTAAAATGAGTGTAAATACCTTATAAGGTTGATAGAGGGAACAAATCAAATAATGTATGTAGAAGCCCTGTGCAATGGTACTTATTTCTATTGTCATATCTTCAGAGTTTCTCCATAGTTTCTGGACGTCTCATGTTATAGCTGCAAGCACACCACTGAGTTTGCCAGCCAAGAACCTTCTTAAAACAAGGCCCCTGAAACTGAACATGGAACTTCAAGCAAGCTCTGGCAGAGCAGGGAGAGCACCCAGAATCCAACACGGCCTTACAACCAGGTAACAAGTTAGTAGCGGAAGCAAGAGTAGAACCCAAGTCTACTGCCCCCAGACCAACCAGATACACCCTCAGCATCCTGTGGTCCAGCAGGTGAGAAAAAGTTTGCCATGTTACTCCAGAACAAAAGGCCCCTGTGTTTTCTTCTTCTTTTTTTCTTTTCTTTCTTTTTTTTTCTTTAATTGAAGTAGAGTTGATTTACAATATCATGTTAGTTTCAGGTGTACTTTTGAAGGAGTTGCAAGACACTTAACAAGGCTAGTCTTATCTACTGGTCAGATGGGAAGATCTTGCATTTGTAACAGGAGCAAAGAGAAAGATTCTAACCATCTCAGAGACAAAAGCCTTTCTGCAGTTCAAAGTCCTCTGAACCTGTGGTTTCTCTGATGTGTGTATTTGCGTACACACATACGTGTGCATGCAAGAGAGGAGAAATAGCACTGACTCCATACTTTAAGCCACTGACTCTTGCAGATAGGATTATTTTATGTATTCTCATTTTCAAGTCTGGCCTTAAATGGCAACATAAGCAGAAAGATGCCAAGGAGAGTGGTGGAACAAGGGCTTAATTACAGGGACCTTCGTACAACTAACATGCCAATAATTTGCCTAGCTGAGTGATTCAGCAGTAATCCTGCCAGGTTCCCAAAGAAAACCCATATCTGGGATGATGTAATGTCTCTCCACCCCAATACAGCCGTCTCTCTACACCCACCGTCACAAGTTTACTGTCTCCTCTGGAGAGCCACAATTCCATCTGTGGAATTTTCAGTTGCCATCTGCACGGTGACAAATTTGTGTTTTATTATTTAAATGGTATTACAATGTACAACGCTGCTAGTCTAGCCCTCATGCTTAAAATTTCAATAGAAAAATTAAGACAAAAAATCCTAGCCTCTGGTGAGTTATATATTGGCAAATCATGTCTGCAGAATGCCTCCAGTATCTCAAATTAGATATTTGATCTATGTAGCCCATGAATATTTATACTTTGAGGCAAAGTGATTGATTTAATTTATCACTGGAAAATGAGGTGACTATCTAGACTTACTACATGGTAAGCCTTGCAGAGAATATGAAGAGAAAGGGACCCTAGTCCTACCCCTGTCCGAGGTAACTTGTGCGGGGCTGGCAAATACTTTTGCTTGCCTACCTCAGATTCATTAGTCTTCCCCATATTTCTGATCAGACAGATACTCAGGGAAGGTGCTCTTATCCTCATGTAAGTTAATTTTGGTTTTCCTTGCCACACTTGGCTAAGCATATCGTTCATTTTATTTCAATTTATTTTGAAGAGAAATGGAAGGAGATCTACCAGGGGCTTGGGGGGAGTTCTGGGGAAAAAAATTTTCTGATAAAAAGAGATCCGAAGAATAAGCTCCTTTTTTTCTGCCGTTGGATGTTGTTGTGATACAAGGAACCCCTGCAGCCATCTTGCAAACATAAGGATAGGTAGCTGGAAAGATTACAGAGATGACAAAAATCTGGGTCCTTGATGTTGATAAGTTACTGATAAACTAACCTAGAGCTGTCCCTACCTCCAGACTTCTCATTATAGAAAATAATAAATCCTTTGTTATTTAAACTGTTTGGATGGAGGCTTTCTGTACATAGAAGCTGAAAACATTACAAAGTAAGGCAGTGATTTTCAAGCTTTTTGACCATAAACCAAAGTGAGAAATATGTTTACCTGTGATGCACTCTAAAATCTTCTGTTTGACTCTATTTCATTTTCTAAAATTCAAGTCATGACTCACTGAAGTGATTTCAAAACTCACTGGTGGTTCCTGACCCACATTTTGGAGAACATTAAAGTCATAGGGTACATAAGCTACTGTGATATAATGAAAAGCATAATGTGGTAAGAATCATGAAAGACAAAGCACTGTCATAGGAGAGAATGATCACTTTGAGTTTGGGGAAACAGGGAAGCTTTCATGGAAGAGCTGGACCTTGAAAAAATAGCTACATTTTCAGCAAGAGAAGGGAGTTTAAGCAATGATCAGAGGAAAGGCAAGATGGTGGGAAGTCAGATAAATGCCAAAACCAGTTGGTAGACCTGGGCAGATGTTGACGTGTGTGGTTTAGAGAGTAGTGAGAAGTGAGGTCTGACTTGGGTTAGGTCACGCGCAGCCTTGATGGCAGGCAGATGGGAGGCCATATGAAGGCCTTCGGGAAGGGCTGGGTGTGAGGAAGTCTAAATAGGTGGCAGTTGCAAGTTGGGTTGAGTCTGAGTCATATCAGAAGCTCAAACTGGAACTTGAGGCAAATGAGAAGGGCCTCTGCTCTAGGAGCTCAGCTTCTGCTCCATCACATCTTTCTGCCTACAGTCACTGCAAACCCATTTTACGCAGGGGCGTCCTCTATCTGTGAGCTGCTTTTTAGTGGTGACCAAAGAGTGAACTGGTCTTTCTAAAAATTCTGCCTGGCAGCCCCCAATGTAAACCAACAGTGCTGATGTGGTGTTTCTGCTCAATGAAACCAACAGAGTAGGCAAGAGTGGCCAATCTGCAATTTCAGAAAGGCCAGCAACCCCCAACTTCTCATTGTTCCTCTTGCACCCACCTGCCTGCCTTCTGATGAGTTAACATGTTGTTAGATCCAGCCCTAAAAGGTGGGCTGAGCCTTGCTACTTGGCACCTCTAATGAAAAAAAAAAATTCAGTGGAGGAGGCTTTGGAATTGCTGGTTAAATTGGGTGTCTGTGCAATCTGTGGATTTTCATCACCCATGTCATTCCTCCCCTACTCTCTCCCTGAAAACCAAGACCTGACCCTCATGATGGAAATTAATCAAAACTAATCTGTGACTTCTCTTTTATTATACCTGTAGACATGAGGGATTGGCAAATCAGAGTAGACTTTTACTGGGAACCCAAATACTGGAGAATAGAACCAGATTTTGATCAATCTTAAATGGGGTCAAGTTTACCCTTACCCTCGCCCCTCAAATTAGTGATAGTTTCTTAATATGTAAGACTGAACGATCAAATTTCTGGAGCACTGTTTCTGTCCTGACAGTTGATACTCTTCGTGGTTTGAGCAGAGGGCCCTACATTTCTGCCCCCCCACCCCGGCTCCATATGGAAAATTACAACCAACAGTCTGCCCTTTGGGAGCACAAAGAAAGTTAATTCCTTGGTTTAAGGTGGGGGACATTGTCTTGATGGAAGCACCAGCTAGCTGCATTTGACCCCAAAGCATATGAAATCAAGCCATACGTCTGCATGGTTACAGCAGTTCTGCCTTGATATCTTCAAGTGGTTTATTTGGGCTTTTCTTTGTAGAAAGTGAATGAGTGAAACCTTACCAGCCTAACTAACAGCAAAGGTTCTTCTCCTAAGATTTCTTTGACAATAACAGCTCAGAATCAACTCCCCTAGAACCACCTGCTGTTGATTTTCTAACCACAGCTCCTAAGGCCTCCTCAGGGTCCAAAGTCTACTGTTCTTGCAGATGTTTTAATTAGCTGGTATTTCCTTTTTACATTTTGATTTCCTTCGTGGACATTTATTCAAAAACTCTTTCTAATAACTTACTTTAATAACATTTTCCCTAATTTTAAAAGTAACATAAGCCCATTTGTGTACAGAAAAGCATAAAGAAAATAGTATCACGCCTGTAAGAGGTACTTGCTGAGCTCCATCCTGTCCACTTTGATGACAGGGATGCCTGTCTCAAGCACGCAAACAGTGGCTCTCATCCTGTTGGAGCCAGCACCCTCTTTTTATGACAAGTATTTTTATAACTTCACCTTTATTACACTGAAATGGATTTTATAGATAATGTAATATGTACACATCTTTTTTAAAAATTCAATAGTCATATTACAAAGTGTTATTGACTGAATGTTTGTATCCCCCCAAAATTCGTATGTTGAAATTCTAACCTCCAAAGTGTTAGGAGGTGGAAGCCTTTGGGAGTTGCTTAGGTCCTAAGGGTGGAGCCCTCATGGATAGGATTAGTGTCCTTATAACAGAGACTGCCAGGGAGCTCTCTTTCCCTCTACACCAAGCGAAGATACAAAGAGAAAATGGCCATCCACCCTCGTAAGAATCTGATCATTCTGGCACCCTGACCTTGGATTTCCAGCCTCTAGAATTGTGAGAAATAAATTTCTCTTGTTGATAAGCCAACTGCCTGAACTGACTAAAGCACAAAGTAGAATTAAAAGGAAAATAATTTACAGTAAAAGAGCGAGTCTGTCAACTGTGCAAATGCTCAGCAGGACTACCCTAGAAGAAATGAATAACAATGTTGTAGGTGCTGGATACCCAGAATCCCTGTGAATGTGGCAGCTAGCAGTGCAGGCCCATACAGGTCTGTTGTAGTGGAGAGGCAGACTCCATGAGTGGTGCTGACATTGCTAATGTGATTTTCCAAAATGGGGAACAAACTCTTGGAAAAGTTCTAAATAAAACAAAGCTCAGTGTTCCCTTGATGTGTGCAGTAATTGCTTGCCTGGAAAATACAGTGCATTTAAAAAATGCGTTGGTTTTACAGATAAAAAGAGTTAGGTTTAGCTCCAATATTTTGAACAGTTTCTTTACCTTCGTGAATGTTCAAAATTCATGAAGGTCACAAGAATGGGTGTTCCATGCATTGTGGGTCGTTAACCATCTTCTGTCTTTACATCTCTAGCTACTAATTCAAGGCCACGAATAGCCTTGAATCATTGAAACAATAAACAACGCCCTTCTCCACATTTGTCCAATGTCCCAGTTGAGAAGGACAGATCCAGGTGAACCCCGGTGCTCCCATACCCCGTCCTGTGATGAAACACCAGGGGAATGCTACTGACGGCCTTTGGCTCAAGGTGTTTCTACCCGATAATAAGAAACACAAGGTACGTAAATGGTACCTTTCTCTGCCTGCGGTTGTTCTATGACGATATGAGGCCTGGCGACCGCTATCATCTCGCTGTCATCCAGAGAGCCAGCCCAAGGAAGAGGCCAGTGCGGGGCGCAGGCAGAGGAGAACGGTGGGAAGAAGTGGGGTACCCGCTGACTTAAAATGAGCCACTGAATGAGCCAACCCCAGAACTGCCCCCCTTCCTTTCCTGTCGATGGGTTAAATAATTGCACAAGCCGCTGGGGTTGGGGTTTTCTGTTTTACAGACAAAAGTTTCTTCCTGATAAAAGCACTCATGTTCTCACTGGAGACCCCCTTTCGGAGCTTCCTGCAGAGAAATGGCCTCCTTTCTCGGTTCTACCTTGAGAGGAGGTGGTTAAGGAAGTGTCTAGGTTCCCGTTCCAGCTTTGCTTTTACAAGCTGTGTAAATATTGGCAAGTCCCTTCATCTTTCGACGTCTCATTTCCTCATCTGTAAAATGGGAACAATAATAGTTCCCACAACAACAACATCCAGCGATGTTGTAATGATTAAGCTAAATGAGTTAGTGTAAGGAAAGCACTTGGAACAGTGCCTAGCCCATCACTCGTGCTGAATCAGTGGTAGCTAGGATTACAGAGTCTCTTTCAGCTTTTTGGTTAGATTTCTTTTGACCGCAAATAACAGAAATGCCATTCAAACTAAATTAAGCAAGACAAGGAAAGTCACTGGCGGCTGAGGGCACCGAGGTGGGTTACGAGATCAGAAAGAGCTGCCGGGATCAAGGCCTTGGGGATCGGATGCGGTCCTTCTAGACAAAGAGTTCATATCCTTGACCGCCCGTAAGAATCATCCACAGGGCTTTTTAGAGTCCCAAGGCCCAGGCTGAGTCCCTGACCAATCAAATAAAAATTCCAGTTTCTAAAGCTCCCCAGGCAAGTCCAACGTGCAGCCCCAGCTGAGAACTCCTGCCTAGATCTCAGGTCATCGGCCTCTGGTCTTTGCTGTTCTCTGTTTGTTTCATTCTATAGAAATCCATTCCATGGCTTCCATGTCTGTCCTCCCATAACAATCTCAACAGAAAAAAAAATATTTTAAATAACAAAGTTCTTTCTCCCCGCATCCACATAGCAATGGATCTGTCTTGCTTGGGTCTCCTTATCCTTTTTATTCCGATCACTGTTGCTAAGGGCTGGGGTACAAACCCACCCCTGTGGTCAGGAATCTTGATTGACAACTTACCAGAAACACTTGGCCTGGAGACAGAGCAAGTGCCTCAGAGATCTAAAAAGACTGAGCAGGAAAAGTCTGTACACATCATCTAATTAAATAAGACTAGTTACACTTCATCTTTTTTCTTTTTTTTTCTTGGTGTAATTTATGGTCAGCGTGATTTGCTTCAGCCATTTTTTCGTAACCAATAAGATTTAGGCTTGATGGGGTCTTGTCTCGAAGTCTTTTAACCACTGCAAGCGAGGAGATTATCGCTTGGCTGGGACGATGCCTGGTCTGTCCCTTGGTCTGTCTCCCGGCTGCCTGAATGGATTTGCAGTTCTTCATTCCCTGGAGCCGCTTATTCACTGATTCCTTGTCACACCCACAGATGACTGATCTCGTAAGTTTCCCTTTTGATTTCACTCTGGGATCATTTTCTAACAATACTGTCCCTCTTGCTACTGACTACACAGTATTTCAATTCAAACTGAAACCCAAGTTTCCATTTCCTTGAAATTTTGAACTTTCATCTCCTTTTCTTTTTCTTTTTTTTATAAATTTATTTATGTATTTATGATTTTTAGCTGTGTTGGGCCTTTGTTGCTGCGCGCGGGCTTTCTCTAGTTGTGGTGAGCGGGGGCCACTCTTCGTTTGCGGTGCACGGGCTTCTCATTGCGGTGGCTTCTCTTGTTGAGGAGCACGGGCTCTAGGCGCGCGGGCTTCAGTAGTTCTGGCACGTGGGCTCAGTAGTTGTGGCTCGCGGGCTCTAGAGCGTAGGCTCAGTAGTTGCGGCGCACGGGCTTCGTTGCTCCGTGGCATGTGGGAGCTTCCCGGACCAGGGCTCGAACCCGTGTCCTCTGCATTGGCAGGCAGATTCTTAACCCCTGTGCCACCAGGGAAGTCCCTCTCATCTCCTTTACTTGCTTATCTTCAGGTTGGAGGAGCTCTTTTAGGAATGCATTTTTTTTTTTTAAACCAAAAGATGATTGGAATTACACATGGTATTAAAATCCTAGCATATGCTCAGCCACATGTGGTGAATAGCACTCACCAGATTCCCTTTTTTAAACTGGACACTATCAAGAACAATAAAACACATTCCCAACCTTCCAGAAAGTAAAGAATTTTTAAGCCAGCTGGAGCAAAGTGTGTTTGAGGAGGCAAACCACAGTAAATACCTGTGTGTAATTGACAGAATAAGCAGCATAATCAAAGAGCTGCTCCCCTGCATATCTGCACCCCCCAAGGATCTCATTCTCTGGGGTTTATTTCTGGGGCTCTGTCACGGCATGTTTTCTGAATTCAGCTTACTTTAGGTTTCATAAGTTTCTGGTGACACACTGAGCAGCTAATTTTGATCTCAGAGTTTCCCAACCCGCCGAAGCCATTGCGGCAACGTGACAGATGAATGATGGGGGGAAACGGCTGCAAGGTGGATGCTGGGGGAGGGATGGACAGAGGGCCCTTGTCATTGTGTGTGCTGCCTCTGGGGGGTTTTATTACAAAGGAAGTCTCCATCTCTTGGTTATTAAGTAGATGCCTTGCAGGCCTCTTCCTGTTTTGCTCACACTTTGCATAGTTTCAGTTGAAGTGAAAAGGGCCCCCAAAGGGGCTTTGCTCCACCACTAGATGGAGGAATACCTTCTCTCGTGCAGCCCCGGAGACAAGGGCCAGGAAAAGGATCTACCGCCACCCAACCCAACCTTTGTCAGCCCCCCTCGTCCCTCCCCCACGCCGAGCAGGAAGCCACCTGCCGCAGCAACGGTCACTGCCGAGGTCACCCTCATCGTGTGCTTTACATTTTGAGATCTGATTCCTGCGTGAAGCCGCAGCATCCTCTTTGGTGTTCTTTGAAAGTTCTGTGTTTTTCCAGCTGTTCCACAAACCTTTGTTGGCCAGGGCGGCCTTGCACATAGCTTTCCAAAATTACTGTCAGCATTCTTTCCACCCACAGGATCCGCAATGACCCTCCACCTTCGTGAATGCAAATCCTTCCCCCCTTCTTACTGAGTTTGTCTCACTTCCTCCTCCCAAAAAAAGCTGCCTGCGTCACTCTGGCCCGTGAGCGGCGCTGGAAACGGGTCACCAGGCACAGCCAGGAATAGTTTCCTCTATTCTTGAATTTCATATAAATAGAATCACACAGTGTGTCCTTTTTGTGTGTGGCTTCTTTTGGTCAGCGCTTCGTCTAGGAGATTCATCCTAGATGAAGGATGTTAAGCCCTTCTTATTCCCTTGTGTGACCACAATTTGTCAGTTCCCTTATTGATGGACATTCAGCTTACTTCCAGTTCTGACTATTGTGAATCAGGCTGCTGTGAACATTCTTGTACAAGGCGTTTTCTGGATGTATGTGCTCATTTCTCTGGTGTATATACTGCGCGGTCGAAGCACTGATCCTTGTAAGTGTAACCTTAGCTTTATTAGAAATGGCCAGTTTTTCAACATGGTTGTTTTAATATACATTTAATCATCACAACAACCTTAAGTGTTCATCAGTCAGTTTGCAGTTGAGCACCTACTACGTGCTAAGCACTGATCTAGGTGTTGGGATAGAGCAGTGAATAGACAGACAAGGTCACCGTCGTTGAGACACATTCTCGTGGGTGGGACAGGCAATGAAACCTAAATAAACAGAGAAGATCATTTCAGATGCTGACACAGGTTATGCAGAATAGAGTGTGTAATGGGATGGAGCTCTATGGAGGAGGGTGCTGCTTTGCGCAGAGCTCCTGGGAGGTGTCTTTTCTTTTTAGCAGCATGTGAATTTATTTATTTATTTTATTTAAAAAGAATTTTTTACTTCCCCTCCTGCCTCCTGGGATCTCACCTTGGTGAACAAGTTAAGGAGCCAAGATGGAATTTGGCCACCAGGATTATCGAAGTAATACATGAAAACTAGAGAGGAAAAAAAGGACAATTCAGAAGGAGGAAAAAATACAGCAACAACCCTGCAACATTCCAGGTTTATATTCAGGCCCAGAAATTAAGGAGGGAGGTAACACAGAATTCAAGTGTACAGCATGTGAGTTTAATTAGGATGTTTTTATTTTTTTAATTAATTAATTAATTTATTTTTGGCTGCATTGGGTCTTCGTTGCTGCACGTGGGCTTTCTCTAGTTGCGGCGAGCTGGGGCTACTCTTCATTGCTGCACGCGGGCTTCTCATGGCAGTGGCTTCTCTTGTTGCGAAGCACGGGCTCTAGGTGCGCGGGCTCCAGTAGTTGTGGCACCTGGGCTCAGTAGTTGTGGTGCACGGGCTTAGTTGCTCCGCGGCATGTGGGATCTTCCCGGACCAGGGCTCGAACACGTGTCGCCTGCATTGGTAGGCGGATTCTCAACCACTGCGCCACCAGGGAAGTTCCCCGGGAGGTGTCTTTGAGAAGCTGAATCTGAGTCACCATGTGAAAGCTGGGGAGGACATGGCCACGCAGGGCATGGGGAAGAGTGTGAGAAGCAGAGGGACAGCAAGTGCAGCTGCCCTGGGGCAGGAAAAAGCATGGTGGGTTTGGGGAGAGACGGGGTCTGTGAGGCCGACACACAGTCATTCATTCATCCATTCAACAGGGAAATATAGACTGAGCTTCTGCTATTCTAGGTTCTGGGGATCCAGCAGGGGACAAAAGAGACGACCAGCCTGCTGTCACAGAACAAGAAGGAAAGAGCAGGTGGGAGGATTTGGAGGAGGAACCAGAGGCAGGTTAAGTAGAATCGTGTGTAGACCATAGAAAGGAGCTTGGATTTTATCCTGGAGCAGTGGGAAAACACAGAAGGGGTTTAAGCAGAGATGTGAAAATGATCTGATTTACGGGGATGGAGCAAGGATGCAGTAAGGGAGACTCATTAGAAGGCCAGGTAGTGATCTGGGCTGGAGACTCTGGGCTGGGACTACAGCTGTGGCCGTGGAAACAGTGAACATGACCAGCATTCAGGAGATATGCTGGAGCTTGAGCCAATAGGACTTAGTGGAAGATTGGTTACGGGGTGAGCAGCATGAAGAATGCAATTCAGATTCCAGGGCCTTAGCCTTAGCAGCTGGGTGGGTGGAGGGTACCATGCCCTGAGGTCAGGAGGACGGGGGCGAGGAAGGAATTCGGTGAGGAAAAGCACGTTCCATTTTGCTGTGTTTGAGATGCTAAGGAACCTTCAAGTGCGAATGTTCAAGAGGCAGGAGTTCTAGGGAGAGAGCCAGCCCGAAGATCTGACCTTGAGAATCCCCGGCAGGTAGACGGCTTTTAAAGCTCCCAGCCTGGATGGGATGACCTAGAAGGAGTCTTGGAATAGACTGAGAATTTCCATGTGCCATTGCACAGATGACGAGAGCGAGGCTCAGAGAAGCTGAGCCGAGCAAATTGCCCGAGGTCACACGGTAGGACAGTCAGTCTTACTTCAGGGTCTGCCTCCTTCACGCTTCCCGTGAATGCCTTAAGACTTCTCAGCTCTGCCGCTTAGATGCCACGTGACCTCAGGTGAGTGACTTAACTCCCTGGTGCCTCAATTTCCTCCACGATAAAGTAGGGACTACAACAGTTAAACACCCTGCATAGGGCAGTGTGTGTATGAACCAGATGAATATAATTAAAGCGCTTGGAACAGTGCTTGGCGTACTGTGGTGTTAGCTGTGAGTCACCCTGGCTCTGAAGAGGCTAAGTCTGTCTCAGGAAGGAGCTCTTTGACACTTGTTCCGATAACCAGTCCCAGGGTGTGGAGGAACCCCAAATGTCCCCCTCGGGTAGGTGGACTTGGCACTTTGGGATCAGGTCAGTAACTGGGTAAGAACAGGACTGCAGGCAGAGGGCCAGACTAGGAGCAAAGCCAGCCCGGGATGGCTTTAACCCCGGAAGCGTACACAGGAGCCCTGCCTAATGCCTTCTATTCTGCTCTTGTGGGCATTTACTGTTTAACCGTGCATGGTATCATAAGACATATATTTGGTCCTTGTCCCCAGTTCCTGGTACAAAGATCTTAAAACCCTTGGAATTTCCTGAGCCACAGCAGTGTCTTTTGTTATCATAAGGAGCCCCTTTGGAGTACAACAGAGTTCATGCAGATGAGGGGACTTAGAGTGGGACCCTATGTAGCCTCAGGATGGGGCTAGCCACCAGAAAGACCAAGAGGTTAGAAGGCTGGAATTCAGCCCCACCCACTGACCTCTGGGGAGAAGTGGAGGTGGTGGCTGCAGATCAGGCTCTATAAAAACTCCTGAACAATATTTTTGATGAGCTTCTGGGTTGGTGGATACATCCAAGTGCTGGGAGGATGGCGCACCCCACTTCCATGGGGTCAGAAGCCCCTGTGCTCCAGACCCTTCCAGACCTCACCCTATATACCTCTTCATCTGGCTGTTTATCCGTATCCTTTATAATAAATTTTGAAGCATTAGTAAATGTTTCTCTGAGTTCTGTGAGCTGCTCTCCCAAATTACTCAAATCCAAGGACGGGGTTGTGGGAACCTCTGACTTACAGCCATTTGGTCAGGAGCACAGGTGACAGCCTGCATTTATAATTGGCGTCTGAAGTGGGGGCTGGTCTTGTGGGACTGAGCCCTTAACCTGTGCGATCTGATGCGATCTCCAGAGTTGAGGTGAATTGTAGGACACCAGTCAGTGTCCGCTGAGAACTGGAGAATTGGTTGATAGTGTTGGAAAACACACATCAGACCATGACGCAGAATCCCTTCAGTTAGCTCCTAGGCTATGAAAACTGAATCTGAAGGCAAGAAAAGGGAAAGATCTAGTAAATGTTGAAGGTAACATATGAACATGGGGCACACAGTGTCCCTTGTCCCCTGTTTCGGTAATGGCATCCCCTCCGTTCTTTGGAGTCACTGCCCCTAACCCCACCCCGTGCCATTCACAGACCCATGCCCATGTCCTTAGTGTTTGCCCAAAGAGTGGATGCATGATCTGAGCTGCACCAATCAAAATTTCCCTTCGCTTTTACAGATATTGGGAGAAGACCCTTTCTTTCCACGGGGGTTGCTAATCTGTGATGCCATAAGAAAGGAACTGTTAGTATCCATACCTCCCTTTACCCATCAGCCATGGGGAGAATAAAGCCAAAGGAGAGAGCTCAATAGGTAAATACGAGAGCTCTGGTAGCTTTGTTCTGCCTGAGCCCTCCCCTCCTGCTCTGCTCAGTCACAGATGTCAATACATCCCCTCTGTTTGCTCAGGCTAGTCGGGGTTGGGGTCCCTCACAGCCTTACAGGATTAACTGGTTCATGGTAAGTTTGACTTAAGTAGTGCAAATTTTCACAGCCTTAGCTGAGATTCTCCTGAAAGCAATTCAGTGTTATCATTCAGTTTCATGAATGATGAAGCTAGCAGGTTAAGAGTTCCAGCCCAAGAGCTCACGGCATTTTAATGACTGACCACCAGAGCTTATGTAGTCTATTTTTATTTCATCACCCTCCATATAGATGGACCAATCTGCCCACGTGGGCTCTGAAATCCTTGGGGACCCCCTAAAAGAAAGGAGCCCCAAGCTCATGTGGTCAGAATGTTTGGAGACAAGGGGACACTAAATTGGGCAGTGCTTTGCTTGGGGACCTGGGACGTCTCTAGACAAGGAGACTGGGGCAAAGGAGCCAAGTGACTCTGAATTGAAATCACACTGGAATGGATCAAAGTGACCCTTTGGTCTTGAGTTTCTCTAATTCTGGCCCCAGTAAAAGGGTCTGGTTGAATCAGGAGTTCCTGAAAGTTTTAGTGGATTTCTGGAATCTCATAGATTCCAATCTTCATAGAGAGAGTAAATCACTAGGTGATATTTGCTTCATTCATGTGTGTGTGTGTGTGTGTGTGTGTGTGTGTGTGTGTGTGTAGGGATGTATATGTACGTATATATACACCCCGGCTCCAGACTCACACACTTCTCCAGAAAAGAATTAGAAAGATGCTGAAAAGCCCCGCCCCCCTCAAATTCCTTAAAACTTCCTTGGGAATCATCTCCTGGACTTGGCCTCCTTTCCTCCTGTGACATTTTTCATCTCAAAGCTCTAAATTCTTTTCACAGCAGCTAAGTAGGTGAAAGCCCTTCAAGAACAGACTTCTATTGTCTTGCCTTCTTTTGGGAAGTGAGATGGGAAGGTGGCTTGAGGAGCTGGGGAGGGGAGGACATTTTCCCGGCACCTCAAATCTGGCAGGCCCAGGTTGAAACAGCTCCAGAAAATGCAGCACTTGAAAATGTAGCCAGGCGATTGGAGACCCAGGAGGCCCAGAACGAGAAGCAAATGTGGGTGTGCGGTGTTATTCTTGTCTTCGCTAGGCCAATCACTCCTCCTCCCTGTGCTTGCTGCCTGGAGCAGATCTTTTTTAAAGGGTAACTCTCTCCTTGCTGAACCGGAGCTTTCGCAGGCTTATGGAATTCCTGTGTGCAAAGGAGGGAATTGGGAGAGAGGACCAAGTGCCGTCTGGCCACCTCGCTACCAGAGCAGGCTCAGGTTGTGTGAGAGTGTGTGCTGTGTGGGTGTGGGCGTCCCTCTCCCCATCACTGTTGTGCTGGTGACACAACCAGCCTCTTAGAAGATGCTAATGAGATTCTTGTTAGAGCTACAGAATCAGCTGTGGCAGATGGTAGAAGGTTAGGTTTTAATTTCTCTTGTTCCACTGTTCTTTTTCTCTAAAAATGTGCTAACCAACGCACCGCTTTCTTGTGCTTTATTTCGACAAAGCCACGAATCAATTTTTTAAATCCTTTCCATCCAACCTTCCTCTCTAATCATAAACTCAGTGAGCAATATCTTCCTAGAAACAAAAGCAAATCACTACCCAGCATCTTCTCTCTGCCCCTCCCATGCAGTCTGTATTTCTTTACACAGAAGAAATCTTAACACGTTTTCTCTGAACCTACAGAGCTAGTATACACCAATGTCATGAGTGCCCCTGTTCATGTATAATTCATTTTCTTCTAGGCTGGGGCAAGGTTATCGTGTTTTGGTTAACGTGTAGTCCCTCTATAGATAGGTGTAAAAGCAAAAAATATTATCTGAGCCAATAAAGAGAACAGCTAACGTTTATTGAATACTTTCAATAGCCAGGTACCACGCTAAGCAATGTATGGACATTATTTTATTTAATCCTCACAATGATCCTATATGTGGGTAACATCATTATCCCCACTTCACAGATGAGAAGACTGAGACTTGGAGAAAGAAATTTGTCCAAGATCAGATGGCTAGGAAGCGGCAGAACTGGAATTCAAAGCCAGGGACTCCAAAATCAATGCTTTGAGATGGTGTGTTCTTTTGTTTTCCTTGATGAATTTCAGTTGCATTAGTACGGTAGTTTCTAGGATTCAAAGGTATTTTTCTTGATTTCAAACCCTTGAATGGGGCCCAGATATCAGAAGGCTTATTTATGGTGAGAGGCTCTGACACCAGTCATGGCAGCATTAGCTTGTCTTCAAAGATGGAAGACAGATCCATCATTTTTCAAATGAAGAAATTAGAAGCCAGAGAGTATGGTGCTTCAGCTACCTATTGCTGTGTAACAAACCAGCCTAAAACGTAGTGGCTTAACCCACAAAAGCATTTTCTTGCTCCTGATTCTGTGGGCCAGGACTCTGGGCAGAGCTCAGCAGTGCTGTCTCGGGACTGTTCCATGTGGTGTCGGCCAGGCTGGTGGGAGTAGGGCCTCTCTCACACAGCTGGGGCCTCGAGGTTGGCAGCTGGCTTTCTGACCAGCAGGACAGCCTGGACTTGACATTGTGGCTCAGGATGGCAAGAAAACAAACGACCTCAGCCCAGTACTGGAACAGCGCCCCCTCTGTCTCCTTCTATTGGTCCAAGCCAGTCTTAAGGCCCCCGATTCAAGGGGAGGGGGACATTAGTATTGTATTAATTTAATTTCCAAGTGTTGATAATTGGTTGTATAAACTTTGAAGAAACTGGATAAAGGATATATGGAAATTCTTTGTAATATTTTTGCCTCTTTTGTACATCTGAATTTATTTCAAAATTAAAACTTAAACAAATTTTAAAAAAAAGTGGGGGAGAGAGAGGAACAGACCATACCTTTTTTTTTTTTTTTTTTTTTTTTTTTTTGCTGTACGCGGACCCCTCACCGCTGCGGCCCCTCCCGCTGCGGAGCACAGGCTCCAGATGCGCAGGCCCAGCGCCCATGGCCCATAGGCCCAGCCGCTCCACGGCACGCGGGATCCTCCCGGACCGGGGCACGAACCCGCGTCCCCTGCATCGGCAGGCGGACTCTCAACCACTGCGCCACCAGGGAAGCCCCGACCATACCTTCTGATGAGAGGAGCAGCACGTGTTCCAACAGGGGCAGCCAGTGCATGGCCATCTTTACAGACAGCACCACACATGGTGACTTGTTAGTGGCAGATATCCAAGGGTTAGGCCAATATTACAGAAAATCCTACTGTGGCAGCTTTCCTGGAAAGGAAAAGACCACCCCTACCCCCCTGAAACTACATTCTATTTGGACTCTTTAACCCCTAACAGGTAACTGTGAGAGGTATTTTAGAGGAGTTGGGGCTGTCACACATTTATTCCTGTGGGTGATGACATTTTGGGAGGCTGTGTGACCAGTTGGGCCCAGTGCCTGCATCACACGCTAGGAGGAGGAGACGGCACCTCCCTTGGTCTGGGCAGTCTGCACATTCTCTCTGCCAAGAGCAAACCGTGGGCAAAGGAAAGAGGACAGGGGGTGTTGGCTCCACCGGGGACCCAGAAGAGATGTGCCCAAGGATGTTGCAGAAGCTGTCAAGGTGAGCATGGAAGAGAAAACTAGCTCCATTCGCCTAAAATGATCAGCCCAATGTGCCTCTAACAAAAACCAGATAGATGGCCTAGGCATGAAGAAGCTGGTGAGAAAAGAAAGGCATTTCAGGCCTTAACTAGCAGGGCATTTGTAAAGCCCATCATACAAATGGGCTGAGGAAGGATCAAACACAAAATCAAGGTCAAGTGTAGGAATGTGTACCTGGGAAGGAAAAATAAAGTGGATTACAACCCCGTGAAGAACAATGCAAACTCCTCAAACGTTAGAGCCAGGGGGAGCCTAAGAGATCAAATTTAGCTCGAACCCCATTTTACGCATGAAAAAGCTGAGGCCCAAGATGAAACAAAGACGTGAGTACCTGCCGCTCAGTTATTCTTGGGTTGACAGTGAGTGCCTAGTAAGCACCCGTTAGGTGTCAGGCATTTTGCTGGGTGACAGGAACTCAAGGTAGACTAGGACACAGTCCTTGCCTTCACAAAGCTGACTGTCCAGGGGAGGAGAAGGACACAAAACAATGATTATACAACAGTGCAGGAACACGGGGCCAGCAGTGTTCAGAGCAGACTGCAGGAGCCCAGAGGGGGCAGCCCGAGCACCAGAGCTCCACGGCTCAGGTGCAGGTCCCTTGCTATCAGAGCCTATGGGCTCTGTATAGAAGAAAGCTTGTTTTAAAAATCCTGCCCACTGAGCTACCCATTGGAGGAACATTGGAACCTATGGCTTAAAAGAAAGTGCAGTCTTACAATCTTGGGCATTAAGAAGATCCTAAATGTGCCTTGCATTCGGGCAGATCCTAACGGAGCATTCATATATCTCACTACGTGCACAGTCTCACTGCATGTCATCCCCACCACTGGCCTCAAGCAAGGCAGTGAGCTTTAACGCAGAGGCTCTGACTTCCAACCCCTTCACTGGGCCATCAAATGAGACACATTCTGGCCAAAGTCTCAGGAGAGCCAGATCAAGGGTGGAGTCCACCACCAGCATGAATGGTCCCACTACCCTCCTCAAGGCTCTCATGCGGACCCTCCTTGCCACCTCGCATCCCTCCAGCTCCCACAACCCGGCCCCTACCCCCTTCCTTTCTGCCCCCTGCCCCCTGCAGTGGTGTGTTTTGGCGTCCAACCCAGTCCTCCTAGAAGGGAGGAGAGCAGGGAAAAGGGAACCTGGAAGACTCCTTCTCCGCTTCTGTTATTCCTTGGCTGAATTAGCCATGAGGGCCACTGGAGAGCTAAGCCACCCTAATACAGCTGGTCTTCACTGAACACTCACTGAATGCCAGGTGCCTTCCATACATCATCTCACGTCATCCTCGCCAGAAACTTGCAAGGTAAGTATCAAGCCCCCATTTTACGCACAAGAACCAGAGCCCAGTTTCACCAAGCTAGGAAGTGGCAGAGGTGGGATTCAAACCCCCGTCCGTCTGCTCCAAAGCCCATATCTCCTCTGTCACTACACAAGAGAAAAGGTAAAGGAATGAGGAGCATTTAATGTCATGCAGCTCCAGATGTGGCCCTCAGACCAGCGGACTCAGCATCTCCTGCGAGCTTATTATAAATGCAGTCTCTCAGGCCCCTCCCCAGACCTACTGAGAGGGGATCTGCATTTTAACAAGATTCCAGGTGATTTCAATGCCTATGAGATTTTGGGAAGTCCACCTCTTGTCCGTGGTTCGCAGCCCAGGCTGAACCCTGGAATCACCTGAGGAGCTTAGCAAAACGCTGATGCCCGAGTCCAACAACCGTGGTTCTGATTTTGTGTGTGTGCGTTTTCTTTTTTTTGAATTTTATTTTTTTTATACAGCAGGTTCTTATTAGTTATCCATTTTATACATATTAGGGTATATGTCAATCCCAATCTCCCAATTCATCACCACCAGCCCCCCTTTCCCCCCTTGGTGTCCATACGTTTGTTCTCTACATCTGTGTCTCTATTTCTGCCCCGCAAACCGGTTCATCTGTACCGTTTTTCTAGGTTCCACATCCATGCGTTAATATACGATATTTGATTTTCTCTTTCTGACTTACTTCACCGTGGTTCTGATTTAATTGGTCAGTTTTTTAAAAGCTCCCCAGGTGATTCAGTGGGCAGCAACCTTTGAGAACCGCTGGCAGGAGAAAGGGGAAAGCTGACGGCTGTGGAGGGTCGGTGCCACTAGCGACTTGCCATGCTTTTCCAGGCATGGCAAGGGGGGTGGGAACAGCAACAGGGAGGCCGCGGAAGACCCAGTGACAGGACAGTGACCGTCGGGGTTTCCTGCCCGCTGGTGCGCGCGGTTGGACAGACAACGGCTGCGGAGGGACGCGGGGTAGCAGGCTTGTTCTCAGGAAGGAACCCCGTTGGTCCGGGTGCCGAGAGGGAAGCGCGGGTGAGTCTTCGGTTCCCGCGGCGCCAGGAGCCCCGCCCGGCGAACTAGCGCAGCGCGCAGGCGCAGAGGGAGGGGGCGGGGAGGCGCCGGGCTCGGCTCGGGCGGGGAGGGGTGACTCAGAGGGCGGGGGCGGCCCTAGAGCCGCACCTCCGCCCCGGGCCCCGTCTGCCCCGCATCAACCATCCCCAGGGCCGCCTCCGGGAGGGGCGGGGCCGGCCGGCTGGGCAGGTGAGGGCGGCCCCGGGAGGGTGCGTTGGGACGCTTCTTTGTTGATCGTCCGGCCCCGCCCCAGGCCTGGGCGCGAGCTGCAGGAGCTGAGTCACGGCCGACTGCTGGGTGCGTGGCCACATGGCCCCAGGCGGAAGAGTGCGTCCCTTTCCTGAACCTGGCGTGTCTCTTGAGGAAGCCAAAGTGACAAAAGCCAGGGAGCGGTGGCTTCTGTTCTACAAAGCTCACTACTCGTAACCCATAACTGAGGTCACCCCAGCACTCGCACAGCCCTGAGCAGGAACCACCGTCCGTCCGCCACCCTCACGCCACCTCCAAAGGGATCATGATTTTGAGGCTTGAGGCAAAGCTCCGCGACGGACTTGCAGTGACATGGTCCAGGAAGGTTCCTCTAGAGCTGCCCCATGTCCCCACACCTGCCTGAGGTATGCCAGGCTGAGAGGGCGGGCTTGGGGTTACCTGGAGGATTTGTCAGAAATGCACATTCCCTCGCCTTGTTCCTAGAGCATGAAATTCAACAGAACCGGGTAAAGCCCTGGTATCTGCATTTTAACAAGGGCCCTGATGTTTTCTCGGCAGATGCTTGGCAGACCTCCCTTTGGGTGTCACTGATTTTGAGGACGTTCCCCTGAACATAGATGTATTAACCACAAATGAGCGCTGCTGAATGATCGTAAGTTGAGTTTGCAAGGGGGCACAACTAGAAGCTGGCAGAAGTGGGAGCCAATAGTGTCGACTGGAGATGGAGCAGTTTCCATGACCTTTCCAAAAAAAAAAAAGGAAGCGGGAACCAAGCCAGGGTCACCAGGTCCCCATGCCTGTGTTTAATTTATGAGCACAGGGCAAACTTGAATTGCAGCCATCCGTAGGAAGCTTCTAAAGGCTTTCTACTTTGGTGGTATTGAGTACATCCTGAAACAAGCAGCATCAGATGGCATTTCCACACTACCTGATTTTCTCAGAATGCCATTCCAGCATGGTATGTGGATCTGGGTTATATGCACTGTAGCTTAAGCCTATCCACCACTAACGAGCTTGAGCCCCCAGAAGAGTCTGTTATGACTAATGTCAACTCGAATGGATTTTTATATAATCTCTACTTTAAAGGATGCCAGTCTATCAAAAGAGGATAGAGAAGAAATTCACTGGAAATTAGGTTTAAGAGCAAATTTGTCCCCTTGCTTGGCCAATGTCATATTATCCTGTTAACTGCTCCTAATGAAAAACATGAGTGCATATTATATTTTCGACAATTTGTTTGAAGTGAGGTCTCATAACTCTGAAGAGAGATGGCCTTGGCTTAAATCTCAGCTTTTCTGCTTACTGGCCGGTGACCTTGGGCAAGTTCTTACCTCTTTGTGCCTCAGTTTCTTCATCTGAAAAATGTAGTTGTAAATATTTATTTTACACTTACTACCGTCAGATATCGTAAGAAGAGATTTGCAAGTGTTAGTTTGTGTAATCCCCACTTTACAAATGAGGAAACCGAAGCTCAGGGAGGCTGGGTACCAAGGTGTCCTCATCTCCATCCTTAGTGGCAGGAGGAGTCAGGAGATGGGATTATACTAGCAGAGATGCTGCTGGTTTGAACTAAAGGGGACCAAGAAAGCGAGACAGGAGAGTAGATGGTCAGACTTCTTGAGTTCCACAAAACCAGACCACAGAGCTTTTTGGTTACAAACTTACACTGTTATTCAAGGAAAGGGAAGAAAGACCTTGAAGGCAATTCGGAGATTATCAGGCCACCACCTGGGGTTTAACAGGCCAGAAAGCCTTGAGAAAGACCCCTACTTCCACTTGACAGAGCTGCAGAGGCAGAACCACTGTCCCAGGGAGTCTGGAAAGGCAGAGCGTTGAACCAAAGGGGATTACTCTTGAGCCTTAAGATCTAATGGAATTTGCTTTGCTAGGTTTTGCACTTGCTCGGGACCCATCACCCCTTCCTTCTTTCCTGTTTCTCCCTTTTGGAATGAGAATGCCTATCCTATGCCTGTCCCACCATCGTATTCCGGATGCATGAAACTAGTTTCACAGGTTTGCAGCTGGAGAGGAATTTGCCTCAGGATCACTTGTATCTCAGGTCTCGCCAATATCTGATTTAGATGATACTGAGATGACACTTTGGACTTTGGAGCTGATGCTGGTTAGAGTTAAGACTGTTGGGATTTAGGATGGAATGAATATATTTTCCATGTGAGAAGGGCTTGAATCTGGGGGGCGACAGAGATGGAATGCTATGGACTGAACTGTGTCCCCTCAACATGATGGTATGGAGATGGGGCCTTTGAAAGGTAGTCAGGTTTAGATGAAGTTATAAGGTCCCCCTGTCATGAATTAGCGCCCTTATAAGAAGAGACCAGAGAGCTTACTTACTCTCTCTCTCTGCCACGTGAGGACACAGTGAGAAAGCACCCTCTGCAAGCCAGGAAAGACTCTCAACAGACACCAGCCCTGCTGGCACCTTGGTCTTGAGCTTCAAGCCTGCAGAACTGCAAGAAAATAGATTCCTGTTGTTTAAGCTGCACGGTGGTCTGTGGTAGCTTGTTACGGCAGCCCAAGCTCACTAAGATGCTTCGCAAATAAAAACCCTGAACTTCCTGAGGCAGCAAGGATGCCTCTAACAGACATGGGGAGAAGTCTTGCACAAAGAGCTGGCGCACGAGGTGCAGTGAAAAGGGGAGAAACGCACCAAGGATACCATTTCAAGGCAGGGACTGACTGAGTGCCTACCATGCTCCGGGCACCGAGCCAACCTCCATCCCAGAGGAACACTGCTCCTGGCCCCTGGATACCCAAGGAAGCTGTTGCTCTGGCCGCCTCCTGGCAGCCTTGCTTCTCAAACCTCCCTCCAAGGACAGAGGGTGACAACTGCCCCCAGCCTATGAAGGAAGCAGCTGCACCCAGCAAGCTGGGAGGCCGCATGTGCCCAGAGCAGACTGTTGCCCTTCGTTTAATTCTCCAGGCCCGGACTTAGGCCAAGCATGGAGATGCACCTGCCAGTCTCCAACTCCCGTCGCCTCTCCAAGCCTTTCCCTGCCCATTTCCAAGGTCCCTCCGGCCTCCGGGGCAGTGCTGCCATTAAGAGGGAGAACTGACCTGGGTTTCACTTCCTCTGGAGGAGATGTAAATAAACAGAAACTAATCAGCTCCCGGTCCATCAGCACCCACTGCAGGCACCCAGCCACCAAGACCATCGGTCTCTTCCTCGCTGCACTTGGAATGGCTCCACAGCTTTGGAAAAAACACTGACTCCCGGGCCCCAGCCCTGAGTTCCTCATTTCATTGCCTGGGATTCGGCCCGGGCATTGGCTTCTGTAGATCCCACATGCAGCCAGGCCTGAGCTCCACCACCCCTGGGATCCACATTGCCTGCATCTGTGAAGTGGGGCTCGTGGGACCTCCCAAACAGGGTGTTGTGAGGCTGAGGTGCGAGACAGCCTGGGCTGGAGAGGGAAGGGAATTGTTCGTCAAGGGCTAAGGGGAGCCCTGTGCCAGGCGCCACGCTAGGGGTGGGCTCCTCTGCGAGACCGCTCGGCAGGCTCCCCTGGGGGGTGGCGCCCCATCCTCGCTGGCATCTGCCCAGCTCCTTACCGCTTATGGAGCCCTTCACTCCATGAGACCAAGGCTGGCACGCCATGGCACCCAGCCAATGTCTATTAGATGAACGAATGGACGGTGTCCTTTGACTTCCGTGACAACTTTGAGAAGTAAACCAGAAAGAGATCCTTATCTTCTCCGATCCCATAGAAAGAATGGGAAGTTCAGAGTCAAGGTTCTGTCACTAGCTTTGTGTCCCAGAGACACAGTTAAGGGAACTTAACTTCTCAAAGCCTTTGTTTCTTCATTTGTCAAGTAGGACTTTCTTATAATTCCTTTGTTATGAGGCTATTCTGAAGAGCTGATGAGACAATATGTGAGGGAAACACTTGTAGAAACTATTATTTGATGAGGGAATTGAGGTTCAGATAGGTTAAGTGACTTGCCTACAGTCACACAGCTAGTAAATAGTGAAGCCAGGAGCGAAGAACTTCTGGACTTTTCCGGCTCCCCACATAGAAACGCAGGCCCACATATACTTAAAAAAAACAAACACCAAAATAAGTACCTGGTTAAAGAGAGAAAGATTCAGATATTTAGAGAAGAGATCCTGGGCCTTGTTTGGCTTCCAGGGCTCACCCAAAGGGGAAGTGTTGCAGTGAATTTTGCAGAAAGGACGAATGAGGCTTTGGGTAAAGATTCTTTTTTAAAGAAGGACTAGCCTGGGAGAAAACTCAGAGAAAGGAATAAACAAAGAGTTTTGTTTGTTCACGATGGAGAAGCTGAGAGGGGACCAAGGTGAAGAGGAGGCAGTTGTGTGGGAGAAGCCTTTGCCATCTCTGGAGGGCCTGGCAGCCTGCAAACGGGGCCCTGTGTGGCTCAGAGCACAGCGCCTCAGCTCCCACCCAGGGACAGCTGCAGGGGTGCCCTAGAGCGTCCTTACAACCAAGCTCCGTGCCCAGGGACTGCTCGCCCAGCTCTGGTTCCTCTGCGTGAAGCTCTGTCCTGAAGTCCCACTAGAGAAGGAAGGAACCTGTAGTTACAGACCACCTGTCCCGGCACCTGTGATCACAGGAGGATTAGGTTAGGGCCCTGCCTCCCAGTGAGAGAAGCATTCTCCACCCCATTACACAGGTGGGGCTCAGAGATGCTAGGCCACTGGCCACTTCCCAGGGCCCCTCCGGCCTTCACACGTCCTGGCCATTCTTCTAATGCATGGCTGTATGCCTCCAGCCCCGGAATCCACGTGTCCGCTCTTGCCTGGGCTCCCGGTGGACTCTGGGGGCAGGCTCCGTGCGGGGCTGCCCGGCAGGCAGACTGGCATTACCTAATTGCTGGCCGGCTTCTTTTTTGTCACCTCATTTCTCCAAGCTGCCTGGCTCTGAAAGCCTCCATCTCAGACAGACAAATGAGACTCCAGCCTTGTTCTGCCTGAGCTCCAGCAAAAGCAAGAGATCAGAGGCTGCCGTCTTGTTGGAGAAGCCGCCAGGATCCGGATCACAAAGCACTGGGGGCAGTGGATGTCTTTAGCAGGTGACAAAGCCCAGGCCAGTGCCCTACTTTTGGCTGTGACTTCCCTTATTGGGCTCTACCTTCTGCTGTAAGGTGTCTGGGGTCAGCATTCTGAGCACTGGGACCCTTTCTTCATCAACCAGCCGCCCTAGGGAGATGGACTCTTGTTAGAGCCAGCCCTGGCATCCTAAAAGCCTCTCCTCCCTCCCCAGTCTGCACTCAGGGAAGAAGGAAGTAAGCAGAGAGCACACTGGGGCACGGCCTCAAACAGGCCCGTACACCTGGAGGTTGAAGCCAATTTCCAGCGGCAAGCCTGGTGTGGGCCCAGCTCAAAAGCAGCCTTCTGCCCCTCTGGGCCCCCGCCCAAGGCTGCAGACCTGCCTCTGGATGAAAGGCCCTTGGAGAGGCTGAGGAGAGGCCCTAGGGCATCTGGCCTTATCCTGCCCTTTGCTGGCCGGCAGGTGGGGTGGACAGATCCGCACTGATGCCCTCCCCGGGCTGTGAGCGTGTCAAGGGCAGGATCTGCGTCCCACTGGACTTGGTATCTCCTGGCCCAGGTTAGCATTCACCAGGGCCAAGCACTGTTCTGAGTTAACCCACTAACCCTCGCCTCTACCCGAGGAGGTGCTATTCCCATTTCTCAGGTAGAGAAACTGACACACAGACAGATGAGGTCCATGAAGGTCAGGAATGGGGAGTGAGGATTCAACCAGGCATGGCTGAACGGACTCCCGAGTCCATGCTGTTGACCGTTATACTATAGCGACTCTTGACGAATAAATGATGGATGGATGGATGGATGAAGCGGTTAGTTGATGGCTTGTAGAGAGACAGACACGAAAACCCCCTGTTCAAACTTATTTCCTCTTTTAAGTTTCAGGGCCTGTGAACCTGCTCTTGAAATGCGTCCCTTTGAGCTCGAGTCCGCGAAGCCCCTCAGGAATTGGAGTGATGGCAGTGACTGGCCGTGTGCCGTGGCCGCGGGGATGGCTAGGTGAGGCCTATGGCCTGGGAAGAAGTCATCCCAGCATGCGAGGAGGGAGGAGCGGGGTGCTGGGACTTTCTGCGGAGATCGCTGCCGCCACCGTGATCTGTGGTGGAGCAGTGGCTGGGACTCGGGCTCCGAAGCCTCCGAGCTGGGTCCGAGTGGCTATGCCTCGTACTACTGTGTGGCCTGGGGTGTCCCGTGGCCTCTGGGGGCCCAGTGTCCTCATCTGTCCTCGGGGATACTGACAGCGACCTCGTGGCTAATGGTTAAATAAGCTACTGTTGGTAGTGTGTCTGTCACTGAGTAGGTGCTCTGCAAATGGAAGACGTTATTGCTGTTATCACACAAATTATAGCCAAAACATAAGTCAGTGACGATGACTAGCCCGCTGTTCCGTCTGAAATGGGTTACCGATCTGGCGACCCTATTTCTGGTGTCCCAGGGACCCCACCCCCCACCCCTCTACCCAGCCCTGCCGTCCTGCCGCCCAGGGTCTTTCTGACTGTCCCCAGCCCTCCCTCCTCCCACCTCTGTCCCGGCCTGGCCCCAGCTTCCTGTCACCTGGACTCCATCCAGTCTGAAAGGGCAAGAGCGCACGCGGCGAAAGCAGGAGGACGCAGCCCCTGGAACCCCCGCCCTTCCCTGTATCCTATGTTTGTCTGCTTCCAACTCTTGGCCATCTTGGGTCTCCAGCTGCTTCTCGCTTCCTATCCCTTTGTTCTAACTTTTCTCTCTCTCCCCATTCCGTGGTTCCCCATGGCTCTCATTAAACTCTAATTAAACGATGCAGCAGGTGGCAATGACGATACCCTCTCCCATCCAAGTGCTCATCAAAGGGTTGTGCACGACACACCGGAGACACGGGATGAAGAGAGGCCTGGGCGCTGGGGTGGGGGTGGGCGTGGGGGGCAGCAGGGGCGTTCCTTATGCGGCCATGACCTGACACCAGAGACAGAGGGAAGGTCTGAGGGCTCGCTGTCTGTGCTGGGATAATTCTGTTTGTCCATCTGTCACACCAGGACAGGAATCCTCAGTTCTGTACACCCAGGAGTAGAGGGAAGGTACGAGATACTTAGCAAAGATGACCATGAAAGTCCTGGTCACCATCCACTCCACCAAGGACTAGTGATAATAACTAGCGTTCAGGGAAGGAGTCCTAGTTGACAGAGCCTCTCTCCTAAACTCTCTTGAACCTCACAACCACCCCATGAAGCAACAGAGAAAAATGGCACCATTAACCCCATTTTACAGGTGAGGAAACTGAGGTCTTGAGAGTTTAAATGACTTGCCTGGGGCCTAGGCCACAGGGCTGATCCCCGGAACCATTTTCCCATCCCTTTCCGAGATCCTTTTCATTTTGTGCACTCAGCCTCTGCCCCGCCCGTGAGTCCCTCACTGCACCTTCCCCGGGCTGGCCCTGGGTGCTGGCAGCTTGGAGAGTCATATGCTGAGGACTGTGGCCACCACAGAGCCCGGCCTCAGGCAGGCCCTCCCCTGCTCCACAAGGCTTTTCCCACGCCTGGCCTGGCCTCCCTTCATTCCCCTCAGCAACACTTCCAGAAGGGCCCTCCCCCACCCCCCACCCCGTCATCCCCTCCCACACTCCTTGCCTCCTGTGGCTCCTGGCAATCATGGTCCTGAGCAGGAAGAGCCTTTAGGCCAGCCCCAAGCCCGGAAGCACACCTGCCTCCACCCCTTTTTGTTTTCTCCTCTTCAGTCTTAAGGCTGCAGGAGGCCCCCCTCCTCTCCCTTTTGACCTCTCTCCCTTCTGGCCCTCCAGGCTCCTTCTGCATCAGTGGTCAACCTTCTCTTCAGAATTTCTGGCCTCTCCTCTGCACTGGCGCCCCCAGCCCGGCAACATGCCGTTGTCTCTCCCTTCTTCTTTGCCACGGCATTTTCATGCCACTTCCCCATTTGACCTGAATTCTTAAAAGGATAGTTCACATCAGGGTTTGTCGACCTCAGCACTATTGCCATTTGGGGCCAGATAATTCTTTATCGTGGGGGCCATCCTGTGTGTTTACCTCAATTTTCTTGGGCTGCCATCACAAAATACTATGGACTGGGTTGTTTAAAGACAGAAATTTATTTCTCACAGTTCTGGAGGCTGCAAGACCAAGGTCAAAGTCTGGCAGTTGAGTTTCTAGTGAGGATTCTGCTCCTGGCATGCAGACAGCCACCTCTTCTTCATGCCCTCGCCTGGCCTTTCCTCTGAGTGTGAGGAGAGAGGGGCAGCAAGCTCTCTGACGACTCTTCTTATAAGGGCACTAATCTCGTCAGACCAGAGCCCCACCCTCATAACCTCTAACAATAAACATAAACATAACAACTTAACATAAACATAAACAACTTAACATAACATAACATAAACACTAACAACTTCCCAAAGCCCCATCCCCCCTGCCACCAGAATATTGTCACCTTTGGGGTTAGGGCTTTAACACATGAATTTCTGGGGAACACAAACATTCAGTCCATTACAGAGCTGTAGGGTGTTTAGCAGCGTCTCTGGCATCTACCCACTAGAGATGCATTCCTTTCAGTTTGCAAAGATGGTAAAGGACGCTAGAAGCCAGTAGTGAGAGTTACGATGCCCACCTCCCCACCCCGAGTCGTGATCGTTGTTGACAACCCCAGTTGTGACAACGAAAAATGTCACCAGACCTTGCCAAATGTTCCCTGGAGGACAAAAATCTCCCCATGCTGAGAACCACTGGTTTACATTATTTATTGTATTCTCTTATCCCAGGATATCCAAGATAATTGAATTCACTCCTCAATTCACTTGTAATTCAGTGTCTACTCCTTTCCCAATCTACTGCTTTAGTTAACACTCACTCTACCCTGTACTGTAAAATCATTTGTGTTCATGGCACTGAGTCACACTGCTCTAGTGGAATATTTACCACTCTCTACTTCTGGAACCTATTCTGGCTCTGGAGGAAAGCCCTGTTAGTCGCCCTCCTGATTGCCAGCCTTTCTCTCGCCTTCTTCCTGTAGTTAGATCTGTTTCTACGGTGACTGAAATACTAGTTATTCAAGTGACCATCTTCCTTGCAGCTGGGGCTAGGTAATGGCATCTGAGGGAGAGTCTACCTGCGAGAGCTTCTAGGAAAGATTTACTTTCTGAGAAAGGGGAAGAAGGGACACAAAGAAAAAGCCACATTATTGGTTAAAAGAAAATTGATGTTGAAGCAGCTGCAGCCATCTTGCAAACATGAGGAAAAGCCAAGGAGAAGCCTGACTTATTGAGCCACTGAACCAACCCTGGAATTGCCTACTTCTGGACCTCTTGTGAGAGAACTAATGTTCTTATTACCTAAGTCAATTTTAGTCAGCTATTCTATTACTTGTAGCCAGCAGTATCCTGACTGATCCAGCTTCTAAGACTCTACTCTGTCCCTATTCTCTGGATGATCCTTTATCATCTTCTTTTTTTTCTTTTTTTTTTGCGGTACGCGGGCCTCTCACTGCTGTGGCCTCTCCCGTTGCGGAGCACAGGCTCCAGACGCGCAGGCTCAGCGGCCATGGCTCACGGGCCCAGCCGCCCCGCAGCATGCAGGATCTTCCTGGACCGGGGCACGAACCCACGCCCCCTGAATTGGCAGGCGGACTCTCAACCACTGCGCCACCAGGGAAGCCCTCCTTTATCATCTTTTTCCAGGCCTTCTCCTCTTCCCCCTCCCCGTCAACAACAAGTTGGTGTTCCAAGGCTCACAGTTCTTCTCACTCCCATCATCTCCCATCATTTCACTGACATCCTAGATGCCGATGACTCACACATCTGAACCTAGTGCTTTCCTTGAGCTTCAGACTTAAACCCCGTTGCCCACTAACGCACAACCACTTTGTTATTTCTTTGGTTGGTTCTAGTTTCTCTGCCACCCCCTTAACGTTAAGGGTTTCTCAGGCCTTATTCTTGTACCCTTTTCCCTTTTCTAGCTATACTTTCCCCCTGGTTACTTCATCCATTCATGTAACTTTATAAAGGCATTTCAATACTGAAAATCCAAGCTGATACCTAAAGCCCTGAGCTCTCCATTGAGGACTTGAAAACACAGTTGCCAACTTACCACCTATCCTTGGAATGTCCCACAGAGTGGTCACACCCACATGCCCAGTACTCAGCTCATCCATCTTCCTTAGAAACTGCTCTGGCTTGTGTGCTCCGCCTCAGCGGCCCCACCACCGTCCTTCCAGACCCGAACCAACCAATTGTGCAAGATGCCTCCTTTTCTATCTCGCGTCTTGCAAGAACCACCAGGTCTCTCTAATTTTACCTCCAAAATGCCACTCTTGCTTCCCTCCAGTCCCATTCTCCACCTTGCAAGCAGAGTGATATTTCTAAAATGCAAATCTTACTGCCTCACTTTTCTGCTCAAAATTCCTCATTAACTCACCATTCCCCTCTAGCAGTGATTTTTCAGTTTTTAGCGTAAGACCTCCAATAGATAACAAATTAACAGTTAAATAATAGGGAGGGACATCCGGAGGCCCTCCTGGATACCCAGCTCCCCCTTCCTTCCCCCAACCCAAAACACACATGCATGCATGCACACGCACACACAAGTGCCCAGCGGCACACACACTGTTTCCTACATTAGTTTTGTTTAGACTATAGATGCCATCTAGTCTGCCCTACCTGGATGTCCAGTATGTCCAGGAAGCACCTCTACCACAGCTCTGGCAACATCCAGCATCTACTGGATACTCTCAAATGACATGCAGCTCACTACTTTACAGGATCCATTTCAGGATCCTGTTTTGAAAGTCAAAAATCATTTAAGTGATTTTTGTGACTGCATACAATTTAGGGCCCAGGATAGCCTGTAACTTGGCACTAGCAAGGCTTGTCTTACTTGCCTCGTTAGGACTTGGAGGTTCTTAGTGCAGTTTGTACTTGGGTGTAAACAGAAAAGGGAATGCTTCTGAGCGCCCATTACATCACCCCCCAGTGCTGGCTCAGCAATCGGCTGCTGGCTAAACTGGCTAAAACCAGTTGGAGCTGAGCTGCTGGACTGTAAGACCAGACTGGTATGAACAATAGAAACGATGCCTCTTTTCAGGGTCCTGCTCACCAGAGAGGCCCAGGCCACTCTGCACCTATGGAAGGGACGATGTTGTCACTGAGCTGTGCAGCTCCAGGTTCAAACCCTAGCTCAGCCACTTAAGAGGCATGTGACCAAGATTTGATAACCCCTCTGGGCCTCAGTTTCCTCATCTGTGAAATAGGTTGTCAGTAGGACAAGGACCATGTCTATCAAGTGCCAGGTGTTTACTAGTTTCTCAACCAATGGTGGTAGCTAGGGAACACCGTTCACCAGCCCTTTCCTCATTCCTACCTGTGCTCAGAAGTAGGTGCTTCTAGACTTTATGAATGAATGAACTCGGTGACTTGACTAATTAACGAGTTTGTACATCTCTGGCTCAGGCCCTCTAGGCCCCCTGTTTGTAGACACCCTCGCCCTTGAGGTCAGCTGTCCAGGCAGCCACAGGCCCCGCAAGGGGAGGGAGGTCTGCCATTTGGGGGGTAGCTCACTTGGGGTGGGAAGGATTAGGAAACCTCTGTGGCCACCACATCTAAGCACACAACCCAGAGGGATGTTTTCTGTTGCCATCCTGACTCCCAGAAGTGGCTTCTAGAGGGGTGAGTTCAAGGAGCTAGTGAGAGTGCATACCAGGTGAATGTTGGGTGTCCTTCTGGTTCTGAGAACACTTGATATTCTCAGATGTAAGATGTGACATCACCTTGGGAGCTAAAAAGAGCCCCTCACACCACAAGGACCTACTATGGAGCACAGGGAACTATATTCAATGGAAAAGAATCTGAAAAATAATATGTGTGTGTGGGACTTCCCTGGTGGCGCAGTGGTTAAGAATCCGCCTGCCAACGCAGGGGACACGGGTTCAAGCCCTGGTCCGGGAAGATCCCACATGCTGCGGAGCAACTAAACCCATGCGCCACAACTACTGAGCCTGCACTCTAGAGCCCGCGAGCCACAACTAGTGAAGCCCGTGTGCCTAGAGCCCATGCTCCGCAACCAGAGAAGCCACCGCACCTCAAGAAGAGTAGCCCCAGCTCGCCGCAACTAGAGAAAAGCAGCAACAAAGACCCAGTGCAGCCAAAAATAAATAAATAAATAAATAAAATTAAAAATGAAAATAAACCCACTTGCTTCCAGAGGTCAAGAAGAAAATAACATTAAAAAAAAAAAAAGGATATGTGTGTGTGTGTGTGTGTTTGTGTGTAACTGAATCACTGCTATATACCTGAAATTTTGTAAATCAACTATGCTTCAATAAAAAAATTATAATTAAAATAAAAAATAACCCCTCACTGCATTGCAGAAAGAGATCTGGAATGGGCCAGGGACAAAAAGGGCCCTGGCATCCTCTGGACATGGGGTGGGACCCCATAGAGGAGGCAGCTGACTCAGGTAGAGTACTCAGCACATGGCCTGCCACAGGGTAAGTAGTGCTGGCCTACGTTGCTTGCTGTGTTTGGTGGAGCTTTTCTTGGAAAGAATAAAGGGGTTATGAGTAGAACTGAAGCCAGCACACAATATAACTCTGGTCATGGTACCCCACTGCCAGCGCCCTCAGTGGCCTCCCATTGTCTGAGGGTAGAGACAGTCCTTGAGCCCAGCCTGAAAGCTCCCACGGGCACCCCACTCAGCTCCCTGGCCCCTTCAGCTCACTCATGCCGGCCACATGGCCTCGTTTCAGTTCTTCGAGGGACCCCTTCCTTCCTCCGGAAGTGACCTCTGACCTTGCCTGGAGCAGTCCCAGCAGGGAGCCGCAGGGTCTGCTCACCTGGTAGAGACTTCACGGGACACGGCCCCTGGGAAGAGGAGAAGCAGTAAGAGGGGTGAGGTCTGGGCTTCCCCAACCGCTCAGTGACTCCATGGTTTCCCTGCTCCTGTGAGCCTGCACCTGGTCCTCCGTGCACCCCTGTCCCCGTTATTGCCTGCTGGGGCTGGGGGAAGGGCAGGTGGCAGCTGGGGCGCAGCACCCTTCCCCAAAGAGGAAACGAGAGTTGCTTTTTTTAAGCCCAATTGCTTCACTGCTAGGCGTCAGCAAGAGCGACTAGGCAGCATGCGCACACATGTCTGAGATTTAGGTTTCTCAAGGCCAGAGCTGGCGCCCCAGCTGCCCACCTTTGTGGCTTGTGCATGCCTGCTGTGCCCAGAGACCTGGCTCAGTCTGTCACTCAAGGTGGGAAGGAGCTGTGAAATGTTCACAGGGCATGGGCTAGTGTTTATGAAATGATGCCTGAAAAAATGCTTTGCAAACATTTATGTATTACAGAAGTATATTTCTGTTGCCATTGGAGACTAACAGTCTGGGAAGATTTCCCTGGGACTTACAAGTAGAGTAGGGAGAAAAGAAATGGCCTAGGGTGTCCCCGTCCACATGGTAATTTGCAGAATCCATTAGATGAGTGCCTGGAATAATCCAAAGGCTTTCTGCACTTGCAAGATTAGGTAGAAAATAAGAGCATTTTCTCCAAGTGATGATAATAATTAGTATTAATAGTAATTAACAGTAATGACATGTCAATTCTTGTGCTAACCACTTTATAGGCTGGATCTCATTAATGCTCACTACACACTGTGAGAAAGGACTGTTGTTATCTTCTCCATTACAGAGATGAAGAAACCGAAGTTCAGGACTGCTGGCTGACCTGCCCAAGGTCGCACGCAGCCAGCAGTGGCAAAGCCAGGATGCAAACCGAGGCGACCTGACTCCTGAGCACGAGCTCCAAGGATGACTTTACAAGAAAGGGTTAACGGGCTTCCCTGGTGGCGTGGTAGTTGAGAGTCCGTCTGCCGATGCAGGGGACGCGGGTTCGTGCCCCGGTCTGGGAAGATCCCACAAGCCGCGGAGCGGCTGGGCCCGTGAGCCATGGCCGCTGAGCCTGTGCGTCCAGAGCCTGTGGCCCACGTGCCGCAGAAAAAAAAAAAAAAGAAAGGGTTAACTCAGCAACCAAGTCACAGTAGGCCGGGAGTGTCTCAACCTCTGCTGCACTTTGTTATCAGTAGGGGAGCTTTTTAACAATACCGATGGCATCAGGGGTCTCCAACCTCTGGGATCTAATGCCTGATGATCTGAGGTGGAGCTGATATAATAATAAGAGAAATAAAGTGCACAGTAAATGTAATGCACTTGAATCAACCCCAAACCATCCCCCCACCCCACCCCACCCTTCCCCGGCCCGTGGAAAAACTGTCTTCCATGAAACCGGTCCCTGGTGCCGAAAGAGGTTGGGGACCGCTGGATGACATGATGAGGTCCCATCCTAGACCAATGGGAAGGGGGTGGGAGTTGGGCATGAATACTTTCCAAAAGCGTCTCAGGTTGTTCCCTGGCCAGGGTTGGTCAGGAAGGGCCCCGGAAGCTGCATGGGGGGCAAGGAACTGTCCACTGGAGTGTGCTCCCCGCCCCTCCTGCCCCAGCCCCCTGCCCCACAGGGCCGCTGAGCAGAGGCCAGGGAGGCTGACTTGCTCGCCCTGACCTTGGTTCAGCACTGCCCCTGGAGACTGCTCCGGGGGTCCCTCCCACGCGCCCTCTGACTGACACAATCTACCCGCAGCCAGGCTAACTGGCACAACCCCTGGGCCCAAGAGGAAAAGGAGCAAAAAGCCTCCTTTTTTTTTTAATTGGGTCAAGAGAAAACCAGAATTATAGAAAATGCAAGTCATGGTTAGCACTCGCATCATTTTTCGGGCCGCCGCTGTGCTCTGCATCTCCCACATGTAAGAGCTGGTTCTACAGTGTGAGGGGGTGGGAAGCAGTCCCAACAAGCTGAGAGCCTTGAACCATCGAGGGCGGTGAGGGTACCAGGCCCCGTGCGGGCCGGGTTCCTGCTTGATCTCAGCCTGGCCTGTGGACGCCCCATGAGGGAGGTGGTATCAGGGCCTTTGACAAGCAAAGAGGCTGAAGTTAAATAACAGAGGACAGAGGACACACAGGCGTGTAAGGCGAGACTGGCGCCAGCTTTGCCAAGCCCGTGGGCAGCGAGTGGCTCTGCTTGGCGGCGGCTCCAGGGCGGTGGGGAGCCACCAGGCCCCACCTGCCCCACTCACTTTTGTCCCTTCTCGCTGTCGTATGTGACTCACAACATGGGCTCAGGTGGCCCCAGGTCTGCAGATCTGGGGAGGTCGATGGACGTCGGCCACCTGCTCTCCCCACAAGGCCGCCTGAGTACTCTGGTTTGCTCTGTGTTCTTGAGAAATCAGGAGGGGACAGTTCAGTCTCCTGGGGGCTACATAGAGTGGAGAGGAGGAAGCCCCAGGGCCTGGGAGGGTGGTGTGTGGATTCCGTGGGAGTCCTCCACGTACCAGACACAGCCAGAGCTCAGCCCTCCCGCCAGACGATGCGGGAGAACTCCCGTTCCCTGTCCTGTCTGCCTTTCTGACTGGCTCTCCTGCCAGCTTTTCCACAGGCAGATGCAAACCTGTCAGGGTGGAAAACAGGGGCCCGTGGGGGCCGGGGAGACCCACTGCCAGTCATCACTTTCCTCCTTGCATGAAACAATACTCACTCGTTCGGCTCACATCCTCGAGGTGTTGGGCTGAGTTGGGCACTGGGGCTGCCCGAATACACGGCCCAGGAGCTGGTAGCCTCACGGTTTCGTGGGATAAACACACACAGTCACAAACTGTCGTGCCCCATAGTGGCTGCAGCACCAGAGCGCATACAAAACACAGCGTTAGCCCCGAGGAACGCGTGATTAACTTTGAGGAGGGAGAAGGGCCAGGTCAAGGGGTCCAGGAGGATAGTTTGCAAGCAGGACGTGACTCTGAGCACACAGGCGGAGTCCCACCTCCTCCCTGGAGCCCGATCTGGCCACTCCCACCTTCTCTGGTCTCCCCTACTCAGGATGCAAGCCTCACATCTTCTTGCATCGCACTGGTGCTCTCTTAATTCTGCTTTGTTCGTGATGGTTTTTCATGCATGGCCCTCTCTCTCAACTGGATTTTAAGTTCCTTCAAGTCAGGGACTGGTTCCGGTATTTTCTCTCCCCACAGAGGGCTAAGATGATGTTGAGCTTCCTGGGATGCTTCATAAACGTTACTGAGCTAGTGACCCAAAGGCCATTGGAGGGTTTGAACCTCTGAATTCGACGGCCAGTTCTAGGCAAGGTGTGGGAACATGAATGAGGGCAAAATTAGCCCTCATTGATACCTTCCCTCAGAGAAACAGTAACCTTTACCCTGGAGGGGAGGCAGGTGGGAAAGGTAGCCAGCTTTTAAATGGTTCATGAACTGGCTTTTCGCAATGTACTTTATGACCTAAGTGTAGTCAAATATAATGGCAAAATTAATTTCAAAGTCAAATATCGGGTTGAGGATTATGTGCTGTTTGGAGTGGTTAAAACTGCTGCTCTGTTCTGTAATAACACAGAAGAGGAAGGACCAAGACAGTGTATTCTGTTCAAAGGGCAAAAAGGCCCAGAGAAGTGACATTTTCCCACTCTAGCTTCTAGTTTTAGAGGGAAAAAGAAAGGCAAGTAAATAGCTGGTAATGAAATTACCTTTTACTATTAATTTTTTCAGGGTAACAAATATACCTTATTTAAATATCGAAAGGTACTACAATGCTTATAATAAAAAGCAGGGATTCCCTGTGAGTCCTACTTTTCAGAGGAAAGCACTTTCCACTCTTTCTTTTTCTTTTTTTTTTTTAAGGGAGGGTGTGAGGGAACTCCGAGTGAGGGAGGGGGTGAGGGAGCTCTGGGTAAGCGCACTTTCAACTCGTTTAGACATTTTTCTGGTATTTTCCTCCATAGTTTTAAATAATATATTTCTCAATTTTTTCCCATTATAGACATGTATTAACTTCCTACTATGGCAGAGGAAAATTCATTTTTTGCATTTTATACACATGAGCACATTCTTCGGTATGGTATTTCACCTCTTTTGGATTAATGAACACTCAGAATTTATGTTGCTGTGTCCCGGTAAATATTGTTAAATACTGCTCACAGCTAAGATTCAGAGTTTGCTATAATTACATTTCCCCTCACGTACAGTGTTTTGCTTTTCCTGGAGTTAATCACCATGTTACATTTGCTCGGATTTTTAAGTGCCTCTCACTAATTCCTCCAACTTCTCGTTAGACTCTTCTCAACATGGACAAACACATGAAGTGTAAACTCAGATCATTTATCCCTGTTACGGCATGAATGCAGAGGTCCAGTGCCCACCATCCCGCAGCTCCACTCTGAATGGAGAACTCTCTAGACCTACTGTACCATGTTGCCCTGGGACTTCCCTTCACCTCTCTCCTGTGTTAGACTAGATATTTCCTGGGTCACCTTTTGTTGGTTTATTCTCTTGTTTCGCTGAAGCACATCCTTTAGTAGTTTGCTGAGAAAGTTAATCTGTTGAGATTTTGCCTGTCTGAAAACGTATTCGGTTTATCCTCACATTCAACTGGCCATTTGGAAGTTGTTCTCCTTCAGAATTTTGAAAGTACTGCTCCACTCTCTTCTCGTTTCCAATGGTGACAGTGAGAAATCTGAATTTCTGATCTTTTCTATTTTCCTCTAGAAGTTTTTATGATAATCTCTTTATTCTTGGTGTTCTCAAATTTTACAATAACTTATCTATTTTTTATTTAATGTTCCCAGCACTTGGTCCAAATTTTCTTCCATCAGTTCTTCAGTAATTTCCTCCTCTCCATTTTTTTGCTCTCCTTTCTTCCTGGAACTCCTGTAAGTTTGTTATTGGACTTCTTGGATTGATTCTCTTTTATCTTTTCTCTCCTGTTCATCATCTTTTTGCCTTATTCTATTTCCTGGGAGACTTCTTCAACCTTACTATTCAACTCTTCTATTGAGAGATTCATTTCTCTTATGAGCTTCTTAATCTCTTCTTTTTTTTTCTTTTTTTTTTGTTTTGTTTTTGTTTTTGGCTGCATTGCATGGCTTGCAGGATCTTAGTTCCCCAACCAGGGATGATTGAACCTGCACCCTCACGCCCTCAGACGTGTAGAGTCCTAACCACTAGACTACCAGGGGATTCTCTGAACTTCTTACTTTCTACAAGTGTTTTCTTATTCTCTGAATGTTTCTTTTTTAGCCTGTTCTTATGTCATGGAAGCAAAGTCTCCTAATTCTTCAAGGATATAAACTTCAGTTTGGCTGACGTTTTCTTCTGCTTCCTGCATTATGTCAGCTTTAGGACTTTCTGCATTTCTTTGTCTCTTTGCTTAGTTAGATCTCTGGTGATTGTGTTAGAAGCTTTTCTCAAATGTCTGAAGATGCTTGGCTTCCTCTTCCTATTTAAGGATGGTGTCCTGGGTACGTATTCATTACAATTCTTAAGAGCTTGGGCTCTGGAGCTAGCTAGACCTGTGTTCAAATTCTGTTCATTCTTTAGCTCTGTTGTGTTGGGCAGTTGACCTACCCTCTGTGAGCCTCATTTCCTTAGATGTTAAAATGAAGATGGAGATTATAGTAATGACCAGGGCTGGGAGCACTGAGAGATTCTCAGGTGTTGATGCTGCACTTGTGGGACTCTGAGAGTGAGCACCCCCTTAAAGCTTGTGCCCTAGGTGTCCTGCTTGCCTCATCCTAAGTCCCAGCTCTCCTACAGAGAGGTAACTCTCAGAGTTCGGCAGGATAATGCATTGTAGGAGCTTGCATCAGAGCTCGCATATGGTAAAGGCTCAGTAAATATAAGCTGTCACTGCAGATCAAGTGACATAACGTTTATTAATAGGAAACGTTTATTTAATATCCACCATGCATTTGGAGCTATGACTATGAAATCAGAGGATTAGAAAAGAGAGGGGGACAAAAGAGGGAATAATAATAGTAATAATAATGAGAAGAAGAAGAAGAAGAAGGGTGAGGAGGGGGAGAAGAAGAAGAGGAAAGAATCATGATAGGGCTTCCCTGGTGGCACAGTTGTTGAGAGTCCGCCTGCCGATGCAGGGGACACGGGTTCGTGCCCCGGTCCGGGAGGATCCCGCATGCTGCGGAGCGGCTGGGCCCGTGAGCCATGGCCGCTGAGCCTGCGCGTCCGGGGCCTGTGCTCCGCAACAGGAGAGGCCACAACAATGAGAGGCCCGCGTACCACAAATTAAAAAAGAAAAAGAAAAAAAAAGAATCATGATAATAAAAGTAGGAATAAACAAAGGAAAAATAATAAAAATTTAACCAAGAAAGGCTAACCCTGGGAGACAAAACTGTATAGAACAAATTTATATTGACACTGAGGCTGCAGCTGGGAAGATTTTCTGGGTGAAGAGAAACGCCTTCATTGTAATGAGGAATGAGTTAATAAGAAAAATCTGGAATCTGTTTCTCTTCAGAAAAGCAGAATTGATTGATTCTCTGAGGCTGCCTGAAGGAAGAGAAACAGCCTCAGGCCCAAGAGAAAATGACCTTTTCCAACTGCTGTCCCCCTGATTTTCACACATGCCAGTCGCTTGGGCAGCTCCTCCACATTTTAATTGATCATTAGTCTTCTGGGCGGGGGCCTCAAGGTGACTTGAGTCAGGAGCAGGGCAAGTTTATCGGTCTCAGAAACAAATAAACAAACACTGAGACTCCCTCCATCGTGAAGATTATGGGAGATAAAATCTTTATGAAATAAAATCTTCTCTCCCTAACTCTCTCTCTCCAAACACCAGAATGAAGTGGAAAAGTAGGAGAAATTTAGGAAAATGTAAAAGAATCCAAGGACACTGTTTTCTTCTCCAAACTCACTGCCCTCCCCAATTTAAGAGCGCTGAGTCACTGGGCTCAGTCGGACTTTCGTACCTAATGTGGTTATCAATAAACTTTTGTGTTGCCCCAGCGCTCTTCTCCCCTTTGGGCCGGGTCTGGCCTTCATGGACAGGACCGCGGAACGGAAGCCATGGGCATCTGACAGGCAGGAAGGCTGAAGCATAGTGGAGAGATGGGGAGAACACACTGGCCACCTCCCAGGCCTGTCTCGGAGGCATCCGAGGGTAGAAGGGGCAACCGCAGGACTTCCATCACCAGACACGAAGGAAACGTTTGATCAAAAAAATTGGACCTTCCTGGAATCCCATTGTTTCTTTGTGTTTTGCTGGCATTTAGGAAGTGACTGAAAAATCAGATCTGTTTAAAAGTAAAATAAAGCACTAGTGCAGGGGGTGAGGGGGTTTGCTCTGCCCCTGAAGCCTTCACTGAGGGGCTCAGGCTTCCTGGGCGGAGCTGGAGCTGCTGCGGAGGCGTGGCTCTGCCTCATACGAGTGGCCCGAGCGCAACAGGACTGGTGTCCTTCTAAGAAGAGGAAGGGACTCCCAGGATGGGCGCACACAGAGGAAAGGCCGTGTGAGGATGCAGGGAGAAGGCGGCCACCTGCAAGACAAGGAGGGAGGCCTCAGGAGAAACCAACCCCGCCGACGCCCTGATCTTGGACTCCAGAACTGTGAGCAAATACATGTCTGTTAAGCCACCCAGTCTGTGATATTTTGCTATGGCAGCTCTAGTAAATGAATTAAAGATATGATTACAGGAGTCTCCTAAAATTCTCTTCCAATTTCACTATTTCCTGAGTGAAATCAGAAGCAGTGTCACCTCCTGTGAGTGAGGATGGAGACGTTGGAGCTTGGAGGACAGGAGTGAAAAGCCGTCATCCAGGAGCGGGGGAGAATGGAGGGACCAGGGAACACGGTTGGGTTCAGGAAGCACTGAGGGCTCACTTAGATTTAAAATAACACCGATCCGCCTGCTTATCATCTGTCTCCTCGTCTGTGTCCAACTGTGAGGATGGACAGCTGAGGTGGGAGGTGGGACAGGGGCGGAGTTGACGAAAGGTTGAATTCCACCAGGGCTGCAGTTTTGTGAGGACCACCAAGCAAGAGAAGGGTAGGGGAGTCGATGTGTGTGAGGGATTGTGGATGCTATTATGTGTACACGGGAGCTTTTATCACGAGTGGCAGTGGAATTGCAGCTGGATAAGGAGGAAATAGAGAACATGAGGGCAGCGAGGGATCGGTGATTTGACGTCCTGATCCGGTTGAGGCGTGGTGGGAATTGGGGTTCTGGAAGTAATGAGCAGGGCTGAGAAGGTAGCACGTGGTTGAAGAAGAGGCGACAGAGGCTTTCCAGGCAGTTCTTAATAATGGGAAGGTCTAGCATTCGTGAAGGAGAGCGAGGAAGGAACAAAAGGACAGGATGTTAACAGAACCAACACTGTTACTTCCCTGGCGGTCCGGTGGTTAAGACTCCGTGCTTCCACTGCAGGGGGCATGGGTTTGATCCCTGATTGGTGAACTAAGATCCCGCAAGCCATGTGATGCGGCCCTAAAAAGGAGTTTGTTAGGACCAAATGAAGAAATATGATCTTTGCTGAATTTTTTTTTGCTTCGAGGAAAAAAACCAATTTTTTAGCTCTTTAAGAACTCTCATCAAAGTTCCAGAAGCTCTATTAAAATAGCCAAGGGGGGGACTTCCCTGGTGCAGTGCAGCCAAAAAGATCCCCCAACTCTGTGGATGCTGAAATCACCAAGAATTGTAGTCAAGGAAGTTGAGAGGGTGTCAGAGAGGCAGGGGCTCAATCTCAAAGAAGCGAGGGGAATGACCCTGGCTGCACTTAGTGAGGTCCAAGGACGTGAGCTTCAAGCCCGCGGAGTCTAAGGTCAACAGGTCTTGTAGGTGACCCTGATGGATATAGCCCAGTGGTCAGAAAGCTCAGTGGTGACAGGCCAGAGTCACACAGCTGCCCCCAAAACTTGCTGTGGCCCCAGATATGGACACATTCCTCACTCATCCAGCCCTTTTCTGAGCTACCCCTTCACCAGCACCTCCTGAGGGCCCAGGATGTGCCCTGCACAGTGCTGGACACTCTGGCGGGCGGGGGTCAGAGGTGAAGATGGAGACTGGCACCAGCGGAGGGTGGAAGATCCTGAGACCACACTGCTCAGCTCCTCCCTGCCCAGGAGCACACCCCGCCCCAGAGGGCAAAGCAGAAGTAGATCCCTGCCCTACCTCACACACACACACACACACACACACACACACACGCAGACACACACGCAGACACACACACGCACATAAAATGCATTCGATCAGTCTAAAAAGAGAAGTCTATTTAGCTGTTGTGCTTGAAATTATACTCTCTGGTTTTCAGGAAGATACAATTAAGGCTGATTCTCTCCCCCACGGTAGGGTTTTGATCCTGTGAGTGTGTCGTGCTCTTCACTCAAACATCCAACAAAAGCTTCATTTGAAAAACAAAAAGCCTGTCAGCGTGCTGACAAGTTACAGCCATGAGTCAGGCAGGTGAGAAGGCAAACCTACTCCCTTCTCCCCGTCACCTTCCGGACCACCATGCTGGGATTCTCGGAAGCTCTCAGAAACAGTTCAGGCCGCCGGTCCAGCTTCCAGAAGTGACCAGTTCAGAGGAGAAGAAGTACATCTGAGCCAGAAAAGCGCAAGACCGCCTCCCCCTTCCCTTGACGTCCTCTGCTCGGCACCTTTCCTGCCATCCAGAGACCTTGGCAGGAGCCTTCCTGCCATCCTGTTCTGATCCACTCACACATACACACTCACATACACACTCACCGAACACACATACAACACACAGACACACACCGCACACACACCGCACACACACCACACAGACCACACACACTTCACACACCACACACACACCACACACACACCACACACACACCACACACACACACACACCATACACACACACCACACACACACCATACACACACACCACACACACACACACACCACACACACCACACACACACACCACACACACACCACACACCACACACACCCACACACACACACCACACACACACACACACCACACACACACCACACACACCCCACACCACACACCCACAGACACCACACACCCACACACACCACACACACACACCACACACACCCACACACACACCACACACACACACCATACCCACACCACACACCCACACACACCACACACCCACACACACCACACACCACACACATATCACACACCACACACACACCACACACACCCACACCCACACCACACACACACACCACACACACCCACAACACACACACCACACACACCACACACCACACACACACGCACACCACACACACACCACACACACACACCATACACACACCACACACACACCCCGCACACACATGCACACCACACACACCCACACACACAGCACACACACACACACCACACACACACCACACACACCCACACACACACACAGCACACACACACACGCTGTGCGCGTCCCTTCTAGCTGGACTCCTGACACGAGGCACCTGGCCAGCTTGGTGTTGACCCCTCCGTCCCTAACTGCAGAATGAGGCGCTGAGGCACAGCTGGGCTCTGTGACCCGCGGGGCGAGGCGGGCCCTCGAGAGCCGAGGCCTTGCGGCCTGAGGCATCCTGTGTGCCGTCGCCAGGCGCTCTCGGGGGTGGCGGCTGCATGAACAGTGGTCAGCCGCCCATCAGAGGACTTCCCCAGTTCCAGAACTTCAGAAGAATCTCCACTGGATTCTGCCCTCGGATTTAGCCAGCGTTATCTGTGAGCGGGAGCAGAGGGCCTGTCATCACACTCCTCCCCATGGCTGTCGACTTGCCGTGCATTTTGGAGGAGGTCGTCTCAGGCACAGCAGCCTCTGTTTCAGCAAGATGACTCCTGTAAGCCAGCGACAGGCCCCCAGAAGCCCCGAGAGGCCCTGGCCATCTCCCACCATTTTAGGCCCTGGTAAGAATGGAAAGGTGAGGACAGAAGCAAGGTAGTTTGAAGGCAGGATTTTGAGGCATCGGTGACGGAGCTGATGTGGGAGCCAAGAAGAGAAAGAGTCCAAGTTGGCGGTGATAGAACAAGAGCCCCACCTTTCCTCGCTCAGGGCTGCTGTGGGACGTGGTGAGAGACAGGCTACGAGGAAGCTTTCTTACCACACTGGGCCTGGGGACAGAGTCAAGCTGAAGTCAGTTAAGGATTTGCCGCCCTCCTTGTTTTTAGGGAAGGCCCCCCTTGCCTCCCCACCGCCCCATGCAATCCATCGAGCCAGAAAGTGGAGAGCAATTCTAGGCCCGTCCACCCCTCCCCACCCCATGTCCCATCCACATTCGAGCAGTACCCTCTTCTCCATCCCCGTTGACCCCAAGTGCGTTCGGCTCCTTCATTCCAGCAAGAACTTCCTAGCTGGCTCTCTCTGATCCGTCTTTACTGTTACCACCAGAGAGAACTCTCTACAAAGCAAACCAGGTCGTGCCGTTCTTAGGCTTAAACCCTCTGTGGCATCTCCATCCAGTACTATCTGTCACGCCTTGGCACTCACTTCTCCCCTCCTGGGAATGCTCTTGCCCCTTCTTGTCATCTGAAAATGGCCGGTTGTCTTTACAGATGCTGGCAGTATTTCAGGGGTAAAGGATGGAAAAGGAAGTCTAAACTCCAGACTCACAGTCGTGTCTCCTGTGCAACATCTCAATTCAGATGACTCTTGGGCACTGCAGACTTGACGCTGTCCAAAGCTAGATCCTACACCCTATCCCAAGGCTGCCCCTCCTCCAGGTAAATAGCACTCCCGTCCAGGAATTCGAGCAAGAAACCTGGTTAGGGGTCCCTCATTCCTCGTTTCTGTCTTCACACCCCTATATCCAGTCCAGCTCTCTTATCTCACATTTGCCCACCTCTCCCCATCTCTGCTGGCCCTGCCATCATCCGAACCAGCATTTCTAGCCCAGCACCAAGGCAGCTTCTGAACCGTTCCTGCTGCTTCCACTTGCCCCCATGCTCACCTGTCACCCATATACCAACCAAAGATCGTTTTCTTTCTTTACAGTTTTAATTTTATGTCTCTTTCGAGAGGTCTCCGTATTTATATGGATCAAAATTCAAATGGTGATATGGATATAGTATCCAAATTGTATAAAGACATCTAACAACAAAAAGACAAACAACCTTTTTAAAAACTGGGCAAAGAACTTGAATCAACATTTCTCCAAAGAGGATAAACAAATGATCAATAAGCACATGAAAACATACTCATTGTCACTAAACATTAGGGAAATACAAATCAAAATGACAATGAGATACCACCTCCCACCCGGTGGGAGGGTACTATAAAAAAAAAAGGAAAATAACAAGTGTTGGCGAGGACGTAGAAAAATTGGACCTGTTAATGGGGATGTAAAATGGTGCAGCCACTGTGAAAATGATTCAGCATTTCCTCAAAAAGTGAACCATGAAATTATCATAAGACCCAGCAATTCTACTCCTAGGTATGTACCTAAAAGAACTAAAAATTCGACTCAAGCAAATACATGCACATGCATGTTTATAGCAGCACTAATCACAATAGCCAAAAGGTGGAAACAACCCGTGTCCATCAACAGGTGCTGGATAAACAAAATTGTGGCATATACATATGACGGAATATTATTCAACTGTAGAAAGGAGTCAAGCAGTGACACATGGTACAACGGACCTCAAAGACATTTTACTAAATGAAAGAAGCCAGACATCAAGGGTCCTGTATTGTATGATTCCATTTACATGAGACATCCAGAATAGGTAAATCTGTAGAGATGGGAAGCAGACTGGTGGTTGTCAGGGGCTGGGGCGGGGAGCAGTGAGGATAGAGGGGGAAGGAGGAAGAGGGAGCAACTGATGAACAGGTAAAGGGTTTCCCTTCCGGGTGCTGAAACATTCTGGAACTAGATAGAGGCGGTGGTTGCATGACATTTTGAATATACTACATGACACTGAATTAAAAGTTAAAAAAAAAAAAAGAGAAAATTCAAATGATGCAAAAGACTGTGTGGGGAAAATCTGCCTCCGACCCCTATGCTCTGGGCCTCAGTTTCTTCTCCCCAGCGGTAACCTGTGCTGCACGGTTTCTTACCCTCTTTCTTGAATATTCCAAGCATAAAAATCCGTGGCAGCCATGGAGGTGTACGGCTCAAAGCTGTCTTCCAGGGAGTACAACTGTGAGGGTGTCGGCAGTCCATAGCCTCGGGATGCTGCCCCTGCGGGTGCCCCACAGTGCTCAGGCCCGGTCAGTGATGGAGCCGGCAGTGCTCCCGCCTGACACAAGCCTCCTGTAACTTGGTCTTTGCTCTGTGGCTGTGACTTCTCAGAGCTGCATCTCCTTCCTTCCCCTTATTTTTTCACTGGCGTCAGACCGACACTGGGATCTGAAAGCTCTTCCCACCTCACTCTTGCTCGGTTTCCCCTTTATCCTCTAAACATTGTTTCCCCCAACAAATCTTCTGCGCTTCTAATTCCATTCTGGTGTCTGCTTCCTGGAGGACCCAAACTCACAGACACACATCCTTCTCTTACACAAATAACATGTGTGTACACTATACACACGGCCCTGAAACTTGCTTTTAATCATTGGTTGCATATACACCTCAGAGGCTGAGCCATGTCAGGACACGCCCGCCGCTGCCCAACAGTGTAGTGTGTGGATGACCAACGTTTACTCATCCAAGCCCTTATTTGTCGAGATCATTGGATGTAGTCACTTACTGATATGCAGACTCTTCCAGTCTTTTACAATCATACACAATGCTGCAATGAATAACCTAGCATACATCGATTTTGAAATATACATGTGTAGAATAAATTCATGGAAATAAAGCCCCTGGGTAAAAATTGTGCGTTTTTGATTCTGATAAATATTGCCAAATCACTCCTCTTAGGGTTTATACCAATTTATAACTCCTCCAGCCCTGTGAGAGTCTGTCTGTTTCCCACACCTTTGCCAACACCATGTTTTCAAACTTTATTCTTTGCCAATCTGATGGGCAAAGAGAATGATTTTTTTTTTTTTTTTAAACAAACAATCAAATCGGGTCACTCTCTTGCTTAGAACTCCTCAGTGGCTTTGCATAGTATCTGTGTGAAATCTGGCCTCCCCATCCCGGCCCACAGAGCCCTGTGTGATCTGACCCACATCCCGCTCTCCAGCCTCATCTCTCGCCTCCACCACTGCACATCTGCTTCTTCTGGGTTCCTTAAACACACCGAGTTCATCACCAGCTCAGGGCCTTTGCACAAGCCGTTCCTGCCACCTAGAGCACCCTGGCCTGAATCCTTCAGGTCTCAGTTTAATTGTTACCTCATCAGAGAGGGCGCCTTGACCACCTTTAAAAGTTGATATCCTTATTATTACACACGCTTTCCTTCATACCATTTATCACAACCAGAAATTACTTGTGTGTTTACTGGTCTTCCCCACTATATTTTATTTTTAAATTTTATTTATTATTTTGGGCTGCATTGGATCCCCGTTGCTGCCCACGGGCTTTCTCTAGTTGCAGCGAGCGGGGGCTGCTCTTCGTTGTGGTGCGCGGGCTTCTCACTGCGGTGGCTTCTCCTGTTGCAGAGCACAGGCTCTAGGCACTTGGGCTTCAGTAGTTGTGGCTCGTGGGCTCTAGACCGCAGGCTCAGTAGTTGCGGCGCACAGGCTTAATTGCTCTGCGGCATGTGGGATCTTCCCAGACCAGGGCTCGAACCCGTGTCCCCTGCATTGGCAGGTGGATTCTTAACCACTGTGCCACTAGGGAAGCCCTTCTCCACTAGATTTTAAGTGTCTCAGTGCCTGGCTCACGTTGGGTGCTTACTAAGAACATGCTGAAAGAATGTATGAATAAATGATTAACTAAACACCTCTCCCTGGACTCCAATGACATCAGGCTTTCCCCATATTCTTTCACATCCCATTGTCTGGCATAAATATTTTGTGCTTCCAAAGCTGGAAGGCTCCTCATCCCCCAGGTGGCTGCGTTTCCCAGGTGTTTTCAGCCAGCTAATATCTTTCTTTGGGATCCTTCTGAAGGCAGAATGTGACTCATACCTCCATCACAGCTGTCACAGGTGTGTCCACAGAAGCAGATTAGAAGCCCCACCAAAGGCTTCTGGGAGTTGCCAAAGCAGATCTCGGGCTGCAGATTGCTATCTCAGTAAAAGAGACAGATCCCCAGGTTTGTCTGGCCCAATGAGATTTTTTCAAATGAATTCACTGCACTGTATGGTCTGCCAAGAGACAAAACAAGATGCAAACTTAGGAAATCTAAGGTGACACTTCACATGGGAAACGGAAAGCATGTGAGTTCACGGAACCCTTTTTTTATGGGTTAGGTTTTGTCCCTCCTACCACCAGAAATTCATACGTTGAACCCCCTGTACCTCAGAACGTGACTGTATTTGGAAACAGTCCTCGCAGAAGTTAAGTTAAAATGAAGTTATACTGACATAGAGTGGGCCCCAATCCAATATGACTGGGGTCTTTATAAAAAGAGGGAATTTGGACACAGACATACATAGGGAGACTGCCATGTGACGATGAAGTGAGGGGAATGCAAGATGGCCAGCAAGCCACCAGAAGCTGGAGGAGAACATGGCCCTCGGAAGAAGCCAACCCTGCCGACACCTTGATCATGAACCTCTAGCCTCCAGAACAGTGAGACCATCAATTCTGTTAAGTCACTTAGTGTGTGATCCTTTGTTACGGCAGCCCTGGCAAACTGCTACAACCAGCACTCCTGTTACCCTGACTTGAATGGCTGGATTCTACATGCCAACTTGAATGCGTGCATTTCACCTTCTTAATAACCCCAGCCACAGCTCCTTCCTTGTTTGAGGAGTAGAAAGAACACGAGGCTTGGGGCAGGAGGGCCTGGGGTGTTGTCCTGGCACACACACCCCTCTTTGGCTCCAGTAGGCGGTCAGGTGAGAGGGTGGGCCTGGAAGATCTGTCGGTTCCCTCCCAGATCAATGTTCTATGGGTCTGTCATTCCTCCACACTGTTTCCCCCTACAGGCATGGTTACTACCAAACGGTCTCTGCAAGACTTAGGGAGGCTGGGGTCAGAAAGGTCTCGACCAGCAACCCAGATGGCAGAGCTAGGGCAGCAGAGACGTTGCGGTTGGACCTGTTAACTATACCCTGTGTGCCTTCCCTTTCTGTCCTTTCCCACTGACAGAGCTGCCCCGGCTTTTCCATTTGGATGTGTGCGATTCCGTTTTAAATAATCTCAAGGTGCCTTTGTCTCCCTGGAGATCTCACCTGGGGATGTTATTCTTAGGAGTCATTTGGGGAAATGTGAAGGCAGTTTTAGTATCACTGTGGTATGCGGGGAGGGGTATCAGATTTGTGGGCAAGGGCTATGGGTGCTAAAGGTCCTACAGTGCGTAGGGAAGTTCTGAAAAATAAAAATTTCTCCCATCCGAATTCTAATAATGTCTCTGCTGGGACGCACTTATAGGTGGTGTGGAGGAAAGAATGTAGACCTTGGTGTCCAGACGGTGTTCCAGTTACCGATTGCCATGTAACAAAATCACTCCCCAAATGTAATCATTTCAGACTCTAATTATTCTCTCTCACCGTTCTGTGAGCTGACATCTTAGGCGGATAGGTCCACCTGGGGCTTCTCGTGTGCTTGCGGTCAGGTAGTGACCGGAGCTGGAGTCAGCTGAAGGTTTACCTGAGCTGGATGTCCAGCATGGCAGCTCACGCACATGGGCGGCACGTGATGCCCGTTTGGCCGAGATGTTGACAGAAGTGCCTATGTGACTTCTACATGTGGTTTAGGCTTCTCCCAGGATGGAAGCTGCTTTTCAGAGGGAGTGTTCCAGAAGGAACATTTCACAAGACCAGAGCAAAAGCTGCAAGTCTTCTTATGACCTGAGAAGTCACCCAGCATCGCTCACGCTGTTTTATGTTGGTCAGAGCTGTCATAAGACCTTCCCAGATTCAACAAAGTGGAGGAACAGACTCCATCTTTTTTTTTTTTTTTTTTTTTTATCTTTTGCGGTACACGGGCCTCTCACTGTTGTGGCCTCTCCCACTGCGGAGCACAGGTTCCGGACGCGCAGGCTCAGCGGCCATGGCTCACGGGCCCAGCCGCTCCGCGGCACGTGGGATCCTCCCGGACCGGGACACGAACCTGCGTCCCCTGCATCGGCAGGTGGACTCTCAACCACTGCACCACCAGGGAAGCCCAGGCTCCACCTTTTGATGGAGGCGTGGAAGAAGGAGCATGAGGGATTAATCCATCATAGAAAATAAAATCTACCACGGAGGACTTGGCTTTAGGTCCTGCCTCTACCACTCGCATATCAAAGACTCCCATCAAATCCTGACTCTCTCTGAGTTTTGGTGTTTCCCTTTAAAACAGGGAGTAACATGGTGCCTACCTTGCTAGGGTGCCTTGAAAACCTATGACAACCATTGCTAGTCGTTACTGTCGGTGTTTTCCTATTAGCGGGAATGGCAGTCCCAATTCCAGAATTCTCCTAATGCTGTGCACGTGTCTGCCACTTTGACTGCTGGCTTTGTGGCTGAAGGATTTGAAAAGCACCCTCGGTTTATGTTGGGGGAGGTAAGGTCAGCATCTGACCAATGCAGGTCCAGTCTTACTTCCCTTATTGGATTTTAATTAATTTTTGTTTGTATTTAATCAAAATATAACATCTGTAAGAGTCCCTTGACCTCTTTCCTCCCTTATCTTCCTTCTGTTCCCCAGAGGCAACCACCTGCAACATTCATAGCTGCTGCTGCTTCTCCTTCTTCTTCCCCTCCTTCTTTTTTCATATTTACATTCATATTTTTAGATAATAGGCATATACAGTTCTCTTGAGTCACTTGCTTTAAATATTTTCCATATACAGTAAGTGAATATTTTAGATCACTCCTCTCCCTCTTCCTGTGCTTTGTATCCTTCCAATACAACCGTTTATCAATTTTGGGTCAGATCCACACGGAGTGTTTTCATTATTATGATTATACACAATAAACATTGTTCACTACCGAGCCAAGCAGTGAATCGAGATTACATTTCTTTTTCTCAACATTTTCTTCTTCCTGGCGTTGATTGTTCCTTCCAATGTTGCATTTGCTTTGTTTTCTGTAAACATCTAAGTCTTTCCATATTTCCAACAACTCTGCAAACCAATTTATTCAGTGTTTTGTTTTGTTTTTGTCTTTTAACATCTCAAACCTGTTGATGATCAGAACTTCCTGGGGAAATTCTTCCTGGAGTCCTCAATGCTCTGCTCTAACCTCGACCAGTTGGTTCCTAGGCCTACCTCATAGCTGTCCTCCCGGGACTGCCCTTCACCAGTATCTTGGAAATTCCCTTTTCCCCTGTCCATCATAGGATCACAAGGCTTCCTCTTTCTTAGTCACTCCCTCACTGTGGTGGAGCATCTTCCAGTGGTTTCCCAAGAATGAATACAATTGATGTCAATATTTTTTGTATTTTGCATGTTTGAAAATATCTTTATTTTACCCTCATACTTATTTGATAGTGTGGCTAGGAATAGAAATTTAGGCTAAAAATAATTTTCTTTGGGGATGGTGAAAGCATTTTTCGAACGTCTTCTAACTTCCAATGTTGCTATTGAGAAGTCCAATGCCATTCTGATTCTTGATGCTTTATATATAAACTTTTTAGTTTTCTCTTTAAAAACTCTAAAGATCTCCTTTTTTCCCGCAGAGTTCTGTAGTGTCACAATGATGTATCTTGGTCTGGGTCCATTTTCAACTATTGTGCTGGGCATTTTCATCAAGAATTGTGTCCTTTGGTTCTAGGGCATCTTCATATTATTTCTTTGATAATTTCCTTACCGTAATTTTCCTCTGTTATTTCTGAAACTACTTATCGGATATTGAACCTCCTGAATCACTCCTCTAATTTTCTTACCCTTTTTTCTCCTATTGTCTTTCTGTCTGTTTCTGCTTTCAGGGAAATCTCCTTAACTATATCTTCCAACACTTACAGAATTTTTGAAATTTTTTGTTCATATTTCCAGGAGCTCTTTTTTTGCTCTACTCGTTCCTTTTTCATCACATCCTATGGACACAGTGTCTTCCCTTATGCCTCTAACGATATCAAATACATGCAGTTTCTGCTGCTCACTCTTTGTTTCCGCTTCCTTCAGAGATCCTGTTGTTTTCATGCTTGATTATTTTATTCTCTGTCGTGTTGGATGCTTTCCTCACCTGTGATCCTTGACTGCCGCTCAAGGATGAAGCCCTGAAGAGCTGACTGGAAGTTCTGTGGACATGGACGGGATTTATTCTAGGAAGATCCGGTAGACAATGGGCTTTTTCACCAGAAGCCTCCACATGTCAATATGTGTAGGTCTTTTTCCTGGAGTGGGTCTGTTTCTGCAGAAAAGAATCTTTCAATCTCCTGCCCTGGTGTTCTGAGGCGAGGTGGGGGAGGGGAGGGGAGGGGGGTTACTTAAAGTACACCTCAGCCTCCCTCGGTATCTGATGCCACAAAGTCTCTCTGGTTCAGTTTTTCTAGAAAATAAACCTCCTGGGAATTCCCTGGCTGTCCAGTGGTGAGGACTCTGCGCTTCCACTGCAGGGGGCATGGGTTCGATCCCTGGTCGGGGAACCAAGATCCCACAGGTCGCACAGCGTGGCCAAAAATCTAATAATAATAATAAAGAAAAATAAACCTCCTCTCTCCTGCAAAAGGTAAAGTTGGAGCTGGGACCTGCAGAAGTCTATGTGCCTCTTACAAATACTTCTAAAGAATCCCTCTGTCTTCAGGCCCTACATCATTCCCTTCCACAGCACCTGGTGCCCCAATTCTTGAGGCTCGCCAAGGTTCTACGGGCCACAGCCTCATCTCTGGTATATGCCACCCCTGTCCCCAGGCACTCAGTGTGGACTTTCCTTCTCCCTGCTGATTTCTTCACCTTTCCGCTGTCTTCATGTACTGTGGTTCAGGGCTACATATGTCTCCAACGTCTAAGAGACTTCTGAGGAGGGGGTGGAAAATGCTCTACCCATCATCTTAAAACTCACGGTCCTGGCAGCCTTTAAGCTAACGTTGGCCTTTTGTGTTAGCTTCAAATCAACCAATACAAGTGGACCACCTCAAATGGCGCAGAACACTGTCATGATAACAGCAACAACAACGATAACCATTTTTAGCACCTACTATGTGCCAAACATTTTGCATAAATTATCTTTAATCCTCACCACAACCTACAAGGTAGGTATTATTACCCCCATTTTACAGACGAGGAAACTGAGACCCAACAAGTTTCAATAACTTGTGCCAGTTCAACCATCTGATAAGTGGCAGGGTCAGGATTTGAATTCAGATCTGTCTGGCTTCAAATAGCCTCTAACCACCAATGCCTTATAAATCTACCTCAGGTCACACAGTGGGTGGGCCTTAAATCTCCGGTAATCAGTCATGTCCAGCAATCTCTTATGCATCAGTGCTTAAAAGGGAAACTATGGGGCTTCCCTGGTGGTGCAGTGGTTGAGGGTCTGCCTGCCGATGCGGGGGACACGGGTTTGTGCCCCGGTCTGGGAAGATCACGCATGCTGTGGAGCGGCTGGGCCCATGAGCCGTGGCCGCTGGGCCTGCGCGTCCGGAGCCTGTGCTCCGCGGCGGGAGGGGTCACAGCAGTGAGAGGCCCATGTGCTGCAAAAATAATAAAATAAAATAAAATAAAATAAAATACCCCAGAGAATTTCACTAGAGTAATTTAAAAAAAAAAAAAAAGGGAAGCTATGGTGCGTCTGTGCATGGTGCAAATAAGCCTCCTTGGTATATATGTTCTTGGTATATATGTCCTTGGTATATATGTTCTATTCAGCCATTCTCATCTTGTGTTTGTTTGAGGTGAGCCCTCCAGGTGAGCGGCTAGGCCTCGCATCTCCAGTGTGCAACCACGAGCCAGTTTTAAAAGAACCCAGCTCAATAGGAAGACTAATGAGCCCGGCGCCCTCCCCCTGCTCTGACTCCTGCTGGTTGTGAGGCTGCAAGCTGGAGCAAGCGTAGCCATGGTGATGGTGGCAGGCGGCCAGCTGGGGCGGGGCGGGGCGGAGAGGGAGGGGTAAACTGCAGGGGATGGGACTAGAGGATTTCTCTGAGGAGGCTCCTGGGGGAAGGGGCTGCTCCCTGCCCCCAGCAGCCTCGCAAGCTGGCCACCTGCCAAGCACCCACCTGCCTTTCCAGCTTCCTCAGCACCCGCGTTCGCACGTCTTCCCCTGACTCACCAGGCAGGTGGCTGACTCACGGCACCTGTGGTGTAACCAGGGCGGAGGCGGCATGTGGAAGCCTCTGCTGGTATGCTCAGCCGCTCCAGGAGGGGGTGTGTGTGCAGGATCTGGGGAAGGCAGACCTGGGGGCCTGAGCTCCACGAGGACAGGACTGAGAAGGTGATGCTGAGGGCCCACTCTCCGACCATCTGTCCCTGCCCTGCCTCCACCACTTCCTGGTTCACTTTGCTGCTTAGCCTCTGCTCCCGGGAATGTCCCTACCCATTGGCAGTGCTTGACAGGGAGGGCGGAGAGCCTTTGGGCCCATGGCTCTCACTGAACTGGGCGCCCGCTTATACAGCCAGTGTTCCCTGAATGTCACTGCCTGCTCCCATCTCTTTGAAGGCTTCCCTAGGCTCCAGGCATAAAGACTCTGAAAGTGTCTCGTGCTCTACACTGGTCTTCCCCTCCAGGCCCACCTCCTTCCTGGGTCCCCTCCCGCTCTGCCCTGGGCCACACTGGCCACCTTTCCATTCTCTGCCGTTTTCCCATCGGGCGCTTGCATAAGCCCTTCCCTCCTCCTGGGATGCCCCCACTCCCTCTCACCTTTTGCCCCTGCAGATATCAACTCAAACATCACTTCCTCCAGAACGCCTGTCTTGGCCTCTCAGACCAGTCATTTCACCCTGAGGCCCCCCAAACCTCTTCTTTGCAACATTCCTTACAGCTGCCACGTCTGGGTGTCCGTCTCTCTCCCCCAGTGGGACTGGGAAGCCCAGAGGACCCCTGCTCCCACTGGATGCCCTGTACCTTGTACAGTGCTTGGCAGATGGTCCCCACTCAACAGTAAGGAAAGAACAGAGGGAGGGAGGGAGAAACCCATCCATTAGTTCTGACTGGGGATGTAGGTGGGTGACGCAGCTCGCTGCCCTGAGCCTGCCCCAGCTGGGACGCAGAAGCCACTGTGACATTTCTCCTGAGCTGCTGTTCCACATCCGACCTTGATGATGATGAAAATACGAGGAGTACTAAGGGCTTTGGGCTCTTTAACCAAACCATCATTTGTCTTACTCTCAAAAATATTTCTTGAAGGTGGGAGCATCTAATACTTCTAGTTCGAAAGGAAGCATTCCTTGAGGACCCTGCATCCGGCAAGAATGGGGATGGGGTACCCCCCATCTGGCTTACATTTCAGAGCATTTGCTCTCTTTCTTACACTCACCAGCCCCACTTCCCATGTCCCCCCAGCTGTCTGGGGATCACGTGCCCCTAAAGGCCAGCGACAGGGAAGAGGCTTGTGGGAAGAGCAGGGACCAAATTCTAGAGTCCAGCTCCCCTAAATGCGGGTGGCTGAGCTCCCAGCAGTGGGGGAGATGGAGAAGAGGGGAAGTTTAAGATGTCCTTCCCTGAAGAAGGTGGAGAAGCTGTTTCCTGCTCAGCCCTGCAATTCCAGCCGGGTGCTCGCAAAGGGCTCTGGGGAGTGAGTCACCTCTGATAAACCCAGGCAGGAGGGATTTTGATAAGATAGAAGGAAGGGTGTTTACCCAGGGCCCTTCAATTCCGGGCGGGTCCGCTGGTGTTGAGGCCAAAGAACATCCTCTGGAAAAGTAAAGGAACTCGTGTTGGAACCAGAGGGAAGGCAGACTAACAGACTGCCTCCGACTTCCATTTTCTTGAGCTTATTTTTAAAGGGCCCTGAGACCGTCCTCCTAGAGAAAAACGTCTTGACGCACAATGCGAATCAAAGGCATTCTCTGGCTGTGTGACGTTGAGCAAGTCATTTTACTTCTCTGCTTGAGAAACTGCCTTGAAGCTGGCTCAGATGATTTATTGAGTTGAGGTCCCTTTCACTCTAATAAATATTTATGGAAGTCATTAATGTCTCCTCTGTCATGAACTTGAGTTTGAGTTTTGATTCTAGCATTTGCTGATTTTCCGCCTCTGTAAAACGAAACCTATTCAAAAGGTCGTTGTGTGGGCCTCCAGCCTGGTGCCTCGTTCCCGGAAGGAGGAAGCTGGCTAGATGTCCGTCACTGCCCACCCTGTCCCTCATCTCCCAACGCGTGTGGGATGGCTGTCGTGGGTATTTAGAGACCAGTACATTACCCTTCTGAAAGGAAGCTCTGGGCTTGTTAGGAATGATCTGGGAGGCCAAGGACTTCGCTCCTTTACCCTTGCAGGTGCTGGGCCTGGAGTGTTCAGCCTCTGAGCCAGAGAGTGCTTCCAGGTGAAACCCTGTTTCAGATAAACCAGTACTGCTTCAAGGAGAGGCAGTGGGACTAGGGAACCGGTGTGAGAGGAGGAAAAGGGAGGTGGTGGTGCCCTGCTCACAGGCCAGCCCTAGTGACAATCACAAAGTCCCATAAAACCACAGTCAAGACTAAAAAGATTCCTAGGAGGGACCTGCTCCAGCCTCCTGCTTTAATATATGAGGAAACATATTCAGAGGTGAGGTGAACCGCCCCGGATCCTCCAGAGAGCAGCTGAAGCTGGGCCAAGAGCCCAGTTCTTCTGCCCCCAGGGAGAGGTTGCCTTTATTTATTTATTTATTTATGGCCACGTTGCGTGGCATGCGGGATCTTAGTTCCCTGACCGGGGATCGAACCTTCGCCCCTGCAATGGAAGCATGCAGTCTTAACCACTGGACCTCCAGGGAAGTTCCAAGAGGTTGCCTTTAGACCCCAGTTCATCCATTGTGAATTCTTTCTGAATCTTAGGACACTGCTCATTCCCACCAAGGGTTAACAGGGAGCTGAGGTATAAAGTCCAGTCGGTTGGAGCTAACTTTGTGAGCAGTCGTTTCATTTGAGCTTATGGGCTCACACACACACACACACACACACACACACACTACAGCAAAATGTAATATCTAGTCAACAGTGAAGAATGTCTTCTCAATCATGAAAGGCTGTTTCTAACTCATAAGGTTTGATTACTTTACTTGTTTGTTTGTTTGTTTGCGGTATGCGGGCCTCTCACTGCTGTGGCCTCTCCCGTTGCGGAGCACAGGCTCCGGATGTGCAGGCCCAGCGGCCACGGCCCATGGGCCCAGCCGCTCCGCGGCACGTGGGATCCTCCCGGACCGGGTCACGAACCCACATCCCCTGCATCGGCAGGCGGAGTCTCAACCACTGAGCCACCAGGGAAGCCCTACTTGTTTGTCTTTAATATTAGCCAAAGATAACCATTCACTCATAGACCTCATGAGACTCCGCCAATGTGTCAAAGGTCTCATTGAGTTGCCCGTAGATGCTGTGATCAGAAGGAATACCGTGGTCACTCAGGAGCATGTGGCGACCCACACATCTGCACCCCTGCATCTCTGCAAAGGCCCAGAGAGGGACTGTCTCTGTGACACACTAGCAGAGGCAAGTGTCAATCTCCCGGGAATGCCCCGCAACAAACCACTGCCCAGTTAAACTGGGGGGAAGCAGAGTAAGGCTGGGCAGTGTTCTATTTTCTTATCAGAGACGAAGGAAGGACAGGCAGGGTTAGAGTTCTCCATCCCCTGTAGTGGGGGCAGGACCATCTGGGGTCTTCCAGCTCCATGATATAAGTAAGTGTAAAAATTGCATTTGTTGCGTCCTGAAGAATAGGATGTGGTCTCCAAGGAAACAACCTCTAGCCCAGGGCAAGAGAAATGCTGCCATTACCCCCACCTGAGCGTAACACCACTAGCCTTGACTTCCAAGACCACAGGTGTTGCCCAGGACGAGCAGCGGCAAGGAGATGAAGGTCAGGAGGCTGAGGTTCCTGGGGGTGGGTGGAGCTTCAAGTAGATGGCACAGTCCAGCAGAGGTAACTGAGTGTAGTCAGTGAGATTCTGTTTAAAAACTTCAGAAGAGGGCTTCCCTGGTGGCGCAGTGGTTGAGAGTCCACCCGCTGATGCGGGGGACGCAGGTTCGTGCCCCGGTCCGGGAAGATCCCACATGCCGGGGAGCGGCTGGGCCCGTGAGCCATGGCCGCTGAGCCTGCGCGTCCGGAGCCTGTGCTCTGCAATGGGAGAGGCCACGGCGGTGAGAGGCCTGCGTACCGCAAAAAAAAAAAAACAAAAAACTTCAGAAGAATTCCAAGTCTCCTTCCAGGATCTGCTGAGACATGAAGACTGGGTAACCCACAGAGGACATGGCGCAGGGCAGAGGGGTAGGAGTAGTGGACCAAACTGTAACCCACAGGGACTCCTCGTAGAATATACAGTGTCCGAGTTAAGAGCACCAGCCCAGGAGTAAGACAGCCTGGGTTTGAATCCCAGCTCCTCCACTTACTAGATATATGACGGGCAGGTGTCTAAACCTTAGTTTTCTCAACTGAAAAATGTTGGGATAATAATACTCACCTCATATTGCTGATTAAGTGACATCAGATATACGAGGCACTTCTAGTGTCTGGCGCATTAGACTAAGTGCTTCTACTATTTTCCTGTTGCTGTTTAACAAATTACCTTCAGGCTTAGGGGCGTAAAACAACAAACATCATCTCAGCTTCTGTGGGTCAGGAATCTGGGCACAGTTTAGCTAGATGCTTCTACCTCAAGGTCTCTCAAGGGATGCAGTCAAGCAGTTGGCCAGGAGGTCCCTGAAAGCTTGGCTGGAGGTGGGGAGGGGCACCTGTAAACCCACTACTTCAGCCTCAGCCCCTCACTACGCCTCATGACATGGCAGCTGGCTTTCTTCAGGGCACACAGTCTGAGAGAGAATAAGAGCAAGAGAGAGAGAGAGCCCAAGAAGGAAGCCACAGCCTCTTTATAACCTAATCTCTGAAGGGATACCCCATTACTTCTGATATATTCTATGCATTAGAAGTGAGTCAGTAGGACTTCCCTGGTGGCGCAGTGGTTAAGAATCCGCCTGCCAATGCAGGGAACACGGGTTCGAGCTCTGGTCCCGGAAGATCCCACATGCCGCGGAGCAACGAAGCCCGTGTGCCACAGCTACTGAGCCTGCGCTCTAGAGCCCACAAGCCACAACTACTGAGCCCACGTGCCGCAACTACTGAAGCCCGCGCACCTAGAGCCCATGCTCCACAAGAGAAGCCACTGTAATAAGAAGCCCGCGCACCGCAACAAGAGTAGCCCCGCTCGCTGCCACTAGAGAAAGCCCACGCACAGCAATGAAGACCCAACACAGCCAAAAATAAATAAATGAAATAAATAAATTTAAAAAAAAATAAAAGAAGTGAGTCAAATCCAGCCCACATTCCAGGAGAGGGATTACATAGAAGGTGAGTGTCAGGAGGTGGGGATCATTGGGGCCATTTGAGAGAATGCCTACCATAGCGTTTATTTAATGTTCCATATTTTTATTATTCTTTTTGTATATTTTATTCCCCAAATTATTCTCCATTAATGCCACTACAAGTTTCCAATTCTGTGTTTTACTGCTGCTGTTCTTACTGCCAGGAATGCCTGCTTCAAAATATTTATTTATTTATTGGATATTAATCCTTTATTTGTCATAACATTTGCAAATGTTTTCTTCCATTCAGTAGGTTGTCTTTTTTTTTTTTAAGAAGATGTTGGAGGTAGGAGTTTATTAATTAATTTTATTATTTATTTTTGCTGTGTTGGGTCTTCGTTTCTGTGCGAGGGCTTTCTCTAGTTGTGGCAAGCGGGGGCCACTCTTCATCGCAGTGCACGGGCCTCTCACTATCGCGGCCTCTCTTGTTGCGGAGCACGGGCTCCAGACGCGCAGGCTCAGTACTTGTGACTCACGGGTCTAGTCGCTCCGCAGCATGTGGGATCCTCCCAGACCAGGGCTCGAACCCGTGTCCCCCGCATTAGCAGGCAGACTCTCAACCACTGCGCCACCAGGGAAGCCCCAGTAGGTTGTCTTTTCATTTTGTTGATAGTTTCCTTTGCTGTGCAAAAGCTTTTAAGGTTAATTAGGTCCCACTGATTTATTTTTGCTTTTGTTTCCTTTGCCTTAGGAGATACAGCCACAGAAACGTTGCTACAATTTATGTCAAAGAGTGTTCTGCCTATATGCTTCCAAATATTTACATTGTCCAATCCTACCTAACTCTTTTTTTTTTTTGCGGTACGCGGGCCTCTCACTGTTGTGGCCTCTCCTGTTGCGGAGCACAGGCTCCGAATGCGCAGGCTCAGGGGCCATGGCTCACGGGCCCAGCTGCTCCGCAGCATGTGGGATCTTCCCAGACCCGGGCATGAAACCGTGTCCCCTGCATCGGCAGGCGGACTCCCAACCACTGCGCCACGAGGGAAGCCCCTCCCACCCATCTTTTAAGGCTAGACTCAAATGCCACCTCCATGAAGCCTTGGCAAATCAGCCCCTTATAGGAAGTAGTCATTTCCTTCTCTGAAGTCCAAGAGAGAAGAGGTTGATGAAGGAAAGAACAGCTACTTTGTGCTCAAGAAGATAAATGCAACAACTGATAAATGAGTAGGAGGCAAGTAACTCAGATACACGTCATGTACTTTCTTCTCAGAAACAGGCTTTGGTGTTTGGCTTTCTGGGTGGATGAAGGCACCAGCTCTGTTACACCATTGCAGAAACTGCTTGGATATTTCTGCTTGTTCTGGGCTGTCTGAGCACCTACCCATTTGCAGACCCTTAGGACTCATCTTCTCTAATAAAGGTGATGTGCGTCCGAAACTGAAGGCTCTTCTGCAGGGTCGGCTCCAGTAGCTCCAATAGCAGGTACAACACAGAGCCTCTTGCCCCATCTGGAGAGAAATCTAACTGCGGTAGTGTGTTCTTCTATGAACGCTCTTGTGGGTGTGAAAATTCCATCTTCCAACAAGACTCTGTTAGGCCTGAAAGGAGCCCTCTTCCACACCACAATGCTGTTCTCAGGTATCCCAAAATGATGGACTGCCACAGGGTTTCCATGGGGGTCGGGGGTTGCTGAGGAAGAGAAAAAGGCAGTGAAGTGAGTGTGGCTGATGTGGGGTCATGAAGCCAAAAGGAGACAATTCAGCCACAGCCTGAGTAGAGGGACATCAGGTCAACCCAGGAGAAGAAGACAAGGAAATTCACATCTGTTATGCACCTGCAGTGTGTCAGATGGAGCACTTAATATTCGTGGTCCTACTGACTCCTCAAGAAAGTCTGGTGAGGAAGGGGGTATGTTCCCCATTTTACAGATGAGGAAACTGAGGTCCAGTGAGGTGAACTGGCCTGCCCCAGGTCACACCACCAGTGGAACACAGAGCTGCTTGACTCAACGCCTAGGTTCATTCCACAGTCTATAAATGACCGTAGAAACAAAGGGAAAGGCAGAGTTCTAAGACAAGCTAACTAAAGCAACTCCAAAAATAACTATTACAGACCAAGCATGAAGTTTCATTTAGTTCTCCAAGTTCTCAAACCGAATTTTAGCAAAGCTTCCGTTATTAGTCCTGAGTTACAAAATAAGCAAATCTTCCATAGTGACAAGTTGGTGAGGGGGTGGGTGGGAAAAGATGTTTGGTACAGTTAATAAGAAGACCTCCACAGTCCCTTGCCCCCCATTACCACCTCATCTTTATCAGAATATGAGTATTAAAAGTGATGACACAGGGCTTCCCTGGTGGCGCAGTGGTTGAGAGTCCGCCTGCCGATGCAGGGGACGCGGGTTCGTGTCCCGGTCCGGGAAGATCCCACATGCGGCGGAGCGGCTGGGCCCGTGAGCCATGGCTGCTGAGCCTGCGCGTCTGGAGCCTGTGCTCCACAACGGGAGGGGCCACAACAGTGAGAGGCCTGCGTACCGCAAAAAAAAAAAAAAAAATAGTGATGACACAACCAGAAAGCTAACAGGATGGGAAACCTAACTCTAAAATATCAGCTTCCATTCTACGTGAACCATCGCCCTCTCTCCTTACTCTTTCCATTCTGGCTTTCTGGTCTTTTACGATTGGCTCTGCTTTCCTGTCCCAAAGGAAATAACTCCCAGAAGGAAGCAGAAGCCTCATGCCAAGAGAAGATACAGGACGGATTGAAAGCTGCAGGGTGAGTAGACGAGCCCTAAACTGTCGATGCCAACTCCTTTCCTCTCACCTCAAGTTGATGACGTAGATTGGGTTAACTTGCTGTTGAGTCTTGTGTGGGGTGCAGTTACGGATACGGAGAGAAGACAGAAGTTATGTGGTTATGGAGAGAAGAGCCCCCTCAAGACGGTATTACAGCGTATTTTACAGCATATTACAGCATATTTCCTTTGATCTCAACAAATATTCAGTTAGCACAAACTCTCAGCCACGTGCTGGGCTAATAGGTATGGTGGAACTCAGTGGGGGAGACTCAGACTCTGCCCTCAAGGCATCTAGAATTCTCTAGGGGAGATATAAAGTGTACACAGAACTTAAAAATAAGACAGCATGTTACAATCGCCATTAGAAAAATCAAATCAAATTACTATTCCTTAAAAAGGAAGAAAATTCTGACATGCTATAATGAGGATGAACTTCAAGGACATTATTTGAAGTGAAATAAGCCAGTTGCAAAAGACAAATACTGTCTGATTCCACTTCTACCAGGTACCTAGTGCAGTCAAATTCATAGAGACAGAAAGTAGAATGGTGGTTGCCAGGAGAATGGGGAGGGGAAAATGGGGAGTTAATGTTGAATGGCTACAGAATTTCAGTTTTGCAAGATGAAAAAGTTCTGAAGGTTGGGTGCTCAGCAATGTGAATACACTTCACACTATTGAAATGTACACTTAACACTATTGAAATGTACACTTAACACTATTGAAATGTACACTTAAAAATGTTTCAGATGGTAACATTTACGTTATGTGTATTTTATCATAATCTTAAAAACTTTTTAAAATTTTAAATGGAAAAATATTACTATTGACCTGCAGAAAGTAAAGCAATTGTATATCTAACTGGAGCTATCAAGAAGGCTTCATGGAGGAGGGGACATTTGAACTGAGCGTTTTAGAATAGATGGGCTAAAGATGGACAGAAAAGGGCATTCCAGGTGAACAGAGCTGCAGGAGCAAAGGCACATCTTTTTTGAAAAAAATCCAGAAATTTCTCTCTTCCATTGCACCAACCCTTAACAAACATTTTTCCAGCGATCAGACTGCCGGAGCCTGTGTTTGTAATTCTCTCCTGTGACATCTCAGTGAGGCACGGGCTCTCCTGCTTCTCCCTCCCTTCATCTCTTCCCCTCTCTGTGCCTGCCTCTTCCTGCCTCTTGTTCTCTCTCTCTCTCTCTCTCTGGTGTCTTTTGAACGTTCTAAAATGAAATCCTTGACAAAGGTTTGCTTTCACCCCAGAAGCAGCCTTCCTTGAGGTCTCTTTAGTAAGAGCAAACACCCAGAGACTCTCACACCTTTATTAACAGACCTTGTTTTGTTCTTTTTCCTCCTTGGATACCAACCAGAAGCTTAAGAAGAAATTACCTCATCACCCACACAGGCAGGTCTCGATTAGAAAAGCAGTCTTTCTGACAGACGCTTCCACTGCCTGGTCTCCCTGATTAAGGAGAGCTTTATACACCAGCACCCTGACGGGGGAGGCGAGGGGAGAGGTTCAGGTTTATACATCACCTGTGAACACAAGCCTAGAGGAGGGTGGGCTCCAGGGAGAATTTCTTCATCTTCGGAAGGATTACTAAAGTCAGAACTTACTCTTCTCCGTGTTAATCACTGAGATTGAAGGCAAAAATCCCCCTGTTTCAGATGAGAATGGTAACCAGGCAAAGGGAAGTCATCTCAGGCTCCAGAAAGAAACCCTGCCCTGTCCCCACCCGCGTGGAGTCGGGCATCGGGCCCAGGACCGTCTGATTTGGGTAGACAGAGCAGAGCTTTCCCGCAGGTCCCCAAAGTGCAGACTCATGCAGCGGATATGCGCAAAACATGTCTGTTAGAGTGAATCCAGTTTACCCAAAGTGAAGCCCCTGCTGCTTCGTGCTGCCCAGTGTGATTTGGACAGGCTGCCAGATCTCCAGTTAGACAATTGCCCTGTTTTTAGTTATCTTTTTGTCCTGTCCTTCATTTTCGATTGTTACCTTTAGTTTTGAGCGAGGACTCCTACCTGTTTTGGGGTGAATCGTGCCACGTCCTGGATGTGGCAGGCCTGACTCCTCTCCACAAAGTCTGTCTGTTCTGGAGAACTGACATTGCTCTTTTCTCAATTTCTTCAGCTCAGTCTACACAGCTTTCAAGTCAGCAAATGCTGGAGCAAAGGCAGAGCTCAGGGTGAAGTGAGGAATCAGCCTGACATTTTCTTTGTTGGAATTGATCACTTGGGAGTAGAGGGGGTGGAAATCCAATTTAGGGACCACAGTCCTTCCTTGGTGTCTATTTAATTCCATTAAAAATTATCACAACATGGGCTTCCCTGGTGGCGCAGTGGTTGAGAGTCCGCCTGCCGATGCAGGGGACGCGGGTTCGTGCCCCAGTCCGGGAAGATCCCACATGCCGCAGAGCGGCTGGGCCCGTGAGCCATGGCCGCTGAGCCTGCGCGTCCGGAGCCTGTGCTCCACAACGGGAGAGGCCGCAACAGTGACAGGCCCGCGTATTGCAAAAAAAAAAAAATTATCACAACAAAATCATGGCATGTCAGCATGGGGAGGAGCCTGAGGTGTTATCTCTGCCAAGCCCAACATCATGCAAGAATCCGCCATATGCATCCCAGCTGGCTCCTGCCCCTCAAATAGTCAGACACGTTCCCTGATGGAGAACACACTGCCTTCAGGAGTGAAATTAATCAGAGAAGTCTTCCATAGATTAACTGAAAACTGAAAATCTGCTTACGTAGTAGCTTACACGCACAGAGACTAATGCTGGCATATATACCTATAATATGTGTGTTGACTGACTGAATGAATGAATTATAAATCAGAGGAAATTGGCAAGGAAGAGAAAAAGGGAAAGGAGGGAAAGTAGTTGCAGTGGTGAGAGGCTGTGGGAAGAGAGGGGGAAAAATGTTTTTCTCTAAGGATTTTCTTCAGGTTTTGTGCTGGGTAGGGAGCATGGCCTGATTGTCTCAGCAAATGTTTTCATTCCCTCGTAACATCTCTTCAACCAGCCAACCAAAACCCCAACAAGTCGATATATAATTGCATCCGATTTTACAAAGAAATACATTTGTGAACTGAATTCGATTACTTATGATAGTATAAAATTTACTAAAGATAAATATTGCCTATTTTCCCTGAGTTGTTTTCTTAAGACTTTCTCTCTCTCTCTCTCTTTCTCTCTCTCACACACACACACACACCCCACACACACCAGCGCTTATAAACCATTGCTTTCTGGCCTCCTCCGAGGGAGCTAGCTAGATAAACCAGCTAACCATTACCTTTGCTCTAGCTCAGACACCCTCCTGCTCTGCCTCTCATCCCGAAACAGCTGCCCCCCTGCCATTTAGGATGGCAAAAGGCCCTCCCTGGCACACACCACACCCTCACTCCCACACACCCATCCACAGCTCTGTGTTCAAGCAGAGCTGCTCAGCTAGAGCAGGAGCCTCCTCCCCGGCAGCAGACAGGCAGCAAACACGCGCTGCATCTTTCCTGCTGTGTGGGAGGGCTGGGGAGAATTCCCCGGGTGCAGCCTGCAAGCGCTCCCCTAACTCTCAAGATGACGGTGGCTCTCGCAGCCTCGCAGGGCTTCCCGGGGTGGTCCTGGACTTGAGCTCAAATAATCCGCTGCTTTCCCTGCCTTCTCTCCTTCCCACCCCTTCACATACCCTGGGAACGGTTCCCACCCACCGGGCACCAGAGCAAACTCCCCTGCAAATGCCAACGTGTCTGGTGTCTGAGTCTTCCCTGCAGGAGCTCACCCTCCAGTACAGTCCCTTCTGGAAGGCACTGCAATTCGGTGAGGACAGCAGCAAAGGCTGCAGAACCTGGTGCTGAAAATGCCCCTTGTGTTCTGGATCCTTCCCAGATAGGTAGCCTCCCCCACTGAGGGCCCTGCCTCCCCCCAGTATCCAGCACTGGGATGCCGGGGCCACCAGTGCCAAGTGAGTTGGATAGTAGGAGACTGTGCACCGTTTTCTGGCATCAAGGACAGCCAATCCAGGTAATACCAGCCAGAACCTCTTAGTGTTCGGTAATTCAGCTACAAATAGGCCCTTGGCTTTTGCCTTTCATTTTGCAGATAACTGTAGCTAGAACTCATCAAACATCTACTAGATATTCTCTGGTACTTAGACATAGAATTCTCAGTGTGGAAAAGACCCTAGAAGCGAATCAATCCTTGGATACATCTGACCCCCTGCTAGAAGATTTATATCCATTCATCATATACAGGATGTCATTTCCAACCCTGTGAATCAGAATCGATCATTCCCCCCCGCCTTCCCTCAGCATTTCACTGGCAAAGATTCCAGGGCATTTTTTCACGCGGCTCTGTTCTGCAGTTAGTGGGTGTCCTGTCTGTCTCTCCACTCAGGCTGGGAGCTCCCTGAGGGCAGGTCTTAATGCTCCGGAGTCCCTCCCAGCTCCGAGCACAGATTCATATATGCAGGGGCTTAACAAAGACATGTGCAGTGGAATTCCTGCTTTCTGCTCTCCCTTCTACTGTCCCAAGAAATAGCAATTTATCCTCAGCAAATGGAGTCTGGCCCTCCATGGGAATGGCTCCCACATGTAGGTGAGATGTGGTGAGACACAAGAGGATGTGGTGAGACACAGGATGTGGTGAGACACAGAGACAAGAGTTAGCATGTGTTCCAGGTGTCCTGTAAGGGCCAGTACCAACAACAGGCAGGGGCCTAAGCCCAAGTTTTATAGGATTGTCCTCCTCTGCTTGACCTTGGCCTCAAGACAGGAAGCTTGGCCCTAGGCTGGCCCTACGGGTCTGGAGCAGCGTCTCCACTCCAAAGTAGCCTCCCGTTCATTGTTATCACGGTAGCAGCCACACCTCCATGATTTTCTGGATAATTTCCATTTCAAGTATTCCGTCCCATTGTTCCTACCCATTTATGTGCACATGCCAGACTCTGCTATTTCCAAATCAGAAAATAGAATTTGGAATTCCAATTCAAGAATTATTCTTTTGGCTGTTTCAGAAATCCCCCATGATTGTTTGAGTTCCCCCTACAGTGGAGACCCTGAGACAAGGATTCAAGCACAAATAGGTACAGAGAAAACCAGACGGGGATGGGAAGAGAGACAAGGAAGGGAAGGCGGCTAATACAGGGTCTTCGACCTAGCCCGCTGCCAGTGTGGATGACGGAGCTTAACGCTGTCTGGGAAGCTCTGGGGCTCCACGTAAAACACAGCCCTCAGAGGTGTGGGGGCCTGGGTATTCATCACCAAGGCTCATCAGTTATTGCCTGCAGGTTGCTTCCCGGAGACACTCTCAGCTGCCATCAGAGAGCAGAGGGTGCCCCAGGAGTGAGGAGAAGCCCCTAGACAGCAAAATGTCAGCGCCGGCAGCTGGCAGCTAGAGGGGTCAAGGACACAGTAGGGCACTGGCAGAGTGCTCTACATCCTCTCATCTCTAGAAGACGTGGCTGTAATTCACATATAATTCACAATGACCCTTTAGGAACAGTATCCAGGGCATAAATCAGTGGCCAAGGAGGCTGAAGAAAAAGACACTGAAGCAGGCGGTGGTGACACACTCATGTCCACATCTCACGCCTCCCAGTTCTGTGCTGCCCAGTCTTGTTCGCCCTGCACGGACAGGAGGCCAAGTGTACAGGCTGTTTCTAACGGGTGAGCCAGACCCCGATCCATGGCCCATGGTCTGTCCGGCAGAATTTCACTGGGACTTCAGTGGGAGAAAGCAGGAGGGATGGGAAGGATGGGAGGGGAGGAGGTGGGCACTGACACTGAATTCCTACTGCAGGGCAGCCCTTTCCACTCACAGTCTTATCCCAGGCTCACAACAAAACCTCAGAATCAGCACATAACTCCCGAGGTGGCCACTGGGGGTAGTGTCTGCTCAGAATGGCATCTTCTTCTGGGCAAGTCTGATGGGGACCACAGGATAGGGTGGGTACTGCCACTCATCCAGTCCTCCATCAACCTGGCCACAGAGACTGCTCCAGGGATGGACACGTGACCCAACATGACACGCTAGGTGGCCAAGCCTGGGATTCCCCACAGTAGAACAGGGAAAGAGCTGCTCATCTTTGGTCATTCAACCGTGACAATATAAATTTGAAATTGCGGATGAGCCCGAGTTCTTACCCTGAGAAAAGAATACACTGACAGAGGGAGACAGCGAGAAGAACAGATCCCATAATGCTCCAGTTCCTCGATTGTGTGCATGAACCAGTAAATTCCCCCTTTTCTCTTTACTTCAGATGATTTCTGCCACTCACAACTGAAAGAATGTTGATGGCTATTCACCTTGGTTTCCTGGTTAAGTATATGAAAGTTCAAAAGGTTAGGTAACATGCCTGACCTACACACCTCCCATGCGCTGGGGCCAGGGGGGGTCTCTCCAGGTCTGTCTGGCTCTGTGTCTTCAGGTTAGTTTCAGTAATGCCGTGCCAGGCTAGTGCCCGTGGCAAGCTGGAGCTGGCCTCTACTCACAAGAGTCCACCGTTCTTTGCTCAGGAATTTTGTAAGCCAACTGCAGGCCTCTCACTGTTGTGGCCTCTCCCGCTGCGGAGCACAGGCTCCAGACGCGCAGGCTCAGCGGCCGTGGCTCACGGGCCCAGCCGCGGAGCGGCATGTGGGATCCTCCCGGACCGGGGCACGAACCCGTGTCCCCTGCAACGGCAGGCAGACTCTCAACCACTGCGCCACCAGGGAAGCCCTACATTTGGTTTTGACCACTGAAAACAGAAGTCAATGATACCCTTTTAAGGAACAGCCATGACATTACTATACTCCAAGCAACAACCAAACACAGACGTCTTACCCCATGCGTGGGTTTTTGCTTGGTTGAGTTATGTTTGTTTGCTGTTGTCCTCAGACTTGGGAGAATCCTCCAGGAAAGCAAAGGTGGGGGGCTTCAGTGGGCTTCAGCCATAAACCAAGACAAAAGCAAGTGAGAGGCACGCAGAGGTCTCCAAGCCCAAAGAGAAGCTTCGGGAGATGATTAATTCCTCCAGGCCAAGAGGGCCAAAGCTAACAACATTTCCCTGAACGCCTGCCTGACAGCATGGCCAAAGTCCAGTTCAAAAATGCATCTGAAAATTTTAAGGCAACAACTTACATAATTTTATTCAGAACTAGAAATAAGTGACCTTCGGCTAAAACTTCTCCAGATTTAGGTGCACGTGTTATTGCTGATACTTAATCTGAGACCAGCACCCAAGAGAGCAGAACAATCCCTCCTTTCAAACTTCCTCAGGCTCCTCCCCTCACAGAACCTTCCAGGACAACAATTTGGACTTAAAAATGCTAGCTATTCTCGCTCATTATCTTCCAGTAAAGTGCTGCTTTCTGGAGTCTGAGTCCCATCTCTTGCTTTCTGCCCTGGCAGCAGTGGATCACGCAGATCACGCAGACGTTGCGGGGCTGCATAAATCCCTCACGTTGTTAAAATTTAAAAGAAAATAGCTGGGCACCACTCTGCCTTTGACTCAGCTCACAGAACAGGAGCCGGATGCCTCCTTTAATTTCCAGGTGCGCTTAAATTAAGGTGCACTTAATTTCCAGGCTGCAGGCACCCCTGGGAGAATGTCAGGCCTCAGGTAAGTGAAAACCCCTTCGAAAGGATGCCGCGCAGTGGCTCTCAGCCACACCCGAGCCACGGCTCTCCAGCTCCGGGAGGGCATTCTTGAAATGTGATTTCCCCTTATCTGTCCACATGCCTGGCATTTATGCCGAAACTGTCCTCACGACACAGGCAAGTGTGATAAACCATCTAGTCTCAGGGCTGTGTTCCATATTTGTCACATTTCTCAACCTTTCTTTGGTTCTAAGCTTTCAAAGGTGTTGTCGGGCTTCCTCACGTATGTGAACGCAAAGTGTGTACCTTCCAAGCTGACTTAACGCCCTCTGCACCATTTTCGATCAATATTTTTAGGGACATTATTGAAAAATTTTGGACATTTGAATCAAAGTCTTTTACTGAGATCATTTTTTTCTAAAAAAAAGGTTTCCATTTCTCATTGCTGACTTGAATGAGCAACACTGTATTTTTACTGTAAATTTTTACTCTGTATTCAATACACAAACATTTTGCTACTAATGTATGTTTCTGCCTAATTGAAGCCTTTAATAACTCAAATCAAGTTGCTTATTCATAGGTACAGTGTGCTTAGGCTGTGTACCAGACAGGAAATTAAGGAAAATACAAATTGCATTATTTGGGCTCAAGGAATGCCCAATCTTGTTGAAGGAATAAGACAGAATAGCATTAAAATACAGCGCTAGATTGGTGGGATACATGAGCCATCATCCCAGGAACCATTTATAGCCCTGATATCTCCAGAAAAACAGGATTCCCACCACAAAAGCGGCCCAACATAAAGGATGGATGACAGCCAGGTTCTTAACTAGCAACTATTTCATAAACAGAACTGGAATGACCTCTAGCAGGACAAGTAAAAAACTTCTATAAAGAACCTTGTGGAAAACATTAACTGATCCTTTTACCAGCCCCTACTGGGAGAGGTGCTGACCCCTGCATTTCCAGGATAGGATGGAGGAGAGAGACCCCTATGGCTCATAAAAAAGCAGAACCTTCACTCACCTCGGGAGCACCCTGTTCCACGGCAATGGACTTTGGCTACCTCTCACCTGGTTCAAAGGGGTTCATTTGACTGAAACTTATGTAAGTCCCAAGATGGTATCAGCCTCCCATTCTCATCTCAATATCATAGCAGCCCACATCTCCTGAGAGTTGACAGGTACATTATCAAGGAGAAAGGAAAGAGCAAGCCTTGACCCCAGTTCAACCTTGGAGGTCAGCCTCCCGAGAGGTTGCAGCATCTTTTGACAAATGACACCATCCATAGCCCTGGAGATGTAAGGACGGCTCCAGGCAAGATTTACTTGCCCTTTGGGCAGCAAGACTTTCACTTAGATCTTCCCCTATGAGCAGATTCTGTCAACCAAGTGAATCCCAAATTATATAAACCCAGTGGGCACAATTTAAACAGGGGTGGAATAGGGGACAGGGAAGCAAAACATTTTACAGTGAAAGAGAGGACCCATGATCATCCTGCTTAATATAGGATAAAATTTAGAGTATCTGATACTGGGGAAAAAAGGGAGAAATTATTTAAAATAATTTTGAAGCCATACCCCTTCTTCTAAGTGAGGAGTCCATAGTAAGTTCCCTGCTTCCATTTGAAGTCAACCTCAACTCGTTGACTTACAAGTCAAGTCTTGGCAATTGTCTCCTCTAGGTTCTAGTAGCTGTGTCTGTAAGCTTAATGACTTTGGCCAAGCTACTTAACCTCTCTGGTATTGTTTTCTTCACCCTAAAAGCGAAGCTGTGATTTTTAGGTTTTCTTCCAGCTCTCAAAATTTAAAATTCTATGACTATGCTACACAGAGATAAACTTGCCCTCAAATAACTGTTCTTTATTTAGGGAATAATTTCTGCACGTAGTAACCTTCCGTGTCCCAAGAAATGCACAGAGCCACACACAGTAGCCTGGGACAGACCCCTTCTCCAGGGAACTAGAGGTCTTCCAGAATGGCCAGGGAGATCCACTCACATCAGCCTTCTCAGTCACGCCTGACCCAGAAAGAGTCACACCATCTGCAAGGATGAGTAGCTCTGAAAAAGTAAGGCAGTGATGGAAACTGTAGGAAGTTTAGACACAGCTGGATGGGATTTCAAGAAGCAAAGGGTCAAATAACAAGGTGACAGTAGACTGCCATGCTGTCAGCACATTATTCTTGCAAGGACTGGGTTTCTGGACACCAATTGTTCAAACTTAGGCTTGCCCTTCCCCCAAGGATTTGGAAGATGAGGTTGGGAGGAGAAGCAGAAGAGTGAGGGGAGGGCGAGGTGCATCAGTGTGGAGTGACGGGTTACCCTGACTCTTACCTGAGCCCCTGAATGAGGCATTGTTTGTGCTACTGGTAACCAGAGCTTCTCCCGTGTGTCGCGCAGTATGGGCTTCCCCACCCTGCCTGCTGGACCTGTCGGGCATGTTGGATACGTGGAAATACCTCTAGGCTCTAGAATATGGCTCACCAGCAATGGAAGACTGCTCCCAGACACTGCCCTGGGCCTCAGGCACCTCGGAAGTTCTGCTGTGTCAGGGACCTGGCGCTGCAGTCTTTTCGTCTTTCAGATGAATGGTGGCAAGCAGGCTAGCGCAGGACTGAGGAGTGCTAGGTGGCATGGACCTTTTGCCTGTATCCCTGAGGGATGAGAGAAGATGCTCTGGGGGCTCTGGCTTTGTGACCTGGCATCTGTGACATTTCTTTTTTTTTTTTTTTTTTTTTTGGCGGTACGCGGGCCTCTTGCTGCTGTGGCCTCTCCCGTTGCAGAGCACAGGCTCCGGACGCACAGGCTCAGCGGCCATGGCTCACGGACCCAGCTGCTCCGCGGCATGTAGGATCTTCCCGAACCCAGGCACGAACCCGTGCCCCCTGCATCGGCAGGTGGACTCTCAACCACTGCGCCACCAGGGAAGCCCTGTGGCATTTCCTAATTCAGAAAGCAAAAGAACTACGTTCGTTCAGCAGGATAAGCAAGTCCTGCTCACCTTGGGTGTAGAGATTGTCCCGTTCCATCCATTAGAGGACAGTGGCACCTAGGGGATCACATACACACACATAGTCACACACAAGGGCTGACTCAGCAGTCATCCCTTCTGCTGTGACTGAAATGCCCCAGGCTCTCCAGAAAGCGAACGTGCTCTGCTTTCGGCCAGGGCAACAGTGGATGGAACCAGATGGGCCAGGTGCTAAACACAGGGTTCCAGTTTGGCATTAAAGTTGCTAAAGTTGCTGCTGGTACACATACAGGGGACTTCAGCTTTCACCCGAGTGGCCAGAGCACAAAGCCACCCCTGGATCCAAATCCTTGTGGGGTCTTTTGTTCTTTTTTCTTTTTTAAAAAAATATTTATTTATTTATTTGGCTGCATCGGGTCTTAGTTGCGGCACGTGGGATCTTCACTGTGGCATGCAGGGTCTTTTTAGTTGTGACATGCGTGATCTTTAGATGTGGCATGCGGGATCTAGTTCCCTGACCAGGGATGGAACCCAGGCCCCCCGCATTGGGAGCTCGGAGTCTTAGCCACTGGAGCACCAGTGAAGTCCCCCTTGTGGGATCTTTGAGCACAAGTTGCTGGTTGCTCCACACTGAACAGGAATGCAGCTCCATGCCTGTCCTCAGGCTATAGTCACCACTGCAGGTAAGGGCAGGTTGGGTGTGGAACCCTCCGAGGAGGTTCCCTGAAGAACACCTGTTCTGAGAAATGGTAATGATGACTCACCACGTGGCACTCCTCCCTCAGACTCAACTCTGACTCTATGCCCAGCCAGCTGGTGGTGACTTGGAGCAGTCATAGAGGGTAGCTCTTGGGTAAGTCATAAACCAGGAGGCTGACCCCTTACCCTCCCGGGGTGATGCAAGACTTTTTCCGAAAAAAGCAGGCAGAACAAATTTCTATTCCCTCTTCCTCCTCCTGGCTTCCGTTTGCCTGTGGTGACGATGCCAAGTGCCACGGGAAGTACTAATATGCCTTTCCACTGCTTCCACAGCGGTTGTTGAAAGTTTCTGGGCCGTGTTAAATAAGAAGAGTTAACCTGAGAAGGCTACACGGTTTATCAATGTAGATGAGCAAATTATATAGCCAATAATCGAAATCTATACCATTCAATACGGCAGCCAGTAGCGGCATGTGGCCCTTTACATCAGATTAATTGAAATCTAAATTGCAGCCCCCCAGTCACACCAGCCACATTTCAAGTGCTCACGTGTGGCTAGCGGCTGCAGTATTGGACAACACAGCTATAGAACATCTCCACCATCACAGAAATTTCTATTGGATAAGACCGGCTCTAGATACACAGCAAATGTTAGAGATCCGCTTAACCACTCATTCATTTGTTTATTCAACGAATATTTACGGAGCGTTGGCTACGGTTTGGGTCCCTATACTCCAGGAGTTTGCTGGGCGCACATATGTGTAATCAAAGCTGTAGACCCTTTTCATCTGGGGAATAAAACAAGCCACACGTGAGTGAATAGAACTTTTACAAAAGATTAGCTTTAAGGCAAGAGCAGGGGAGGGAGTCAACCTAGTCAGACCTGAGCTTATAAATCTTTCCTTCAGCACCTGCTTGCACATGTGTGGGTGGTAATTTAGCTTAGGCCTGAGTAACAGGTGTCACATCCACAGAGCAAGGAAGCCAGAAGAAGGAAGCCCAGACTCAAAGCTCTCCTAGGAGAACTCCTGACCATGATCTAAAGAGGGCAACTTTGTGAACCAGCTGGTGGAGAAGACCATTTCTCACGCAATCCTATCCCAACCAAAGTGCACGTGTTGGAAAACTTTGCCATTCACCTCCTGGAACTCTGGGACACTGTGCTTCCCACCACACTTCTGAGAAAGTGGTGAGCACCCCGCTGGCTTTTTCTCCAGCACAGCTGCTCCTTGTTTGAAGGATTTTCACCAAGTGATTTTTACTGTTTTTACAAAGTGTTCAAATTGGGCAACCACATTTGATATGCAGGGTCTGGGAAAGTGATTACAAAGCACCAAGAGTGACCGGTTCCCACAGAACTTTTCAGCAAGGTTGCTTTAGGGAGGGGATGACTGAGGAAGAAAGACACCAGAGTAAAGGGCAGATACAGGCTTAATGCAATCAAAATGCCACCTGAGGGGCTTCCCTGTTGGCTCAGTGGTTAAGTATCCGCCTGTCAATGCAGGCGACATGGGTTTGAGCCCTGGTCCAGGTAGATCCCACATACCGCGGAGCAAGTAAGCCCGTGTGCCACAACTACTGAGCCTGCGCTCTAGAGCCTGCGAGCCACAACTACTGAAGCCCATGTGCCTAGAGCCCGTGCTCCGCAGCAAGAGAAGCCAACGCAATGAGAAGCCCGCGCACTGCAACGAAGAGTAGCCCCTGCTCGCCACAACTAGAGAAAGCCCACGTGCAGCAACGAAGACCCAATGCAGCCAAAAATAAATTAATTAATTAAAAAAAAATACCACCTGAAAAGGATGACTTGAGCAGGAAAGAAGCACATGGGAAAATGCAGAAATCCGAATCAGAGCTCCAGAAGAATGAGGAGGTATTTTTCAACCTCGAGGGAGCTGCAATGACTTACAGTTGGGTGATACTGCGAGGCCGTCCTCTAAAGACACTTACGAATTTGTTTGGGGAGAATATCTGTTCACACTTGGGGATCACTGCAGATGGCTTGTGAGTCATAAGAGCAGTTGCTGGGTTCCTCTGGGCAGCCAGGCTACAGAAGAACTATTGTGAGAGACTGTGGAAACAGGAATTCTGTTTTTTTAATGTAATGTTATGAATACGGTACATAGTCTCATGATTCAAAATTCAGAAAAAGTATAAAAAGGTTCACAGTGAAAAGTCTCTCCTCACTCATCCCCTGCCTGCCTGGTTCCCACATCTCTCCCGCGTCCACTTGGGCGGCCATTTTGGACCCATCCCAAGTTCCTTTATGCTTTCACAAGAAAATGCAAATATATATTCTCATTTCTCCCCCCCTTGTTTTACACAAAAGGTACCAACTGTATACACTAGTCTATCTTTTCCTTAACCATCTAATCACTGTCTTGGATGTCTTGGAATTCTTCCCTGTCAGGACAGAGAGCACAGCTCATTCTTTTTCACAGTTGTGTAGTTAGACTGTTGCAGGAAGGGAGACCCCTCCAGGGCCCCAGAGTGGGCTGTTGTCTAACACTCGGAAATGAATTGTCCGAGGAGACACACATGGTGACAAAGCAAGAGACTTTATTGGGAAGGGGCGCCCGGGCAGAGAGCAGCAGGGTAAGGGAACCCCGGAGAACTGCTCTGCCACGTGGCTCGCAGTCTCGGGTTTCATGGTAACGGGGTTAGTTTCCGGGTTGTCTCTGGACAAGCATTCTGACTCAGGGTCCTTCCTGGTGGCACACGCGTCTCTCAGCCGAGATGGATTCGAGCGTGAGGGTCTCTGCGAGGTTGGCAAGACATATGGTCTCTTCCCTCCTCCTTTTGGCTCCTGGCGAATTCTCCCGGGGGCAGCACCGCATTCTTTATCGGAACCTCCTGTTGTGAGACAACTCAGGCAAGTAGTTACCATGGTGCCTGGCCAAGCAGGAGGTTTCAGTCAAAGGTTCCCTAACAAGACATCACCAGTTTAATGGTACCCTATAGATGGACACTTAGCTGCTTCTTATACTTTACCATTTCAACAATGCTATAGTTAGTTACCCTGAATATACATTATTTAACATGTGCACAGTATACCTCTGTAGTAAAAATCCCAGAAGGGGAGGTCAAAGGGTATAGCATTTGTACGTTGGGTAGATATTGCCAAATTGCCCTCCATTGAGTTGTGCTAATTTACACTTCTACCAGCAATGATTGAACGAGTTATCAAATTCTGGGATTTCTGCCAATACAATAGGTGAAAATAGAATCTCAGTAAGAATTAATTTGCATTTCTCTTCTTATGAGTGAGGTCAAACATCTTTTATATGTTTAAGAGACATTTGTATTTCCTTCTCTGTGAACTGTCTGATCGTATCTTTCGCTCATACTTCTCTGGAGTTATTATTATTATTATTTTTTGCGGACCGCAGGCCTCTCACTGCTGTGGCCTCTCCCACTGCGGAACACAGGCTCCGGACGCGCAGGCTCAGCGGCCATGGCTCACGAGCCCAGCCGCTCCGCGGCATGTGGGATCTTCCCGGACCGGGACATGAACCCGTGTCCCCTGCATCGGCAGGCAGACTCTCAACCACTGCGCCACCAGGGAAGCCCTATCGTCTATTTTTAAAAGTCAGTTTCTTATTAATTTTTCTCATCAACTTTCTTATCAATTTCAAACCCTTATCAAGGACACTAGCCCTTTGTCTGTAATATGAGGGACAGTGAATATAAACACAGAGCTAATCAATAACTCTCTTGCCCACAGATGATGGCCCATCAAGTTCACGTCAAGGTTAGGCCTTCCGTCCCCACTTCCACACTCTCCCTCACCTCACTCCACCTGTCCCCTCAGGTTACACCAGGTTTCTGGCTGTCCCTCTTTCATTGATTTTCTTCCCTGGGGCCTTTGTATTGGCTGTTTCCTCTTCCTGGAATGAGATTTTCCCTTTGTCCTCCTGGTAAATTCCTGCTCCCCTCCTCAAGGTCTGTGGACCTTCTCATACAAAGAGCAAGTAGGGACAGGGGAGAGTGCCAGTGTGAAGCTGTGGGGCTCTTCCTCCAAATCATAGAGAACCGAGGGGAGGCCCAGGCTGGGCAAATGCCTGGGAAGCAAGACCTGGGGTCGAGACCTGGGGTCAGGGTGAGGCCTCGTGAGCGACAGAGCCGTATGAGGACCAGGGGACAGTGTGGCCGAGTGAGGAAGCTTCCACAGAGCAGGGCTTGTGGAGGGGGGCCTGGGGGTTGTGAACCCTAATGGGGCGTGAGGCCTGAGCACATGCATTCAGTGGGCTGTGTTTTCAGAAGAGCCTGGAGGGCAGAGAGTGGAGAGCTAGGAAGGACAGAGTATGAACACCAGGGATTCAGGGCGGGGCTGCAGCATCTCTCAGGGTGTTGTAAGCAGAGCGATTTCAGCTGGAAACCTAGGCACCTTGACCTAACAGTGCCCGCACTCCCAGGAACCCACAAAGGGGGAAAGGAGTGAGAGGTAGCTCAGCCTCTGGCAAGGAGAGTAACTAAAGGAAAATATTAAGAAGGACAGAAAGCCCCGTGAGTGTGGACTTAGGGCAGCCAGAGATGGTAAGAGAGGTGGGAAAGTCTGGGAAGAGACTCAGGAAATGCTTTAACCCTAAACCGCGCTTGCTGTGTGCTCAGATTCACCACACCGTGAAAGGAGAATTTCCTGGCTTCTAAGTTGGCCTCCTGGATGTGCTGTGTTCCAGGGCAGACAAGCTGGGTGATTGGTGGGTACCACTAGGAAAGGAAAGGGGTCAGATGATAAAACCTGGGGCTCAGCCTTTGCGAGAGAATCATCCCTAGCTAATCTCCCAGGTGGCACCAGCAATTAGCCAGGAGAAGTCACAACAAGAGCTCAGAGGTACCTTCTGGCCGGGGGGCTGCCTTAGGAGCAGCCGTTCAGCACAGCCCACTCTGAGGCTCCCCGTACACTTTCTCGTGTATTCATTCAATACATGTTTTGGGGGCATCTACTGCATACTGGGCACTTTGCTAAGAGACATAATGGCGCGTAAAGCACCGCCTGCCCCATCACTGTGGTCTAATGGGAGAGATGGACACATATACAAACCAGGGTCACGTGTGCTCTGATGGAAATGAGTAGTGGGGCTTGCGGAGGTGCAGAGAGTGGGGCCTGGCCGAGATTTGGGGTGTTTGGAAGGCTTCTTAGCAAAAATGATCTTTAGCCAATTGGGGTCCCTCAGAGAATGACCTACCCTGAGCGCGTGTGTCCTGCGATGGGGTGGAAAGCTCTCCTGCAGTATAGAAGGAGCCTGGAGTTAACATGCTGCACTTCCAGGGAAGGGAGGAGACTTCAGGAAACCCAACAGCGAGATGAATGCTTTCCTTCTCCTGACTGTTCTGACCCAGACAGTCAAATTCCTGCACAACCGTACCTCGGAAGTAATGCACGTGCAAATTCTGAGCCAAGAATAGAAGCCATGCCTGATAGAATCCACGCTCACTCTTTTGTTGCTGACTTTTGTATTAGCTCTTAGCTGAGGGTCAGCATTTTCCAATACCATCTTCTGCACTGAACTCATCCTCTTTCCTCTAACTCCTTTAAGGATCTCAAATCTTCCAAGCAGCCTTGTTCAATATTTATATGGTCTGGGCACAGCGAGGCTGCTTTGATCTGCGGTGAGTGACGACTGGAGATCATCAGAGCTTGGCCCTCATCAGCTTCCTCTTGGCTTCTCTTCCCCCAGTGTGCCCCCGCCCCAGGAGTCCCCAGGAGCCCTGCAGGGTGAAAGCACATATTTCTGCTCAGAGTCTTTGCTTCCATTGGGCACAAGTAGACACCTGTCAATCCCTTTCAGGGCAGGGGAGAGAGTTCTGCCATATTCTTATTTACAGCCCAGAGATTCAGCCTTCATTTTTCACTGTGACCAGTTAGCAGAAGCAAGAGGTCCATGAACCCTCAATGGACAGGCCACCCCAGTAGGGCCACCACGTGCAGGAAAGTGGATACAGGTTGGAATTGCTCCTTTTGCTCTTGCAACTTGGAATTCCCGTGGCCAGGCTGCCTGTTTTCTTTCATCAGAGGAATCAATGAGATGGCGGGACCTGTAAGGTTTTTTCTGTCCCTGACAAGCACACACCTCCATCAGGATGCTACGTAATGAAAGTGCCTTTATACCTGCTGCCTGGACCTTCAGGGAGAAATGCAGCCAGTTCAGACATCCGTACTGATTTGCATCCAGCACAGAGCGTCTGGGGTAATAATACGCTAACTCCACCGCTGTTGTTTTATCTTCTCAGCCTACCTACAAAAAAAGGCTGCTACCCAGGCTGCATCCGGGCAGAGCCCCCCTAGGTCAGCTAGCTGCAGAACAGCGCCAGCAACTGGGCCTCCTAGAAGGACAGGAGACGTTTTGCCACCCAAGGGCCCGTTTCTCCAACATCTTGGAGAAGTAACAGGGTAGCATCAAAAGTATAGATCAGGGCTTCCCTGGTGGCGCAGTGGTTGAGAGTCCGCCTGCCGATGCAGGGGACACAGGTTCGTGCCCTGGTCCGGGGGGATCCCGCATGCCGAGGAGCGGCCGGGCCCGTGGGCCGTGGCCACTGAGCCTGCGCGTCCGGGGCCTGTGCTCCGTGGCCGGAGAGGCCACGGCGGTGAGGGGCCCGCGTATCGCAAAAAAAAAAAAAAAAGTATAGGTCAGATGTGGTTAACAGAGCAGAGCTATATTTACTCTCTCCCTCTCTTATGCAGACAGCACTACTAATCAATCGTAATACTTGTTCCTTCTGAAAATATGTACCATCCCGGGAGCCGTAGTTGCTGACACAGATCCTTGGGCTGCAGAGAAACTGAAGGCAGGGGCATTGATCTCCTTTCCTGGGAAGGTTAAGGTTTATCGTTAACAAAGTCTGAAAGGGTGCGTTTGCTGACACTTTTATAATTAGGAGTCCAAGTGAATTCATTCTTTTCTCTTGGGGAACAAAGCATTGAGCCGCTTGTCCTTGGGGTGAATCACGGCAGGCAAGTGCCTGGAGGGGCCTCCTTTCTGGGGAAGAGGCCCAGAAGGACCAAACCGTGTCCCAGAGGACTTGAGAACAGTTGGCAGGACTTCCCACATCCTGCAGGGAACAGAGACAACCAAGTATTTCCCATAACCCAATGGGGGCATGGAAGGAGCTGAGAGAAACAGGGCCTGGGAGGTAGGGGGCCCCCAGTATTGTCTGTGTATGTTACTCTCAGAACAGATGCCCAAAAGAGATATTAGGGTGAGCTACAGAAAATAGAGAATTTTAGATTACTGACGCCTTTAAGCTTGTATCCTTAGAACTCGGCTAAATTAAGGATGAGATTATCAAAACCCTCTTCTCAAGGGCCCACAGTTTATCTGGGGAATAAAGAAGCAAACAAGCCATTAGGATGTGGAAAGGGGTATTAAACAATACGGAAGCTGCTTGTACAGAAAACCACTCTGTGAAGAGTCCCCCCATCTCTCTCTCCAGTCTCACTTTTGGGAAGTGTATTAGTAATCTTTTGCTGTGTAACAAATTACCTCAAAAATAAAGGGCTTAAAACAGTAAACACTTATGATCTTGCAAAGTTGCCAGGGGTTAGGAATTTGGGAATGGATTGACTGGGTGGTTCCGGATCAGGGTCTCTCAGAAGGTTGTAGTCAAAGTATTATCAGGGCTGCAGTCACTTGGAGGTTTGACTGGGGTGGGAAGGTTCACGTTCACTTCCACGGTGACTCAGAGGACTGCCACATGCTGGTTGTTGGCAGGAGGCCTCAGTTCCTCACCATGTGGACCTCTCCATAGGGCTTCTTGAGTGTCCTTACAGCATGGCAGCCGGCTTCCCCCAGAGTAAAGGATCCAAGGGAAAGAGAAAGAAAGAAACCACATTCTGTTCACAAGGAACAACTTACTAAGTTCAGCCCACAGTTGAGGGGAGAGAATTAAGCTCCAGCTCTGGAAGGGAGGAGTATCAAATAATTCATGGACTTATTTTAAGATCACCAAAGGCCATGAAGGAAGCCAGATTCCCTGAACTGCCTCCACTATCCTGATCCCCTAAATGTGAAGGGTTATTATGGATCCAGAGATAATAGCATGAGGAAGGTCCACTTGACAATACTGGGACTGGGGATCAGACACAGTCAGGAAAGATCAGCGGTACCTAAACATAAGAACACAGTCAAAACTGTGTCACTCCTGGGATGGGCCTCTCAGAGAACCAGCCCCAGGGGGAAAGTAGGAGCCAAGTGTAAGCACTGTTAGCCAAGGTCCGAGCAGTCTCTTTAAGCAGCAGGATCAAGGAGGCATGGGGCAGGGCCTGAGAGAAGGCAGTATTGGGAGGTCTAGCCACAGGGGCTGAGCTGGACTGCCCAGTGGGCACCCTAAAATGAGCTTAGAGACCCAGCCCAGCACAGGCCTCCAACAAAACTACAAAAGTTCACCTTCAGTGAGAACTGAACCAAAAGTTTTGCAATCCAAACATCTCAAGTAAAGTCATTAAAATTTCAACACTCAAGTAAGTTTGTGTTTTAAGAGTCAGTGTATTTTAAAATTTGGAACACGTAATGGGGGAGGGGGGTTGCAGAAGGGTCTCTAGAGCAGAATTGACCGATTGGCATATCATAGCACACTGATGGACTGTTCACGGGTAGGGCCCCCAGCAGGGCTGTGCCTGGTGACCAGCACAGAGAACCTGGCATAGGGGATGGGTGGGAGCTGAAATCTAGCCTGTGTCCTGTCCTCCAAGCCTGGCATCCTGGTGCAGGGCTGAGCCAGCCTGCAGGAAAAGACACACTTCTGTTATTCCTAGTTTGTGCTAGCTGCTGGCTCTGCTAGTGGGTTGTGGACCAGTTGAAATATAGATGCATTTGGCCCTTAGGGAAGCCAGGAAGGCTAGGACAGTACCATGGGGCAACCAGGGCAGATCCCTCCTGCTGGGAGCAGCCTTGTGTCTAACTCACATCAAAAAAAAAAAAAAAAAAAGAAAGAAAGAAAAGAAAATGAATGCTTGAATCCAGCCCTAACCAGGCAGCTAACCAGTCAACAAGCATCAATACCAGATCTTAGGCAGCACCATCGACGTCCAATCAAGGTCTCCTTAGAGGCCCCCTTCTTAGTAATTGAATCCCAGTAGGGGTAGCACAGGGTTCCAGGACTATTCAAGGAGGCACAGAAGCAGGGCCAGGGAGAAGCCAGGGGACAGGTAGCCCCATACACAGGACTTGTCCTCGTGGCCAGCTGCGAGGCAGCCTGCCGGGAAAGCGGACGCAGCCTGTCCTTCCAGAGCTTTGCAAGTTGGCTGCTGGTAGCAGCACGTTAATGGTGCTCCAGCCCCTCTTGGGCCCCACAGAAAAGCCGAGCTGGGGCACTCCTCTGAAATGCCCCCCACCCCCGCCGCCAGAAGAGCTCCACTCTGGCTGGAGGGGCTGTGAGTTGGTCCAGAGCAGCATACAGATGAGGGATAGGAGGCCAGATCCCTGCGTCTAATAAAGCTTGAATCCGATAGTCAGAGGCTGTGCGCCACAGATTCCTGTGCCCACGGGTCTGGAGCCCGGGCCTGCGGACTGGGCTGTGCTGAAGGATGTGACATACGCAAATGAGTCACGTGCCTGCCCTGCTGGGACCTGACTGACAGCTTCATCCTGCAGCACCCCCATCTGTCAGGGCCTGTTCATAAAGAGGCCTGGAGTCTTCTCTTGTCTTTTGGCAACTATCCAGCTCACTCAGGCATGACTTAGCACAGAAATTGAGTTTGACTTTAAAAATGCTCCTTGTGATGGTAACTCTGCGGCCAAGACAAGCTCTGCGCTGAATTATTGAATGGCACGGGTGTTTGCCTGCCCCAGCCAGAGCCTTTCTTCTCTGTAGCTCCCTTGCCTGACAAGTAATTTTAAATATGAAGCAACGCATGGCCCTGTGCTCACCCGGCCTGCGCTGAGCCGCATTCCAGCCATGCTTCAACAGCTGCCCAGACGCTCAGGGCACCAGGTCCTGCTCCAGGGTCACGGGGACTCGACAGATTTGGGCAAATGGATTATCTTGATGATCTCCAAGCTATTGTTCTGAAGGAATCAAATCTTAACACGTCTAAGACCAAAATCATTCATTAATCCCAAACCAGCTTCTTCACCTGTTTTCTCTACTTCGATGAACGGAACCACCATCCCCCCGGCCACCCAAGCCCACGTCTTGGCTTCATCCTTGATCCCCGTTGCCTCCTCGCTCTGCAATATGGGATCGGTCTCCAGGCTTTGTCTACTGAGCCTCTAAAACCTTCCTCAGATACGGCCAATCTTCCCCATTCTCACCTCTCTTGACTTGTTGGGCTGTTATCATCTCTCCTCTGGACTCCTAACGAGTCCTCCTGTCAAGCTCTCTTTCTCCAGCGCTTTGACAACAACAACCATCTAATCATATCCCTGTCCAACCTTCATTGGTTCTGATTCCTTTGAAGATAAAGTCTAAATCCTTTATCATGTTAGAGAGGGCTCACTTTGAATATGAGTTCTGCCGCTTGCAACTCAACCTGCAAAATGAGAACAATAGCGACAGTGAAGGCTTAAATGAGAGAATGTATGTAAGTGACATGGATCAGTATCCGGTGTCTCAGAAACACTCACTTTTATAATTGTTGCTGCTATTCACACCCTGTTCTCCCCTCCCTTTCCATCTGTATCTCCTGACCAGAGGGTCATATTCTATGCAACCACACACATCCCCTAAGCGTGTCCTACAATCTCATATGTTTGCTCCTTTACAGATGCCATTCTCCTGCCTGGAATGACCTTTAGCTCCTTTTCTAGCTAATGAATTGCTACTGATTATTAGAGGCCCATTTCAAATGTTACCTTCCTTGAGATGGTCCTAATGGTCCCATCTTTGCACTTTCATGACCTTTTAACTCTATTATAACCCATTGTCTTGAAATATTTGTTCTCACACGTGCCTCCTTCACTGCACAGTGAGCTCTCTAAGAACAGAGAAAGTACATCCATTCAAACATTTATTCAGGGACTTCCCTGGTGGCGCAGTGGGTAAGAATCTGCCTGCCAGTTCAGGGCACACGGGTTCGAGCCCTGGTCCAGGAAGATCCCACATGTCGCGGAGCAACTAAGCCCGTGCTCCACAACTACTGAGCCTGCGCTCTGGAGCCTGCGAGCCACAACTACTGAAGCCCCTGCACCTAGAGCCCGTGCTCCACAACAAGAGAAGCCACCGCAATGAGAAGCCTGCGCACCGCAACGAAGAGTAGCCCCAGCTCGCCGCAACTAGAGAAAGCCGGCGCGCAGCAACGAAGACCCAACACAGCCAAAAATAAATGAATAAATTAAAAAAAAATTTTTTTAATTAAAAAACCCATTTATTCGATAACATGCATGTGGCATCTCTCCTGGGCCAGGCACTGTGCTGAGCACTGTGGGCACAAAGATGCACTAGTCACCATTTATTAATCAGGGGGCTTCTTGCAGACAAGAGCATCCACTCTAACTAGTTTAAACAAAGACTTTTATTACAGAAATCGAGTAGCTCACGGAATCTTGGGTAGGGTCAGGGCCAGGCTTGGTGTCTAAGAATATAGACAACAGCAACGCAGCTGAGAACTACGCAGACTGAGAAAAATGACCAGTGACACCAAGGCCATGTTCTGATGGAAACACCATCACTATAGGCACTTTGTGCTGGGGGCTGGAGCGTGAAGACTCCAGAAGAACGAGATATCACCACCAAGGTTGCCAGAAGAGCCAGTCTTCACTGTTGGCTTCTATGGAAGTTTCATACAAGTCTATCTGCTTGATGGAACCCAGGTCACATTCCTATACCTCAGCTGTAAGGGAGTCTCATAAATGCAATTGTTAGCTTTCCAGCTCAAACAGGAGAGAAAGGTGTGAAGGCTTTGGAACGGGTGTTGAGTGAGTCACACTACATCATCCTGGCTCTTAAAGGGCTCCAGCTTAGGGAGAAAGTCCGGCAAGCAAACAGACATTACAGTATTATCAGCGCAGTATGGGGCAAGGGGTGGGGAGGGGCAGTGAGGGCCAGAGAAGCAGTCCCCAAGCCAGGTGACGGGGCCTTGCATGGAAGGCATACCTCCGTATGCCAGGTTTTAAGAGCTTGCATTTTATCCTGAAGCCACTGGGTAGTCATCGAATGACTTTAAAACAGGCATGTGACATGGTCATATTTTAGTTCTGGGAAGATCAACCTGGATTGGAGAGGGGCAAGTCTAGAGAGAAAAAACCCGGTCAGGAGAGCACCGCAGACATTTGGGTAAGACAATGATGATCTGAACCCTAGAGGTGGCGGTGGGGCTAGAGAAGGACAGAGGCAAGAAATGTCTCAGACCCGGTGACAGTTGACCAGGGGGATGAAGGGGACCGAGGCTTGTATGTCAATGGCCAGGTCCTGGTGTGGGTGGTTGGGTAGATTGTGATATGCTTCACCAAGATGAGGTAAACCAGGGAAGGTGTAAATCTGTGGGGAAGGATGATGAGTCCTTTTGCATGTGTGCTACTGTATCGTTTTTGAGATGGTGCATGTGAGCCATCCCAGTGAAGATGTTGAGTAAGCAATTAGCTAATCCAGGTCTTGTACCCATGAGAGAGGTTTAGTTGTAGAGTCACTATCTGCTGCTTTTTTCCTGACCATCCTACCTATCTTGTTTTGGCTGAACTACACTTTTGGGAAACCGTGTGGTTGTGAGGAACTGACCCCCTCACCTATCTGAGTAGACATTTAACCAGGCTGTCCAAGCAGAGTCCACCACCCGCTACCACAGAGATTGGGTCAGGTGTGGTCACGTGACCCAAACCAGGCTCCTGAGTGGGAAACATACCCAGGCTTTTGCTGGACCCATCAGAGAGGAAATGGTCTGTTTCCATGAGTCTGACAAGTTGATAAATGAAACCCTAGAGTGTCCAGGGACCATGTTTCCCTCAGGTCTCTCTGATTGAATATCAAGGTGCAGGATGGGACCAGGAGGCTGACGGGCTAAAGAAGAGGGGAAGTGAGTCACCCAGAGTGATGTAATTTTGCCTCTCCTGCACCAACAGCAATGCCTGAATACAGTAAGCACTCAATATACGTTTAATGAGTGAGGCAGTGAATGAAGCCTTTAAAACATGTACTTATAAGTAAGATACGGTACTACGACTATATCATATCATAAAAAATCATACCTTGAGACTGAAAAATAACTACCACAATGGATCTAGTGGATATGCAGAAATTTCCAGATTCCAGGTTTGGGGGGAAGGTGGGGACTGGGGAGTGGATTACACTGGACCTGCTGAATTGCTTTGCACAGCCATTTCCCTTGAATGTTTGAAGACAGATGAAGAATATTAAACACATTACAATACGATATACTGCACCCAACTAAATCAGCCATTCCTTTCCTTCAAAAGGTTGATGCCATAAAAATAATCACAGCGTAACAGCAGGACTCACGTTCAAAGTCTCAGAGGCTGGTTTTCTAGGGACTGGCGCAGCAAGACAGCAGGTCTGATTAAGTTGCACAATCAACAAAGGCAGTATAAGTTAAATTGCCATTTTAATCAAGTAGGGATCCAACCTATAAAAAGATGTGGAATACTTTTTGCTTAACATCGTGGACCACAATTAATCCATAACTTTGTTTTGCATCTATGCTACAAAACAGTTAAAAATCTAGTCATGGCTCTTCATTTTGCTCCTTTCTTTGGCTGACAAAGGCTCCAGGAAATCAGGGGAGTTGATGGATCTGGCCGTGGGCAATTAATTCACTTGACCTCTCATTTTCTTTCCATTTCTTCACCTATCCCAGGAACCAACATATGTCCTGAGCTTTAATGAAACAAATTACCCGGAGGGCATTAGCAACACTTTTCCTGAATACTGGGAAGATGAGGGCACTGCTGGTGATTAGAATTTGTCTTGGGCTGTCAGGGAATTGAGGGAGCAGAATGCTAAAGAGAAAGGAAAAGAGGAGAAAAAATTGAGCAGGCATGGTTTCGGCCCTAAAAGAACAGTTTGCACATTCCTCCTTCCTGAGCTGTAATAATAAACAAGCCAGGCTGGAAGACATGACTCCCCTCTCCCGCGTGTTTGTCTTTTCCTTTGCCTGGTGCCTCCCAGATCCTGCCCCTCGAGTCTGGCTGTGCTCTTTGAGGCAGGACCACACCTCTCCAGAGTCCCCTGAGCCTGACCAAGAGAGTGTATGTAGACAGAAAGCCTGAGAGTAGTGGAACTAAATGGAAGCATTTCTTCTATCAGGGGAAGGAGAAACATTGCAATACGCAGGCACACGCGCACACGCACACGCAAGCAAGCATGCAATTTCCTAATCCCTTGGGCAATTCTAGTCAAGGTTATTCAGCTAGACTGTCCATGCCTTTGCCTGCCTTTGCCAGGGGTGATTTCCAGCGGCACTCGCTTGGGGAGAGAGGGGTGCCCCGGGGCAGTAGGCATTTTTGCTAAACAGAAACCATCACCCCTACCCTCCCACCTCCTTCCAGAACCTGTCTGTCTTCCTTCTCTCAGACACCCTCTTTGTTCACACTATCCTCCAGGCATCTCACGTGGCCCTTCCTCTTAGGGAGAAAACTGTGTATTATCTTACACCTAGAAGTGACCTTTCTAAGGGAGCAGGCAGGAAGGAGGTAGGAAGGCGTGTGTAAGGAGGGACTGGGCTATCAGGCAGTCACAGAACAGATGCTCAGTTAACATTTGTTGAATGACTGATAAATGGAAAAGTATCCGGTTAACTCATAGAACCAAAAGAGCTTTGAATGCAATACAGAAAAAACAGATTATTCTTTCTTACTCTTCTATCTTTACACTTCCACTGGCTTCTCTGGACTTTGTCCCCCACCCAGGAATCATGGACCTAAAAATGCTGCTTTAACCTGGCTAAGCCCCCAGATGATGAAATAAACCACATATCTGGTTGAGTGGAGGGGCCGGTACTGTAGACGAGAATCCCTACAACATGTCAAGGTCTGGAGAGCTCTAATGCATCCGACATCACAGAAGCCACTGCTTCTAAGACTAAAAAGGCCCCAAATTGTCCAATCCTTTTGGGTCAACTCAAACTGGAGGCAACTATTAGTACTAAAATGAAAGTAAAATAAAATAAAATGAATAATAATGCTGTTGTCTTTGAGCACCAAAGACAACAGATACTTCCCTAAATTACTGTATTCAGTTGTACAATAACTCTGGTCCTACCACCCCACTCCACAGTTGGACACACTGAGTTTCAGGGAGATGAAAGGATTTGTCCAAATAATGCATGGAATACAGAACACCGGCAGAGGCAGGCTTTGCACTCCGATCTGTCTGCTTCCCAGATGCACACCGTGAACTTCCCGAAAGAGAAGAGCAGCTTCATCTGCGTTTGCTTTCAGCAAAGGGTGCCCTATTCAGCTACTGCATTAGAGATCTAGCCTGATCATTTTTCCTGCAGGCCAGCTTTTCTCTTAAGAGAATCCCATTTTGCCTATTACAGAGATAGCTGTCCCCACAGAAAACCCTGGTGACCCATTAAAATGTTCTCACGAAAACTGCCTCTGGCCAGAGCCATCGGAACCACGCAAACTCCAGCCTCTGGTGATTTAAGAATCTGTTGGCTTCACAGCCTAGTGGGGCTAGTACAGCTACAAATGCTTTTAAGGCAAAGCTGCAGAAATAACAGGCCAAATTAAGCTCTAATCTCCGAACCATTGTAAGGCTAAGGAGTGCACTTTGTAATAATTGCCGGAAGTGAAAGCAGGGAAGAATACATTGGAAAAGGCCTCAGCTTCAGTTCCTTCTTTGGCAAACCAGGGATTGTAGGGCCAGCCAAACCCCTGAGCTCACAGAGGGCTTGGACAGTTCATGAGGTGGGAAAAGATTTAGAAACAGGCCTGCTTTACCAGTGGCTCTGCCAGGCCTGGGCTCATTACTGGCAGTCACCAGGATGACCACAAGAGCCCTGCCCGCCCCCCCCCGAGGCAGGTTCTCCTGCACATCTTTCCCTTAGGCTGTGAGTCCAGCTCACTTATATACCAAGCTTCAGGACAAAGCTCATCTCTAAGCAGGAGGGACTTTGACTATTCCCATTTCTGTGGCTTCCACCACGGGGAATGCCCAGTTTCCTGTGAATTTGGTGAACCAGTGGACCATGTCTGCCAAGCCTCTCTTTTCTGGGTATGTTTTTTTTGTTTGTTTGTTTGTTTTTTGCGGTACGTGGGCCTCTCACTGTTGTGGCCTCTCCCTTTGCGGAGCACAGGCTCCAGACGCGCCATGGCTCACGGGCCCAGCCGCTCCGCGGCATGTGGGATCTTCCCCGACCGGGGCACGAACCCGTGTCCCCTGCATCGGCAGGCGGACTCTCAACCACTGCGCCACCAGGGAAGCCCATGTGTATTTTTAAATGGTTGATTTTATGTTATGTGAATTTCACTTCAATTCTATATATGTATATATATTTTAAGTTAGGGTTTCATTTACCTGAGACCTGCCTTCCCAGGGAAATGCAATGTGAAATCAAAGCAACTGACTAGGGGCCCAGACACCTTGCTGATGGATGCAATTCCAGGGTAGTCATATTTTGTGGGGAAGAGGAGGTGGTCTGGTAGTTTCAGAATCATGGAGCACAAAAATCTTCATGCTGTCAATACTACCATAGGTGCTCCTTAAAATACAGTAAGTCCTTTAAATCTCTTTCATGAACAGTATTCTTAGTCTTAGGTACAAATTCCTATACATTACATCTTACATACCTCAAAGTTCAGAACCGCTGAGCTAGACTGAAAGAAGGAAAAAAGGACAAGTTTATATGCACATCTGGTCCTTCTAAATACTCTGCTTTGAAGATAAAGGAGGGGAGGGGTATAGCATGGTGACAATAGTCAATAACACCATACTGCATATTTCAAAATTGCTAAGAGAGTACATCTTAAAACTTCTCACCATACACACACGAAATTGTAAGTGTGAGGACAGATGTTAACTAGACTTATTGTCGGAATCTTTTCGCAATATATACAAATATCAAATCATTCTGTGGCATACCTGAAACTAATATAATATGTCAATTATACCTCAATAAACAAAAAACATTACCAAAGGACACAGCAGAACACATCAACAAATGGGAAAACACACCATGTTTTCTAAAAAGATGACTCAATATCATTTTCCTTTCTTCTGTCAAGAGTATGCTTATCTTCTTACTATGATGTTAAGTTTAGCATAATCTCAATAAAGCTGTAAACAGCGGGGGGAAAAGGAGCATAGGAAATTTTGAAAATGTTTCTACTCGTTTATAGGGTTTAGTCCCATCCTGTGTCCATATTAAAGCTCTATAACATAATCTTAATCCATGTTAGTGGATTTATTTGTTGCGGAGGCAATCAAATGAGATGATGTCGTCTCATTTGGAGGAAGCTTGACAGAGGCTGAGGTCTGTTAAAGGTTAAAAAAGGTAAGATCATGACTCCTCTACAGATATAAAACGATCACTTGTCAAAGGTTTTAACTGATAAATTAACAAGGGAACCAGTAGGTATCTCAAAAAAAAAGGTCACAGGGAACTCGGAGTCCCACACTTTTCTGGTTAGATGAAGAATGCTAAAACGAATTGACAAATGGATGCAAAACTGTTCACTATCCACAGGGAGACTATCACTTGCATTCCAGTGGACGTGATTTGCATTCCTATGGCTGGGAATTGTTACAATTAGTTTCATACAAACAAATGTCTACCTCTACAGAGTTGTAAAATAGGCTCTTCAAAGACAAAGACAGATGGCTGAGCTGACCAGAACACCCACTAAATTTCAAAATCTTTCACAATTTTTCCTACATTTCTTTAAAAAAAATTATTTTTAAATTGAAGTATAGGGGCTTCCCTGGTGGCACAGTGGTTGAGAGTCCACCTGCCGATGCAGGGGACAGGGGTTCGTGCCCCGGTCCGGGAAGATCCCACGTGCCGCGGAGCGGCTGGGCCTGTGAGCCATGGCCACTGAGCCTGCGCGTCCGGAGCCTGTGCTCCGCAACGGGAGAGACCACAACAGTGAGAGGCCCACGTACCGGAAAAACAACAACAACAACAACAACAAATATATATATATATATATATATATATATATATATATAGTGTCACACTGCCTGAGGGGAGGCAAATGCAGTGTCATAGCTACAGAGACACTGTAATGATACACACGTGTATGTCCATTCATCCCCCTCCACAGATCTTTATCAAGTGCCAACCACAAGGCCCCGGCATTGTGTTAGGAGCTGATTATACAAGGATGGTCAAAACATCCTGGAGTGGGTGCAGCTCCGAAGCAGATTGTCACCAATGTCTCTTGGTCCAGGTCATCCCTTATTAACGAATGGTGAGCTGTGCTGTGTGCAGGACTCCATGCAAGGAACAAGTTCTGATCCAGGACCACTCCTTCCTGACCCCCTGTTGAGCCTGGCCTGTCCTTCTGCTCCAGTTTGCTGCTGCTTTGATCCAGCTGCATCCCCCTCTCCTGGCTCCCTGTCAGCATCACTCATCTGGTCCCCAGAACCTATTTCCAGCCAAAATCCTTTCTTCCCTGGCCCCCCTAGCAGTAAGTCCCTTGTGGGAGTTGAGATGAAGAGTTCCAGTGTGGGGTCACACTGCCTGAGTTTGATCCCTGACATCGCCATTTATTAGCTGAATAAACTTAAGATAGCATTTACTATTTGCTAGCCTCAGTTTCCTTACCTATAAAATGGGGATAATAGTGCCTGCCTCATAGGGTTATTGAATGGATTAAATAAGACATTGTCTTGTTTCCAGGTGATGCTCAACTAATAGCAGCTATTATTATTTTTGCAGAACTGGTCCCCTTTCCTAGTTGTCCTCTGTCTCTAATCACGAGGCCTGGGGTCCCTTCAGGTCTAACCTGGGAAGTTTTTTTGTCCGATACAGCCAGGAAGGCATCTTTCAGAGTGTGTGAGGGCAGTTGGCCTTGAGCCAACTGAATAGAACAGCAGTGATGAGAACCACCTGGCAGGTCATGCATCACAGAGAGAGGAAATGGGCTTCAACCTCACTCAACACCGTGGCTGCCTGGATTTTCAAAGAAAGGAAGTAGCCACAGCAAGGCGGGAGGTTGGGGTCCATACTTCAGCACTCTCCTTCACGCTCAGAGCCACTCTGTTACACAGCTCTGGGGGGCCGTTAGAACTGGGCTTGTGTGATGCAGCAGTCCCTTCATAGGGGCCCGCTCCTCTGGCATGTTGAGGGAGGTGGAAAGGGTTCTAGTGAACTTCCAGATGCTCCTAATTCTCTTCTGAGTCTTAAGTGTTGCATTCATTAAAGATGGCACTCAGTACTCAAACAAATATATATATGTACATGTTTATAGCAGCACTAGTCACAATAGCCCAAAGGTAGAAACAACTCAAATGTCCATGAACAAATGCATGGATGAACAAAATGGGGTATATCCACACAATGGGGTATTATCCAGCCGTAAAAGTGACTGAAGCACTGATATGTGTTACAACATCGATGAACCTTGAAAACATTACACTAAGTGAGAGAAGCCAGACACCAAAGGTCACATGTTGTATGATTCCATGTATATAAAATATCCAAAATAGGTAAATCCTAGAGACAAAAAGAAGATTGTTGGTTGCCAGGGTCTGGGGAGGGAAGAAGGAGGAATAATTGTTTAGTGGGTACAGGGTTTCCTTTTGGGGCGATGAAAATGTTTTGGAACTAGATAGCTCCACACAACATGGCGAACGTGCCAAAGGACGAGTGGTTTGCTTTAAGATGGTTAATTTTACTTTATGTGAAGTTCACCTCAATTTTTTTAAAAGTTAACACTTAACCCTTTAACATGAAAGAATCCAGAATCTGAAAACCATCAATTCTACCCCTCCTCCTCAAGTCTGGTTCTAGGATATCTGCTTCTTGTTATACCAGGGAAGAGAAAGATGGTGCAGATTTGGAGCCAATGCAATGACTCATCCTTTCGTGGGGATTATTTTGAAAAGTGCCAACCAAAAGTGGGGTCAGATCATCTGCAAAAGATGTACTTGATTTCGAAGGCAATTTTGTTCTAAGTTATGTTATTTTTCTTACATTCAATTAAAGTTCCCATTCCAGAAATATTAGTGTTTTTTAATACCTCCCCCACACCAACTGTAAGATCTCACAGCAGCTTTCTGGATTTGCAGCGAAACTCACATTCCTTCAGAACATGGTTGGCCAAAGTCTTGAGTGTCCTTGCCTGACATACAGAGAGAAAATCACTCCTCCCACTGCCTACCCATTCTAAAAGTCTTCCCAAAAGATACTCCTGGTAACAATTATACAAATGTGTGGGTAAGGTAAGATTACATTTCTACTTCAGATAGAACAAAGGCCAGACTCTCTAATCAGTGCTGTGTGTGGCTGAGAGCAGTGGCTCCCCATCCTCTCAGATGGAATCCTTCCCTCATTTATCACTCAGTGTAGGCTTTCCAGGGCTGGTATGACAGTTTAGCAATTTGGGGAATCTAGACTCCTTCCAGATTGTTTATCTGCTAATCCTACGATGTTACACTTATCCACACAGTCCAAAAGGGCTCAATGCCACTTCCACACTCCAGCCTACAGGAAAAGAGAAAGAGGAACAGTGGAGGATAAACTTATTTCCTTTTAGGAACATGACCTGGAAATTTCACATATAATTTCTGCTGATGCCCCATTAGCCAGAGTCTAGTTACACTGTCGCACCTTGCTGCGAGGGAAGTTGGCCGAGTGACCAGCTTCAACTTCTATTACTATAGGAGAGGTGAAGAATGGACATGGGGAAGTACAACTAGGACTCAGCCCCAAGCCAACTTAACATTCCTTCTCTCACCAATACCCCCAGTCTCTTCACTGTCATTCAGAATGGTGGGTTCATGCCCCACCTCTGATCTCATGCTCTTCCCTAACATGGAATATTCACCCCACTTCTCCATACCTGTCTTGACTTCACCATTGCCTCAAGTCTCATCTCCTCCCCAAAACCTTCCCTGACTACCCCAGCCCACACTGACTTTCCATAGCCTTCCTCGATCTTTATGTTTTCACACGCTGTTCCCTGTAGCTAAGTCAGCTTCAGAACTAGACAATATGTTTCTTGAGAACAAGGTGTCTATCATATATTTTTCTTCTATCCTCTATGATCTCTTGCTCAGTGCTGTGCACACATATGTATTTAACAATTATGCTTTGAAATGAATTGAATTTGATTAAAGTGACATGCTGAATAATTTAGGACAATATTCTTATTCTCCTTTAATTATGGTATTTTTTTTACCTGTGTTCTGCATAATTAAAATCAATATAAATAAAGAAACACACAAGTACCTTTACAATTCAAGAGACAAGTTCTATTCTTATTTAGTTTTCTCATTCAGTTGTTTACTGGGCAACTTTGTATGAACATTACCCACACTGTTTCAAAAATTAAACAGTATAAGCATAGCCTAAGAGTTTAGCACAGGACCTGGCACATAGAGGGTCCTAAATAAATGCAACGAGAAAAAATGTCAATGGCAGAGTATAAATGTAAAACTGAGTTAAACTGTTTAAAACTTACTGCAAAGTCAAGGATTCTGGTGTTAGACTTTGGTTTGAACTTTGGTTCTACTTATTCACAGTTTTGCAGAGTATTCAAAGAATTGACTAATGTGTTTGTCGTTTTCTATTATCTCTCAGTTCCGTGCACACCCTTCTGTACTTTTATTTGTAATACTGTGGGCTTGGAGTCTGAAAATTACATTTCCCAAATTCCCTTGCTAGCTGATTTCCAGTTAGGGCCTGCAACTGGGAGGCACAAGTGGGAGATTGGAAGAGGCCAGAGGAGAGAGGAAGGAATTCTCTTCCTCCTCACACCTTCTTTGGACTGTTATGACTCTGGCACCTTTTGACACTCCTAGCACCAATGTCAAGCCACTTTCTCAGAGGCCCCATCACTAGCCACACAGTGCCCCCTTGGCAGTCCCACTACCAGGCACAAGACGGCCCTATAACAGCCCAGCTCCTAAGGTGGTGGCCCTTCCTCTGCATTCCTAGGCTCTGATTATACCTCTTTCCTTTTGCTCCCCCTACCTTCAGGATGCTTTCTGTGTTTACTTACCTCACTGCTCCCTTTTGAATATTCCAACACCTGTGAAATTCACTCACTGTGTTAAATACCCTCTAGTTGAAATACCTTGTATAATTTCTGTTTTCCTGACCGAATTCTGACTGACACAGTATGCAACGTGCTTAATGCATTTCGTCTCAACAAATGTTAGTTCTCCCCTAGATGATTTCACTCTGTTGTGTTGAAAGCAAATGTGTAATGGAAGGAAAGATATATTCATTTTATTTTTAAAATGCTCACTTCTTTTTAGAGTTCTTGAGCTTCTCCACAGCCTCCCAGTATTCCACAAAGACCACTGGTTCTCAGCCTTAGATATGAACTATATTCAACTGCAGAATCCTCAAAAATACAGATGCTTAGGCTCTCCTAGGACCTGGATATCAAGGGATAGGGCTGAGTTAAGTGCCTTTTGAAAAAGTTCTCCATGTAATTATTTGTGCTAGTTTGAGGACCCCTGGTTTAGATACTCAGAATACAGTACATTAATAAGTACGATTTCTTAATGCTTCACGGGTACTAAAATGTTACCTGCTTACTGGTATCTCAATACGTGCCTTTTGATAATGATGTTGACACTTTATCCCAATAACCAGTTGAATAGTCCCTTGTTTCTATGGCATCAAGCTCAGATCAGCCTCGAGCTGGTTTACTACCACGGTACTAGATGTTTCCTGGCTCCATTCCAGATATGAGGGGTAGAGCAAACTCGCATGGATGGTAAGTGACAGAACCAAGGCTTGGTCTGTTGAAATTAGCACCAAGGAAAATTAGCTTTCCAACATCCTAGGCCTATACCACCCAGAGATAATTCAAGCCCAGGATAAGGGAACCTCAGGGAGAACCAAAGAGGATGCCACAAACATTGATCACATCATCTGTTCTCTGCCTACTGTTACCTCTTCCTTTTCCACTATTCTTTTTATACCGGCCTTGTCTAAGAAAAACCTCAAACCCATAAAAATCTTGCTCCTTGAAGTCCAGTTTCTCTCACCATTCCCCCATAGCAAATTTCCTAGATCCACATCAGAAGCCCACGAAATGCCCTTTGAGTGAAGAGTGATCCCATGAGTGCTAAAGGAATCTTTACCTTCACAAAAAAATCAAGACACTAGGCTGTCATCAAATCCTGTCCTTTGTAACTATTATTGTACCAAATGAGATGTAGTCTCATTAGTGGGCTTCCAAATTCTATCTCAACTGAGAAACCCAGAGGCAGCTAACAAAGTATAAGGAAAGAAGTCCCTGTAACACACGAGGTGACTTCAAATGGTATGACTTTATTTATTATTTTAACAAAGAAATCAGAGCTTATACGTCCAAGTGGCAAATTTTTTTTCAAACCACGTTACCATGGCTCACCATATTTTAAAATTGTCCCTAGAGCCTGCTGTAGATTTTTATGAAAAATTCTCCATGGCCTCAAATATTCCTCCTTGGGTCGATTTGATTATTTGGAAACAACTGGAGTATTTGAGGGTAAACCTGGTGACCAAGGTATGTGATCATGCTGGGAGACATCATTATTTGGTGGAGCTGTAGCCAAAAGAAACCAGGAGTGAAGGAAGAGTGTCAGTAGTTGTGAATACAATTTTCAAAGAGGAATTGAAAGCATTTTAGATAATGTTTGGAAGGAGTTATAGTCTCCCAAGATGACAATTTTAAAGAATGTCTCTCATTCTGGGTAACCAGATCACATATGGGTATGTGTGTGTGTGTGTTTTTAATCAACCTGACTTTACAATATTATATTTACAGAAGTTGTTCTCAATTCTCTCTCCGTGTATGAAGATCCCCAGCTGTCCTGGGTATTTTCTCTGCCCATGAGGACCCACGGCAATGAGATTGTCTGAAAAAGGAATGGATTTTGGAAAAAGATTGGTGTACAAATCTGGGCCTCAACTACTTACTCTCTCTGTAATCTTAAGCAAGTTACTTGGGCCTCACTCTACTTTGGTTTTCTTATCTGTAAAATGAGCATAATAATACTTACCCCATGGAGAAGACGAGAGGATAAAAGGAAATAATACATGCAAGCGCCTAGCGCAGTGTCTTGGCTCAAAGCAAATACATGCAAACATTATTATTACCATCAACGTGTGGGTGCGCTGCGGATCATTCCTCCAGTGTAGGGATACTGATGTGTCTGTTTATATAAACCAGACAGCCAAGCCTGGAGCAGCCCGTGATGAGCTCTACGTAGAGCAGGGAGAATCCAATGATAGCGCACTGGAATAGTTTCCTCTTCTTTTGATCCACCTATGGGATCCTGCAGAATGGGAAAATCATATCATCTCAAAGTACATCAGTATGTTAGAATGTTAATATGAAGATCTCATTGACCCAGTGGTATTGGGAATGCAGTATTCTGCATACGCCAGATAACAGAAGTGTTTCCCTTTGAGAACCAGCACTTTTCCCAAAATTTTAATCATTTGGGAGTCTTCACCTCTCTCCTTTTCAAGCAAAGCACATGCCTCAACTTTTTTGTTTTAATCCACTACCATCATTAGGAACATGCGTTGCAGCATGGATGGGGTGCTCAGGGATGGGCCTGCTGTCTGGGTTTACTGCATTCTCCTTCCTTGATGTAAGGCGTTGTCTGGATATGACAGGCTTGAGATGCAACAAGTTCACCAACTTTGGAAACAGGCAGATACCCAGGAACCACCAATGTTCAGGAGAGTGACCACTGACTACTTAGGGACATCAGTTCTTTGGTAGGTGGATTTGGAGCGAGACCCTCCTTCAGCCATGTAGCCTTGAACAAATTACTGTACTGAACCTCAGTTTCTTCATATGTTCAATGAGGCTAAAAATAGTAGCTACTGGGGGCTTCCCCGGTGGTCCAGTAGTTAAGAATCCGCCTTCCAATACAGGGGACACGGGTTCGATCCCTGGTGAGGGAAGTAAGATTCCACATACCGTGGGGCAACTAAACCTGTGCGCCACAACTACAGAGAAGCCCACAGTGAAGAGTCCTCCATGCTGCAGTGAAGACCCAGCGCAGCCAAAAAAAGAGAAAAAAAATAGTAGCTACATTGTAGAGGACTCATGAGTCTTAAATAGGAAGATTTAGACATAAAGTGCTTAGTGCACAGGACAGAGAACAAATGCTCATTATTACCTACTGTTATCACTATTACAACTAGCAAGCAAGGTCTCCAGGAAACTCTGACTGCCCTCCCGCGACACTCATAAACACCCACACTTTGTGTGTCTTGTCTTCCATCCATTAAATAAGACTGTAAAAGGAGTAGCCAGTGAAGGGCCAGTGGCTAGAGCCCTCTCGGTGTTTTCTCCCATGATCTGGTGAAACTCCCAGAGAAGAGAATTTCAGCCAAATGAGAACCTCCAATCGTTCTGTCAAAGGCAATCCAACTCTTCTCATTAAGGACCACGCTTCTTACACAGATGAATGGCCAGCCAGACCGTGGCATCTGCACCTCTGTCAGCCCTGCAGGCAGAAACACCAAGAGCGGGAGGGGACTCCAGGCACCAAACACCTCTGTCAGATCAAGTCGTCAGGTCTTGTCTGGTGATCCCTGGTGGCAGAAGGGCAGGAGGCTGGGAGCCCCTAGAGCCTCTCATCTGGCACCATTCCTGGCACTAAAAAGAAATGTGCTCAGAACGATGGCAGCCGCATTGATCTGATGAGGATTCGGGAGACTGTGCAGCTCTCCAAGTGGTTATTTTCTATCTTGTGTATCCTGTAGGGGGTTAATTAACATCCTCAACGGTGTGCAATTCTGGCTGTTTCACCACTGGGGGATGGCAATTTCAGGTCGCTCTGAAGTTAAGTGAAGACAACAGCTGCAGCCTTTGTTGAGGTCCAGATTGTGAGCCACTGAGCCGGCCCCCAGCGGCGCACTTCATTCTGTGTGAGCACCATTCATAACCAACAATGGGCACTCGAATCAGCGGACAAGTGTTTTCACTGAGCACGTGCCCCTGGGTTAGGGCTCAAGTCTTTGTACCATCTTCCTGGCTAACACATGCCTCCCCCAGGGACTCACTGCCTCAAAATGATATTCCCAACATAAGTGCCAGACAGGGGCCTATTTGACAGTTTTTGATATTTTATGTCCCCGGGACTGTTCCTTCTCCACCAAACCTACGCAACCTCCATTTGCACATCAACAGCTGTAGCTCGCTTTATCGGGCATTACTTTCTTATAAGGTGGGGGGGGTGTGGAGCTTTTATAGAGCAAGTCATATTTTCGATGCACTAGGTGACCTTGAAATTGTATTGGTTCTCTGTTGCTGCATAACAAATTACTCCCAAAACATAGCACACAACACAATCATGAATATTTATTATCCTCACAATATCTGTGGGTCAGAAATTCAGGCATGCCTTAGCTGGGCAGTTCTGGCCTGGGGGCTCTCATGAGGTTATGGTCACAATGTCAGCTAGGCCTGCTGTCACCTGGAGGGTCCGCTTCCAAGATGGCCTGCTCCCATGGCGGGCAAGTTGGTGCAGTTATTGGTGGAGGCCTCATTTTCTCCCCACATGAGCCTGCCAGGCTATTAAATGTGCTCACAACAAGGCCACAACTTCCCCCGGAGTGAGGTATCCATTAGAGGGAGCCAGGTGAAAGCTGTCCTTTTTATGACTCAGCCTCAGAAGTCACGTTCTATTCATTAGAGGGGAGGTGGTCACTCAGCTGGGAAGGGAATTAGCTCCACTTTTTATTTTTTTATTGAGTTATAGTTGATGTACAATATTATAGAAGTTTCGGGTGTATAGCACAGCGATTCACAATTTTTAGAGGTTATATTCCATTTATAGTTATTATAAAATATGGGCTATATTCCATGTGTTGTACAGTATAACCTTGCAGCTTATTTTATACCTAATAGTTTGTACCTCTAAACCCCCTACCCCTATTTTGCCCCTTCCCCCTCCCCTCTCCCCACTGGTAACCAGTAATTTGTTCTCTACATCTGTGAGTCTGTTTCTTTCTTTTTGTATTCACTGGTTTGTTTTCCTTTTTAGATTCCATATGCAAGTGATATCACACAGTATTTTTCTTTCTCCGTCTGACTTATTTCACTAAGTATAATACCGTCCAAGTCCATCTGTGTTGCTGCAAATGGCAACATTTCATTCTTTTTCATGGCTGAGTAGTATTCCATTGTATGTATATATATATATATATATATATATATATACCACACCTTTATCCATTCATCTGCTGGTGGACACAGGTTGCCTGTATACCTTGGCTATTGTAAATAATGCTGCAATGAGCACTGGGCTGCACGTATCTTTTCAAATTAATGTTTTCGTTTTCTTTGGATATATAGCCAGGAGTGAAATTGCTAGATCATTTGGTAGTTCTATTTTTTGTTCTTTGAGGAACCTCCATACTGTTTTCCACTGGGGCCGCACCAATTGACATTCCCACTAAGAGTGCACAAGGGTTCCTTTTTGTCCACATCCTCGCCAACATTTGTTATTTGTGTTCTTACTGATGAAAGCCACTCTGACCAGTGCGAGGTGATACCTGATTGTGGTTTTGATTTGGATTTCTCTGGTGATTAACGATGTTGTGCATCTTTTCATGTGAATTAGCTCCACTGTTGAAGGGAGCAGTATCACAGAATTAATGAGCTTATTTTACAACCATCACAGACATTTAGGGATGCATAATTCATTCGCTTAACAGATATTTATTGAGTACCTACTATGTGCCCACACTGTTGTGGATGCTTGGGATACATCCTAGACGAAACAGACCAACGTCCCTGCCTGCCCTTGTCAAGTTAAGCTCTAGTGGAGAGAGACAGGAAATAAACAGTAAGCAGAATAAGTACATTTTATAGTGCGCTGCACTTTAAGTGTTGGGGGTAGGGGAAGGGGCGGGGAGGGAGAGAGCTCTGGAATCCCAGAGCCAGGTTACATTTTAAATAGGGCCATCAGACTTGTCCTCACTGAGCAGGTGGAGTGGGGCAGGCCGTGGTTTGGAGAGGTGATGGGCCGTATTGTGCGTGCAGTGTATGACCACGGAGCCAAGTCCCTGTGAACCCTGGTCACTGTTACCATGGTCCCTCGTGGGTGCAGATGGGGAGAGGAGTTTCCCTACAGCTGGCATTCCCCCCACCCCCAGACCACCTAGGAGAAAGTATCCCGATGGCTATCCCCAGCTGCAGATGATCTTCGTGACGGCTCAGACGGAGCTTCCGTGCCACGCTGAGACACGTGGCAGGCAGCCTGTGTGTACAACACAGAACATCCGAGGGGGAGGGACAGTGAGTCAGTCAGTCCTGCAGCGATCACGTTTGGAAGAGCAGCACTTGTGCAATGCTGAGTGCGTAATTCTAGTTTAAATTCAATCATGGTGTTTCTACAACTGGAGGCGAGCACCAAAAAACACCCAACAGGAGCTGCCCAGCCCAGAGAACGGCAGAACTTTGGAGGCTTCTGAATCATGAAGGAAGGAAGCTGGAAGAAGACATTCCAGGCTTGAGTGTGGCCAAAGGCGGGTCGGTGCACAGGAGACCCTTGCCAATGGGCAGCCTGGGGCTTGAGGAGCAAGGGATGAAGCAGTGTAGGGCTGGTGCCAGAGGATTCCACAGGGCTCCCAGTTCTAATCCAGGCAGGCTAGAGGGGCCCCAGGGCAGGTGGAAGGAAGGGTGAGGGGTATTTACACAGAAATGTGTGAGCCCTATTCAAGGAGCAGTTACTGACCTAGAGGGTGTGGTGACTAACACTATGGGACATAGGCCACCCCTCAATCTCCCATGCAGTATGTCTAATGGAGAAGGACCCCATCCCAAGGGAAGAGAGTGTAGAGGTGCACAAGAGGGCCCAGGCAATGGCTCAGGGTCCGAGGGAGGTCTGTGCATGTAGAAGAGGTGGTTCCCTGACAAGGTCAACGCCCAACCCAGAGGACCTTGCCCAGAGATGGCCGTGAGGAGAGAAGGAACAAGAAATCTTGGTCCCTAGAGGTGCTGTAGCCACCAGACACTTACCAGGAGAGCAGGCAACAAGGACCAGGGTGACCAATGGGGACTTGAAGGAGCCCCGGGAGTACCAGATCAGTCATCTACGGCCACATCCAAAGGCCAACAGCCAGGGGTGTATAGGGAGCAGAAGCTGAGTTACACCAAGGAAAACCTTTACTCCTACTCAGAGAGCAGTATCCCTGAATGGTTAAAAGGCAGAGGCTGGGCAGGGGTGATCACCCAAGTTTGTATCCTGGTTACACCATTTACTAGCTGTGACAGAGAAGTCTCTTAACCTCTCTTCATCCTCAGCTTCCTCACCTGTCAACCTCACACAGCTGGTGAGACGTAAATGAGATAAAACACTTAACACAGTTCCTGGCTTATAGAAATGGTCCACAAATAGCTACTATTTTTATTGTGACTATTTTTGCAAATGTTGTGGACAGCTGCTGCCGGGGCTTTTTTTGGTTTTGCTGCCTGGCATCTCTTCCTTTGGAATTGCCCCTCCCTACTCCCACCCACTTGGTTCTGATGTCCAGCTAATCCTGCCACTTGGACCCCTGCTGACAGGAGACGGGCAAGTGACCAATCAGATTTTCTCTCCCAGGGACTGGAACTCTAAGTGCCAGTGCCATCATGCGGGAAGGCAGTTAGAGCTGAGTCATCCTGCGACAGGGAATTTCCTGGAGCAACTCCTGCTTCATCCCTCCCGGGGTCTGGTATGAAACTCACACTTCTCATTGCAGCCAAGTATCCCTCCTCAGGACAGCCACAGGGCGAGACAACTCTATGGAAATGGCCGTGTGAATGGCAGTGTAGGGACCGGGAGGCTGGGAAAGAGGAGGTGATCTTCCCACTTCCTCCCTTCCCTCATCACTTAGGTCATCAGCAGGGCTTCTCTGCCCAACCCCCCTCTTTTTTTTTTTTTTCCTGGTAATATTTGTACTTAAATTGAGAGTCAAAGAGTGAATAGAGTTGGGACAACTGGGTAGCCACCTGGAAGAGATGAAGCTGGATCAATATATGAGGATAAATTCTAAATGGATCAAAGATTTAAATGTAGAAAGTGAGAACTTAAAGTCACTAAGAGAAAACATCAATGAATTGCTTTATAAGCTTTGAGTGGGGAGGGTCTTTCTAATTATGACTCAGAATCCATAATCTATCAAAGAAAATATTTATAAATATACTACATATCCATCAAAAACTTAGCAGAAAATAGTAGCAAAAACAAACAACAAAGTGGAAAAAATATTTCAATACAGATGATTGATTTACGTAAAATACAAAGAGCTCCTAGAAATCAAGAAGAAAAAGATTAAAAAAAATAATCGAATGTGGGCAAAGAACATAATCAGAGCATTCAGAGAAAAAGAAATATAAATGGCTCTTAAACATTTAGAAGATTCTTAATCTTTCTTATAATAAGAGCAGTCATATTGACACCTGGCAGATGGATAAAAACTCAATACTTTGACAGCACATTCTTCTGATGAGGCTGTGGGAAAATAACCACATTCACACAATTTTGGTGGGAGAATAAGATGATACAACCTCTGTGGAGAGCAGTTAGGTGTTATCTATCAAAAGTACAAATACATTTGCCCCTTGACCTCTGGAAATTTATCCTCCAGCTATATCTGCACCCAAATGAAATAACATATGTATACGGTTATTCATTCCAGCCTTGTTGGTATTAGCAGAACACGGGGAACACCCCCAGTGACTAGTTTGTTGTTTGGTTTTTTGTGAGACAAAGGTTTAAAAAAAATCCATCCCCTGCTCTACCCCATTCCCATTGCCAGTTCTCAATTACTAAAGGCTTTAAATTTTTAGTTGATTTTTCAGATATTTATTCCTATATTTATTTTTTTAATACTTATATTATTTCTTGATTTTCAATTTAAGCGTTATCTATTGACTACTAATGAAGAAAAGTATTTAACTTTATTATGTATCTACCACTCCTAATTCACACACATGGAGCTATTCACTATCCTCCTTCATTTTTCCAAAGGTTACATTACAATTTTTTGTTATATTAATATTCAATATTTTGAGTATTATGTCTATCACCAGGGCTTCCCTGGTGGCGCAGTGGTTAAGAATCTGCCTGCCAATGCAGGGGACACGGGTTCGAGCCCTGGTCCGGGAAGATGCCACATGATGCGGAGCAACTAAGCCCGTGAGCCACAACTACTGAAGCCTGCGTGCCTAGAGCCCGTGCTCTGTAACAAGAGAAGCCACGTCAATGAGAAGCCCATGCACTGCAACGAAGAGTAGCCCCCGCTCGCCGCAACTAGAGAAAGCCCACGACGAAGACCCAACAGAGCCAAAATTAATTAATTAAGTAAAAAATTAAAATTAAAAAAATAATTTATCCCCCAAATATCCTATGTGTCATACATTTGAGATCCTCCATTAGTTCCATTTTTTCCCCTGGAGATACTACTGTGGTATCCCTTCATGTTCTTGCTCTATCATGCACTGGTTTCCCTCTAGACCTGTTGCACAGCTGTCATCTTCAAGCCTATCTTTACTACCACCCTGAGAATTTCCTTTGCTCACTCGATCTCATGTTGGATCCATTGTGGCCTGGATCCCAAGTCTCCTAGATCTGCTTACTCATTTTAGTAAAGTACAGCGTCCTCAAATAGATTCCTAAGAATGAGTACATAGGAAAAATTTGAGACCCTTCTTGTGTGAAAATGTCTTCATTATACCCTTACGCTTGGTGTTAGTTTGACTATACAGCTGCTCTCCGTATCCATGGGTTCTGCATCCTAGGATTCAACCAAATGCGGATCAAAAATATTCAGAAGGGCTTCCCTGGTGGCGCAGTGGTTGAGAGTCCGCCTGCCGATGCAGGGGACACGGGTTCGTGCCCCAGTCTGGGAGGATCCCACATGCAGCGGGGCGGCTGGGCCCGTGAGCCATGGCCACTGAGCCTGCGCGTCTGGAGCCTGTGCTCCACAACGGGAGTGGCCACAACAGTGAGAGGCCCGCGTACCGCAAAAAAAAAAAAAAAAATTCAGAAAAGAAAATTCAGAAAATTCCCCAAAGCAAAACTTATGGCTTATATGCAAATACTACACCATTTTATATAAGGGACTTGAGCATGGGCGGATTTTGGTAACTGCAGGGGGTCCTGGAGCCAATTCCTTATGGATACTGAAAGATAACTGTATGTACCAGTTCAGAAATATTTTTTCCAAACGTTTCATTTCCTGATGGTACCCAGTATTGCTGTTGAGAAGCTTGATGTCATTCTATTCCTGACCCTTTGTTGTGGCCTATTTCTTCTCTCAGGAAATCTCTCAGGAATCTTCTCTTGATTCCTGGTGTTCTGAAATTTCATGATAATGTGCCTTGATGTAAGGTTTTATTTTATGATTACTATTTCTTGTGTTTGGGCACTCCATGGGATTTCTTGTATTATTTCTATGGTAATTTCCTTTCCTCGGCTTTCTCTCTTCTCCTTTTCCGAATATCAGTTTCATATTGTTTCTCTCCTACTTTCCAAATCTGTATCTTTAATTTCCTACTTTCTATGAGATTTCATCAACTTTATCTTCTAACTTTTTTACTGAATGTTATTCTGGTATTGCACTTTTAACTTCAAAGAGCTCTTTCTTGTTCTCTGATTTTTATAGGACCCTGTTCTCATTTCATAAACTGATAGTCCTTTTGATTTTTTTTCTGCTCCCAGCCTTTTTTTTTTCTGCTTCCTTAAAGTTTCTTTTTTTTTCTTTTGGTTTCTGTCTTTCATGCAATCAATCTGCCATGTTAAATGTTAAGTCTCTAGCCATTTCAAATGTTGGAGTCTTCCAACTTCTAAAGCCTGTCCCTTGTATTTTTCAGACTGTTGTTTTTTTAAAATAACTACATAAGTAATATACAAATTTATTCTCATTGTCCCAAATTCAAACAATACAAAAGTATACGGAGAAAAATGTAAGATTTCCCCTCCACACCCACTCTTGTTCCCAAAGGTAACCAGTGACAACAGTTTGGTGTGCCAAGATATTTTCTACCATACACTCTAAATCCACCTGAGTTAATGCAGATGTAATTAACTGGCTTTCATGGAGGATCCAGAGTGTGTGTGTGTGTGTGTGTGTGTGTTTTAATTTGTTTGGTCTATGAGAGTTACTTAATTTTTGAATTGACTATCCAACATTTCAGTGTTAGGAGATCATATAAAAATCCAGATTCCCGGGCTTCCCTGGTGGCGCAGTGGTTGAGAGTCCGCCTGCTGATGCAAGGGACACGAGTTCGTGCCCCGGTTCAGGAAGATCCCACATGCCTCAGAGCGGCTGTGCCCGTGAGCCATGGCCGCTGAGCCTGCGCATCCGGAGCCTGTGCTCCGCAACGGGAGAGGCCACAGCAGTGAGAGGCCCGCGTACCGCCAAAAAAAAAAAAAAAAAAAAAAAATCCAGATTCCCAAACTCTCTCTAAAAAATTAGGAGTTTTGACAACAGTGGACCCATACACCCATATTATGAAGGGGCATCTTTTCTCCTAGTCCCCACTCAACCTGTGCTCTTTCATAGTACTTGCCTGGCTCCTGTAAGTGTTGGAGTTGGCGACACCTAAGTTAAGGTGTTGGTGTGCACTCTAGAAGTTGTAACACATCCATCACTAACTGATAAAGACTAGTCTACTGTATCATAGGAAGGTCTGTCAGACAGGAAAACAGAGGGGGAAGGCCTCCTTTTCAAATGTATGAAAAAGGGCTGGGATGGAGTAGTTGCCAGGTCAATTGCACTGTTGGGTCTGGAAGGTAGGATAGCTCATTAACTGCTAATCCCTGACTTCTCTGAGTATTTTTTTTTTCCCACAGATCTTTCCCAATATAGATTGCATGGCAGCAAAACACACTTTCTGACTTCTAAGTAGAATAGGTACAAAATGAAGGGCAGTTGAGGCAGGAAGCAGCAGAGATGCTGACCCGCCAAGAGAGGACACTTAGTACGAGCTTCCGCCGAGGCCACCACATGACGAATGGCTGCAACTCACTCTCACGTGGCTGATTACCGAGGCCGACTCCCACATTTCCTCCAGGCAGGGAGGGGACCCACTGTGCCATTTTCCCGTAAGCAACATCTCTGTACATCAAATGCAAGTGAGCTTTTGGTACGTGTAGCTCTGATCTCTCTACACAATTCTTCTACCTTATTTAACTCAGTAAATAGCCACACGTCCACTCATCCAAGGCAGATCATGATTTAATCCCAGATGAATGGTAAAGAATACAAGTTTTTTTTTCTTTTTTTTTCTGGCCGCGCCATGCAGCTTGCAGGATCTTAGTTCCCCGACCAGGGATTGAACCCGGGCCCTTGGTAATGAAAGCACAGAATCCTAACCACTGGACCACCAAGGAATTCCCAAGTACACAGATTTCATGAAACTTTTATATTTAAAAAGGTTAGGAAGAATCTAGTAAAATCATTTCTGTAGGCAAATATTTAACTATAAGAATATATTATGTATTTGTCAATGGGAAAAAACATCCCTGGCCCATTTTAATGCACTGCCATACAGATAAATTTTAATGTTCCTTTTTTTAATTTCACAGGTTCATGAGATGGAAAAGAGATGGCTAGACCTCATCATGTGTCTGCAGAACACAGAGCAAAGGGCCTTCAATTCTGCCAGGCTCTAGTCTAGTAAAGATCTCATAGGACATTTTTCACAGAAGAGAGGTGTGACCCCTGCTGTGGCCACTGTCGTCTCCTCACTCCATCTTCAAACTTTCTCCCCCTTTCCCATCAGCCTCACTCCCAAGGGTCCAATAACTAATCCCTACTTGGGCCTCGGTGCTGAAACCTGTGCAGAGATCATAGAAACAGTATTACAGCCAATGTTAATTTTCTTGCTCCCAGTGAGATACCAGCCTTTCTTCCACTAAATTGCTTCACTGTATTGTACTTGAGACATGAAAGGGTTGTCTTTGGTCAAATTTTCATCCAGAGCAAAAATAAACTAATGAGGACCTACTGTATAGCACAGGGAACTCTACTCAATACTCTGTAATGTCCTATATGGGGAAAGAATCTAAAAAGAGTGGAGATATATATATATATATGTATATGTGTGTGTGTGTGTGTGTGTGTGTGTGTATAACTGAATCACTTTGCTGTACAGCAGAAACTAACGCAACACTGTAAATCAACCATACTCCAATAAAAAAATAAAAATTAAACAAATTTTTTAATAAAACGTAATGTTGGACTCAGAGCAAGGATATTGAACAAAATTCTGAAAAGTTGAAAAATAACATAATATAACATAAATTAACATAAAGTAAAATTAAAGTAAATTAAATTAAAAAGGGCATTTAATGGGGAATACAGATGGAATGATCCAGGGTCCTTCCACAGACACTTTTTTAGGATGTAGACGAGAAGAAAGGAAAGAGACGGGAGTGAGAAGACAAATTATATGATATTTCTTTCTTCTATTCCAAAGTAAATTTGTTCCTGCCTTTGCTTTCATCTAATACTGCTATCATAATTTCTCTTATTTGCTTCCCATTCTTGCATAGAAAAATGGAATTCTGCACCATGATTGAATCTAAATACTCAGATCATTTAAGATACACTACTCCTGGGACATACAGCAAAAGGTAATAAGTTTCTCAAAATGTGACCTAATTATAACTGTCCTTTTAAGTTTTATTTCCTACTGGGACCAAATGTCTACAGTTAAAAATAATTCTTGAAACAGGTCCATGTTGTCACAAAACTTTTCAGAGTCACTTAAATGTTATCCATATCCCCAATTTATTTTTCTCCTCTGTTTCTGTGTGATAAAAGCCAGACAGCCAGGAGAGGCAGGCGGCCAGGCCACACTTTGGGCAGAGAGCATGCTGGGCCTGAATTCTCACAGCCAAAGTCCCCCTTCTGAACGGATGAGGAGTCAGTTTACCACTGGTTCACTGACACTCTGCGCACCAGTGACCCCATATCATTCCCGCCGTCAGCCGCCAGATAAGCTTTGAACACCCAACAGTCAGAACTTCTTGCCCATTTTTTCCCAGGCCCCCCATGAACAGCAGACTCATGTGGTTTGAGCTTTGCTTTCATTTGCTGCACCAAATGGTCTTTGAGATGCTCGGGCCTCAAGCCCCCTCCGTCTCCATGGTCCAGTGTTCACTCTCTCTTTCTAATGTCCATTTCAGTGACTCTCCTTTTGGAGGCAATCCTATGTTTCTGAACGAAAAAGCCCACTCTCGGTCTGGCCAGCATCTCTTGTTTGATTTGCCCTGATTCAAAGAGACCTGGCTTCTCACCGTGGGATTTTCTAAGGACACTTTCAGAAGCTGTTGCTTTTTCAATTCTGCATTTAACTCTCTCCGAACAGGAAAAAAAGATGAGGGTTCTTCTGATCTAAGGCCACATGCCCTGAAGGTTCACCACATATGTCCTGAAGTCACACAGACCTAGGCTTGAATCCTAGCTCCACCACTCATCTGACTCCAGACACAAGCCTGAACTCCCCAAGTCTCAGTTTCCTCATCTGTGAAATGGGGATGATAAAGGAGGGACTTTATAAAGTTGTTGTAAGGATTAAAATTGATAAAGAATGCCAAGCAATTATCACAGAGCCTAAAGTGTTGTAGGCACTCAGTAGATATGAGCTATTATTATTAGGGCATTTGAAAAAAATCACTTCTTCCAGGCTTTAGTGCACATAGAGGATGCTTTTTTTGTTTGTTGAGGGTGCCGGAAGGATTCAAGCCAAAGCTGGCTAGAAATTAAATTCCCTTAGTCTTCTGGATACTCTTCTCTCCTGAGTCCAGCTCATAGGAGAAGTAAACAGCTAAGAAAAGAGAGAAGCCACAGCCAGGATCTTACCCAGGAGGCCCTGGTGAGAGCTCACATGCAAAGACATGCCATTTCCAGGGCCTTCTACACCCTGAAGAGGAGAAGCTAAGTTTTGAAATGAGCAGATACATTTTAATTTTTAATTTCAGATATGCACATTTATTCTGTGCTAAATGGTACCCTTGAGCCTCATTGGGAGTGTGGGTGACCAGCTGACTGCTGTTCAAAGCTAGATATGAAATACCAGATCTGGTGTTGGGAGCTTTATAAATGATATAGAGTGTCACTGGGAGCTCCCCATCTAGTCTTGGCAAGAAGCACTGTAGGCTTCTACCCAGGGAGACTAGCAGAAAAGAAACAAGGAAAGAACATTGCTGGCTGGAAGCAACAAAGAACAGACAGACAAAAATGAGAACTGTTATACTCCAATAAAGATGTTAAAAAAGAAAATGAGGGCTTCCGTGGTGGCACAGCGGTTGAGAGTCCGCCTGCCGATGCAGGGGACACGGATTCGTGCCCCGGTCCAGGAAGATCCCACATGCCGCGGAGCGGCTGGGCCCGTGAGCCATGGCCGCTGAGCCTGCACGTCCGAAGCCTGTGCTCCGCAACGGGAGAGGCCACAACAGTGAGAGGCCCGCGTACCGCAAAAAAAAAAAAAAAAAAAAAGAGAGAGAGCTGCGGGAAGCACTGCTTGACAGTGACTGTGATGGAGACCAGTGGGCAGGGGGGAGCAATCAGGAAGGGGAGTGAGAAACCTAACAGGCTTTCTAGCTCACCTGCTGGGCTTCCACACTGTGCTGGGTGCTGTGAGGTCCAGAGTCATACGAAAGTCAGTCTCCACACAAAGCATCTGGCAGCATTTCTAGGATATTAATGCACGATTATAGAGCTCACATGTAAGACAAATGTAATGGGAACATGGGAACACGAGCACCTTCCATTAGATTTTAATAAACAGAAGTTACCGTCAACCAGCGAGGAGTGGGCTGTGGATCCCCAAGCCTTCTCACCCCTTCTTCACGGTCTCTCAGAAGGGCCCCCAGGGCAGAAATGCACCCCTTCACATCCTCTTTATGGGCTTGCCTCCCTTCCGTGTCTCACGACGCCCCTCCCTCACCTGGGATCACCTGCTGTATTTGTTTCCTAGGCTGCCATCACAAATGATGACAGACAGATTTTGTGCCTTAAAATAATAGGAATTCTTTTTCTCCCTGAAGTCTACAAGAGGGAGGCAGGGCTGCAATCGCTCTGAAGGTTCTAGGGGAGAATCCTCCCTTGCTTCTTCCAGCTTCTGGTGGCTCCAGGTGTCCTTGGCTTGTGACAGCATCCCTCTAATCTCTGCCCCAATCTCCACATAGCCTTCTCCTCGGTGTCTGTGCCTTCTCTCTCTCTTTTTTTTTTTTTTTTTTTTTTTTTGCGGTACGGTACGTGGGCCTCTCACTGTTGTGGCCTCTCCCGTTGCGGAGCACAGGCTCCGGACGCGCAGGCTCAGCGGCCATGTCTCACGGGTCCAGCCACTCCGCGGCATGTGGGATCCTCCCGGACCGGGGCACGAACCGTGTCCCCTGCATCGGCAGGCGGACTCTCAACCACTGCGCCACCAGGGAAGCCCCTCTTTTTCTTTCTTTCTTT
>NW_020837983.1:10925550-11078369 GCF_003676395.1 Aethalodelphis obliquidens | reverse complement strand
TGCGGAGCACAGGCTCCGGACGCGCAGGCTCAGCGGCCATGGCTCACGGGCGCAGCCACTCCGCGGCATGTGGGATCTTCCCGGACCGGGGCACAAACTCGCGTCCCCTGCATCGGCAGGCGGACTCTCAACCACTGCGCCACCAGGGAAGCCCTTCAGTGCCTATCTGATTCAGCACTGTAGCCCCAGGGTTTAGCGCACAATGCCTGGCACACAGTAGGTCTCAAAACAATATTTGTTGAATGAATAAAGTCTCACCATCAGATCCCAGGTAGAGAAATAAAGTTTTTTCTTAACTGTTTTTTTCCCAACAGCTTTATTGAGGCATAATTTACATACAACAAAATTCACCCGCTGTAAGTGTACAATGTGATAACTTTTAGTAAATTTATAGAGTTGTGCAATCATCACCACAAACCAGTTTTAGAACAGTTCCAACACCCCACAAAGTTCCCTTATACTTGTCTGCAGTCCAAACCCCACTTTCACCCCCAGCCCTAGACAACCACTGATCCGCTTTCTGTCTCTATAGATTTTTCCCTTTCTGGATGGTTCGTATAAATGAAATTACATAATATGTTGCCTTTTGCTCCTAGCTTCTTTCATGTAGTATAATGCTTTTAAGGTTTATCCACATTGTAGTATATATCAGTAACTCGTTCCTTATTGCTGGATGTATTCCATTGCGTGAATATGCAACATTTTCTTTATCCATTTACAATAGATGGGCATTTGGATTGGTTCCAGTTTGGAGCTATTATGAATAACGTTGCCACGAACAGTCACATACAAGTCTACATGTGGTCATATATTTTCATTTCACTTGAGTAAATACCAAAGAGTAGAATCAAACTTCTCATTTTGAAAATTTCAAATCTATAGGGAGGTTGAAAGAACAGCACATTATACATCCTTTACCTCCATTCTCAGTTGGTAACATCATGCCATATTTATGTTATCTTTCCGTCTTCATGAAATATTTTTTACGTACCATCTGATAGAAAGTTGCAGACATCATGACATATTTCCCTGACTTCACCTCTTAATTATAAGGCGATTCTCCTACATAATCACCATACCACTATCACAATGAAAACTTTTTGCCCAACTTTGAGTTTTTCAAATCTACGGACAGACAAATTGAAGGAATAATACACTGAAATGATCCCTGACTTTGCCACCATTTCCCATATTGCTGCTTTGACCCTTCTCTCTCAAACCTTCTCACTGCCATTGCTCCTAAAATATTTGTGTTGGGTTGTTCTTGGTGCAAAGCCATGGAATATTCCTGACCCGTCACACTCTTACTCCTCCATTGTTTATTCCCTGAGTTTTCAGGACTGGCTTCACATGACTCCAAGGTGCCTCTAACGTGTTGTCCTGAGGGATATTGCAAAACTCTCAAAACTTCCCTCACCTCTTTCAAGGCTTTGCTCAGATGTCAACCTCTCGATGACACCTACCCTTCCCCTTTCCACGTGTGCGCCCTGGCAGCCACGCTGGACCACTCCGTCCACCATCCATCCTCCCCCCGGAGGCACACCTGCCCTGAGTGGAAAAAAGCTGGGTGATCTGCCCTGACTTGCGAGGGATGCCAGTCAGATTCTTTCTCTTGCAGCCTGAAGTGGGAACTGGGGCGGGGGGGTGGGGTGGGGGGTGTCCTGCATGATGTGGGGCGGGCACTGTAAGGAAGCTGACAAAGAGGCTTGGGTCAGAGGTGGTGGAGAGAGGCCGTAGGAGAAAGGAAGTTATGAGGAAACAAGGGGAGTGATAGCTATGAGACAGAGGAAAGCCCTTGGAAGAATAGGAAGACAGTGAGGCGTTCCACAGATCCCTGCCCGCGAGGTCCCTTGAGCTGCCCTGGATTTAGGACATATCTGGCTCCAGTCTCTGTGAGGCCTGGACAGTCCACAGGTCCTGTTTTCCTACAGTTTCTGTCACCCTCACTGCTTCGCAATTTCTTCCCCACAAAGCTCATCTCTTGAACTAGGTTGAGTGACAGTTTAATCCTTGCAACCCAAAGAAGCTGAGTAAAATGGAAATACACGGGTGTTTATTGTGTACAAGAGACTGCAGGGAAAAACAAACCTCCTGGAGATGGTCCCTATGTGCGAGGAGCTTACTGTTTTCTCCTCTGCTTTTCTCCATAGCAACACATCCTCTTGTGGTGTCCTACAGGCTTGCTACTCACACTGTGGTCCAAAACCCACCTACATATACATCACTTGTGAGATTGTTTTTTTAAAAAAAGCAGAATCTGGGACCTCACCCCACATCTACTCAACCTCAGGTAAGAACATTAAACTTTGCAGAGCATTGCTTCTCCCCAGCTAATAGTCCCAAACCCACTGTACCAATCACCTTTCCACTCTCGGGGCTCCCATCTGCCACTGATTTGATAGCCAACATCAATAATTCTATGGATATCAAAGCTTTTGGTAAAGCTCTCTGCCTATAAAATGCAGGTTTCTTAATGCTCTTTCTTTGTCTGTATCCTTCAGATGTCTTTCATTAGACTTTCTTTGCAATGGTGTTGTAAATGGTTTTCATTTTTTCAGAGGTTCATCCTGCTTTGGGAAAATCCTGTGGAGTAAATCCAAGGATTGCAGGAATCTCTTTCTCTACCCTGTTCTTTACGACTGCAGATGATCTCTAATGAGCATTTTAACTACATTCTTTCAACATACCGTCATCCTTGCAAAGTATCTATAGGTTCAGGTTACAGCTTGTTTTCATCTCAAAACACCAGAGAAAGATAAAAAAAACCATCAAGGGATGAAACACCAAGAAAAACAATGAGACCATTTTTTCCAGGAGAGATTCATGTTTTAGTTTCCTAAACCGTATGCCCTCAAGTGTCCATCTCATGGGTCAGTTGCTGGGCCGGGTGTATCATACCTTCAGAACCAGTCACGCCCACTTATATTTGCAAGTCTTCCTGCAGGTCCTCAGAAAGGGGACATGGAACAGGGTGAAGCTTTGTGTGAACCGCCCTCTGATTTCCCCTCCTATCCTCCCTCTAGCCCTCTGTTCTCTCTTGTGGCCTTTATTCATCTTTCCTTCCTCCCAATAAGATGTCTTGAGGGCTGACAGTGGGCCACATACTGTGCTGTGCCGGGTACTGGAGATGCAGCCACTAAGAGGGTACAGGTCTGCCTCATGTTGGGACAGTGTGGCCTGGGGGCTGCCTTGAGAAAATGATATCTGAGCCAAGGGCCCAAAGGATGAGTAGTGGTGAGCCAGGCTAAGAAAGAAGCGGATCCCCTTGTTCCCTGGAGACCACCCCTGCTCCCACTTGGTATCTTTGCTTGTAGGCTCCACACTGCCCTTGCCCAGTGCCCTGTGTGTTGACAGCTCCGGAGCCCAGGCTTGGACACTTGCTTCCGTTCTTGTCTGTGTCTGACCTTGGCCTGGGCCATTTTCTGCCCCTCTTCTCCCATCCTGGTGCCGACAGCTCACAGGATCCCTCCCCAGTTGATAGGCAATGGCAGTTTTTTTCCTCTCAATTTATTAGAAAGCGCTTCTTTCCTAATAGAATTCTTGTTTGCTCTCAGGACAATAACTCAGGCTCATTGCAGGGTGTATGTGTACGATACAGTCAGTGGTTGTGCAGGAAACCATGTCTAACACAGCTGCATCTTCTCGGCGCCATGCCCCCCGGCAGGTCTCCGTGGCGGGAGAACCACGTGTGCTGGGTCAAGTCTGGCTGCCTCTTGCAGATGCCCTCATTCAGGCTGATGGAGGCCTAGAGTAAGTGATATTTCCCACATGCTTCTCTCCAGGTTAGACAAGCAGCTGCTGGATTCCTCTCTCGCTCTGAATAAATTCAGTTGTTTTGCTAACTGGACTACAGCTTCTTTTTTCAGAACCGTCACAGGCATATTTTCGGGTTTCTGTGAACAGGTGCTGCAGGAAGCACGATTCATTTGTTTATGAGGATGTTACCCTGTGTTTTGAAAGACAATTTGAAGAGGAAAATTGGCCTCTCCATGCCTTCTGCTTTTTCTCCTTAGGCCCTAAGCTGTGAACAACTGCTATTACCTTTAGTTTACAGAATCCCCATCTGGTTTGGTACTTTGATTTATGTTGGCTGTAATCCAGAATGGCTGATTTGGTTTATTTTAAGGAGTTTTATTTTAAGACACTTTTGACATTTAAAAATTTAATTGGAACAATCTGTACCCAGAAATTTTTTAATGCAGTCTAGGATTAAAAGATGTTCTTTGACATGTTTTAAAAGAAAGCAGGGTTTTAAAAGAAAGCAGGGCTTTCCACACCTGCCTAGGTTGGTACTTCAGGACTTCGTTGAAGATGTGGAGGGAGAATCCTCAGGTTGGGAGTCCCACCAGTAATGAGCCTCAAACCCATCCTTAAGACTGATTTACAAACTCTGCTGGATGGACTGTCTGCTGGGAGCCAGTTGCAGGGGGATGAAGGGCGTGCTCTTAGCCCGCTCTCATGAGGTGGTCAGGCCTAAACTGGGTTGGATTCAGGAAATCTGCCTCATTCCCTTCACCAAAGGTCAGATTTTCCTGGTTCTGAGAGGCAGAAAGAGACCAGGCTGGATTAGAACGCCTCCACCTGAGAATTGAAGTTACAGCTAAAAGTTCAAGAGCCTGGTGGGGTCTGACGCTCCCAAAAAAGCATCCTAGCTTCCAGAGGTTGGCCGGAATCTCCGGGGACATTACACACAGTGCCTGGAATTCTTAGTACTTTTTGGTGAGCCGCAGCTGATCTGGGATCCCTGAAATTGCTGCTGATTGAAGCAAAGAGATTCCCAGCCTCCAAGAGGGGATTGAGAGAGAGAAAACCCGTAGCTCATCAAGCCCAACGGATCCTAAGACATGGGAGGGGCTGGTGTTCATCAGGCCCTGGGTAGCAACCTGCGAACCACACCCTAGCCCCTGCTTCTCTCCCCAGCTCCAGCTTTGCTGCTGGTATTGCCACATGTGAGCACAACCAGCCCTTGGACTTAGAGGATTTCCCCTAATTCTTCTTTTTTTTTTTTTTTCTGTACGCGGGCCTCTCTCACTGTTGTGGCCTCTCCCGTTGCGGAGCACAGGCTCCGGACGCGCAGGCTCAGCGGCCATGGCTCACACGCCCAGCCTCTCCGCGGGATGTGGGATCTTCCCGGAACCGGGGCACGAACCCGCGTCCCCTGCATCGGCAGGCGGACTCTCAACCACTGCGCCACCAGGTAAGCCCTCCCCTAATTCTTCTACTTCCCTATTTCTCCAGACAGCACCTCCATTCTCCATTCTCCCAGTCACCGTCTTAGAGTCGTTCCCCACTTTACTTTCCTGACGTAAGGCTCAAACATTAACTGTGTGTTCTTGGTCCAGTTTCTTAATCTCTCTGAACCCCAGTCTCATCTATTTAAAAAGTACCTACCTCATTTTTAGAAAAACTTTGATGTCAAGAGTTTGAATTTATTTGGGAAATGAAGCGGAGATAAAAGGTTTTAACTTTTCATGAGCACCTACTATGTGTCGGGCTCTATTAGACATTTTACATTGAAGCTTTAAACTTAATTAACATACCCCTCCCTCTGCGTTTCAGTTGTAACTCCTATTATTTGCCTACTTGTATCTTACTCCAGGCAAACTAGATTCCTCATTCTTTCTCACTTGAGCAAGCTTGAATTCTCTCCCAATTCTTTGTTTTTGATCATACTCTTTTTTGTTTCTTAAATTTATTTGTGGCTGCGCTGGGTCTTTGTTGCTGCGCACAGGCTCTCTCTAGTTGCAGAGAGCAGGGGCTACTCTTTATTGCGGTGCGCATGTTTCTCATTGTGGTGGCTTCTCTTGCTGTGGAGCATGAGCTCTAGGCACGCAAGTTTCAGTAGTTGCAGCACCCGTGCTCAGTAGTTGTGGCGCGGGGCTCAGTAGTTGTGGTTAGTTGCTCCTTGGCATGTGGGATCTTCCCGGACCAGGGATTGAACCTGTGTCCCCTGTGTTAACAGGTGGATTCTTAACCACTGGACCACCAGGGAAGTCCAATCATACTCTTTTTTTCTACCTAATCTATCCCACCTCTCCAGAATGAAATCCTGTACATCTTTTAAGGTCCATCAGTGATGTGCTGGTAAATATTTAACAACCAGCTCTGCAGACAGAAAGAGCCCTGCTTTGAAGTTTTTGTCAACTTTCATAGTGTAAAAACTCCCACCCTGGCCAATTGCAAGCTACCAACCTGATATCAACTGGCTGACAAAATTTCTGAAGATGCAGAGACCAGAATGAGCTGGCTCTAGTGCACCACTGAACCTACAATGTCACCTCTCTTGATACATCCAAGCTGTAATATTCCTTCCCTCCTCTAAACTTCGTTAGTAATTTGTACTCTCTCGTGAAAGTCTTCTTCATTGTATTATGGTTATAATGAATCCCTGTTATCATTATTAGCTTTTCAAGGACATGAACTGTGTCTTACTCATCTAGGTATTCACAGTGCTGCCTAGAACAATGATGGTGTTTCAGTAAATATTTGCTGCATTAGACCGATGATGAAGATTATTGCTCAGGCTTGACATACGGTTGTGGGGAGGAGACAATGACATCACTAGTAAAGCGCTTACCAGAATGCTGGGCCCAGGGAGTGCTCAATTAGTGATCACCTGTGGCTTCTGGAATTAAGGGGGCACAAATTTTAATTCTAATGGTGGTTCTCAACAACTCCCTCCACCCCAAAATACACACACATTATAAGTACCTCGGAAACTTTTACAAATCCCAATGCCCAGGCCAAGAAGTCAAATAATCAGTATTTTTAAATTTCCCCAAGTGCTTCTGTTGTGCACCAAGTTTGAGAATCACTCTCCTCTGCGTGTCCAATCCTCTCCCTGGCTGATGAGTCAAGAATGTTGAAAAGGAAGTGGAACCAGCTAGTCCTTTAAAAATCCTCCTGTTCACTAAACAATTCCAGTAAATAGGGGGAAAACTCACTTGTAGGATTGCCTTATTTGGTGATCAAGTTGGGTGGAGTCACCTGGGAGGGGCAAAGCTGAGCATGAGTAATGAATGCAGCCTTCTGTAGGGGCAGCAGAGAAATACCTCTTTGTCGGCAAACTCCTGTAAGTGAAGTTTTTCAAGCTGGAGAGTGTTAGAGACATCTCATTTAAACTAGATTTGGTTCTTGTGATGATTTTGTGCAGATTAAACAAAGGTAAGTTTTGCTTCAATGAGCATCAGTGTATTTATCCTGATTCTTTTGTTCCACTAGAATTTTGTTGTATTAAAATTACTGAGGGGGCTTCCCTTGTGGCGCAGTGGTTGAGAGTCCGCCTGCCGATGCAGGGGACACGGGTTCGTGCCCCGGTCCGGGAAGATCCCGCATGCCATGGAGACCCGTGTACAGCAAAAAAAAAAAGAAAAAAAAAATTGCTGAGGGACTTCCCTGGTGGTCCAGTGGTTAAGACCCCGCCTTCCAATGCAGGGGGTGTGGGTTCGATCCCTGGTCGGGGTGCTAAAATCCCACATGCCTCGTGGACAAAACCAAAACATTAAACAGAAGCGATATTGTAACAAATTCAATAAAGACTTTAAAAAACTTTTTTTTAAGTTACTGAGCTATGAAGCCTCAAAATGATTCTTATTCTCCTATTTGTGGTAAGGAGGATGGCCTTCCTTTAAGTCAAGATAATATTGCATTTCTATCATTGAGAAGCAGGTATTGCTTTCGCCATTAGAGTTGGTGACACTGAAACAGTGTGAAACCTGATTGGTCCAAAGTGACCAATCCTATTTGACGGGGGTTGCCAAATAGGAAATCAAAGATTCCTGTCCTAACCACTTGACACACTTCAGCCTTCATGGATATTTTAGCTACTGAGATTTTGTCATCTATTTCTCATGTTAAAGGTATATACCAAACAAAAGCAAAAACAAAAACAAAACAAACTTTGAAAGGGTTTGATCCGAAAAGTAAACTAAGCAATTCTGCTTTAATAGGTTACTCCCTTTGTTTTTTCTTATAAAAATGATAGCCTGGGTGTTCACTTTAAAGAAGGGGGAATTGGGAGGAAGAGAAAAGAACATATGTGGGCATGTGTTACAGAGTCACGTTCTAGAGGTCTAACATGCTAAATTTCTTTGATGTGTCTCTATGGATGAGTCTTTAAAAAATGATTTTCTTTTTGGAGGCACTAATGAAAATATGTATGGAAGTGTTAAGTGGCTGACGATAATCCTTCAAGGAGCATTATTGGCTGCGTTGGATCGTACCAGGTGCTTCTGTAAAAACCATGTTTATTCTACACTTAGTCCAATTTGGAACTTTCTTATAGAGACTCTGGATTGTCTTTGAAATAAACATTTTTAGCTATGCTATTCAGTGGATTATAATTTTTTCCTCCTATGGTATACACATAGCATATCATTAAAATAGATGGATTTTTTTTTTTTTTTTTGCGGTATGCAGGCCTCTAACTGTTGTGGCCTCTCCCGTTGCGGAGCACAGCCGCCGGACGCGCAGGCTCAGCGGCCATGGCTCACGGGCCCAGCCGCTCCGCGGCATGTGGGATCCTCCCGGACCAGGGCACAAACCCGTGTCCCCTGCATTGGCAGGCGGACTCTCAACCACTGCGCCATCAGGGAAGCCCGCTAATTGCACATTCTAAGGAAGGGAGCATTGAAGACAGAAAACGAGCAATTTGCTTGCAAATATGCCTCATTTTAACCGTGGGAATAGCTACACAGAAACTGGCCCAACATTTGTGGGTGTTTACCTGTTATGAAAGATGTTGAGATGCAGAAATTCTAATTTCAGAAAATCTGGCATCCTGTCAGGGTTAGAGCAAATAAGGATGGGACACCCAATATCCACAGGTGAGAGGAAGACACTGCTTATCAATTAAGACTGGCTTTAACTGCTTACAGCAAACAAATAACATTGACTTAAGTAAGACAGAAATCTCTTTCTTTCTCATCCTGTAAAAGAACCACTCTAGGGCTGGTATAGCAATTGCATGGTTTTAGGGACCCAGGCTCTGCCATCCTTGGCACATGGTTTCCACTTCATGGTTCAGGATGGCTGCTTGAGATCCACCCAACAAGGAGGAAGGGAAGGGTAGAGAAGCTGCTCTACGTCAGCTGGGTACACATCAGCTGTTTTTTTGGCAAGTTTGCCAGAAACTGCCTTCCATTCATATTACATGGACACAATTAGTCCAACTGACCATCTATCACTGCAAAGGAGCTTGGGAAATATGCTATTTACAGCACTCACAGCCCCGGGAAAAACTGGAGTTCTGTTACAAGCAAAAAGGGAACAGATACTGAAGTAAGAACCCAACAGAGTCTGCCACAACCTGAACGATGTCAGTGCTGAGATTCAGATTTGAGAGGCTGTCATAATTAAGTGGAAAGCCTAGAATTCAGGAGACCTGGATCCTGTTCTCACACCTACCCAAGTGCCCAGTAGTGACTTAGTAATCTCATCTGTAAAATAGATATTTCATGGCTAAAAAGTAAATATTGTGACACATGATATTATAAGCATATAAGAGAACCCCTTGTTTAAAGTATCTCCTCTCGAATAAAGATGTTAAAAATAAATAAATAAATAAATAATATGTTGAAAAAAATTTTTTAAATGATTAAAAAAATAAAAATAAATAAAGTATCTCCTGAATTAATTACCTGATCTAAAGCACATAGAATTCTCAAAATAGAATGGTCAAAGAGAATAGAATGGTCAAAACTTTGAGTTGAAAGGGACATTCAAGGATATCTAATTCAACCTCCCTCCCAATATAGGAATCTCTGCCACAGCAACCCTGCCAGATGGTCCCCTGTCTTGTGCTTGAGCACCCCTAGAGCGTGTTATTCTGCAGTGGCATTGATGGGCAACTCTGGTTGTCAGATAGTTTATCTGGATGGTGATCCAAAAACTGCCTGCCTCGAACCCCCATCTCCTGAAACAACAGAGAAAAAATCCATTGTCTCCTCTTCATGGCAGTGCTTCAGCTATTGGAAAACAGCTCTTCTGTCATCGCTTAGTCTTCTACCCTTCAAGCCAAACATTCCTGATTGTTGCAACTGTTTCTTAAGTAACCAGGTGCCCATCCCTCTCGCCATCTGAATATCTTTCTCTACGTTAGTGTTTCTCGAACTCTGTTGACTATGACCCACAGAAAGAAATCTATTTTTCATATCATCAGTACACATATACCTGCATATAAATGAAACACAAGTTTCATAAAATAATACGTAGCCTTATTAGCAGACGCAAACTTGTATATTTTCCAGTTCAACTCTATGCTATTCAATATATTGTGTTCTATTTTATTTTGTAAAGGCAGGTTGCTATCCACTCAATGGATTTCATACTCACTCATAAGTGGCAACCCATAGTTTGAAAATCACTGCTTCAGATGCACTCCGACCTATAAATATTCTTGGAGGGTAGTGCCTTGATGCTGCAGGCTGATTGGAGTAAGCAAAAGGGGCATTTACTTCCTGAGTCCAGAACTTAGTGTCTTTATTTTAAGGAAAACTAAATGCATTGAATTTGAAAGTAACACCATCACACCATTGGCTGAACATTTGAGTCAGTTATAACTGACCTTCTCCATGTGAACAGCTATCTGAACCTGCTTTACCCCACCCTCTCCTTGTGCAACTGACTTTTTTAAACCTAGATACAGAGCTTTAATTTAACCCTGTTAAGTTTCTCTTTTTTTAGTTTCAACTTTTTTCAATGTTTCAAAAACTTTGGGGATCATTTTTGTCACCAATCTTTCCAACTTTATAGCATATATGTATTTTATAAGTATATTTTCCATAGAATAATAAAATTTTGTATGGTTTAGTGCTTAAAAGATGACTGTTGACCTAAAGTCTCTGACCCTACTATAGCCATTTATAAACAAATGGTTGAAAAAGAAGCAGGAAAGATAGAGATCTATGGTACTGGATAAGAAAATAAAAGTTCTGAGAGGTAGGATTTGAAGTTATTATTTTGTATAGGTTTTCTACTTAAACTCAAATTAGATAATGTTTACCCATCATGCGGCAAGAGAATGCCAGCATGCTTCAACTTCATGGGCACTCAGTTTGTGAAGATCAAACATGTATGGCCTACACTGCTAAGACCTGGGAATTCCACCCAGAAACTCTGGAGAGATGGAGATCCCCTGATGTGATGCATCTCTTCTGCTAGAAGGTAAAGTAGGGCAAGTGGACATGATTTTCATTTGTTTATTTATTCATCTATTTATTCTAGAGATATCCGTTGTGTCAAACACTGAGAGGCAAAAGCAGGGGGCCCTAAATTAGGCTCTAGGGGTATGGGGATGGAGGAAATGCAAAGCAGGGAGCCCTGAGCATCTCCTCCCCTGTACTACTCAGTCATTAAGTCTCAGTGAGCTCAAGAAATAAGGACTTTCCTAAGAGCTGGTAAGAGTTAGCTAGACAAAGAGACAGCCATGTACCAGAAGGCTCAGAGGTGAAAGAAACATGGATACTTAATGAACAGCAAAGGACAAGGACATTACTAAAGTTCTTCAAGAAGGTCGTGGCTTTGAACACACTGATTAAAAGGTATTTACTTGCCACATGTGCAGGCTAAGGCTGTGATGAGGAAACCAGAAGAGGTGGCCTCCATCTACGTACCATGAAGGACACCCGTGTGTCTGCTTAGGATTCTCAAGAGTTTAGGGGCAGCTCGAGGACACTTAATGTCTTGGCTACCTGTGGGTTCTAAGTCCTTATTGGATCAATAGGAGCTGAAAGTTGTTGGCCAGAGTGGAAGAAGGAATGGAGAAGAGGAGATGGACTTAGCAAGAAAGGGAATCATTTTCATTGGATCTTCACTACAAATTCCAGACTCAGACCAACAGAAAGTATTGTTTCCCCCTTGATTCTTCTCTTCTTTTCTTTTTTTAAACTGTCAGGTTTTTTGTTTTTTGCTTTTTGTCTTTTTGGTTTTTTCCCTAATGAGTAATTGCATCCTACATGGTCCAAAAACTGAAAAGGTTCAAAAGAGATGGGTGATCAAATTTCCTTCCCTCTTTACACCCTGCCACCCAATTTCTCTTCCCAGAGAAAAACAAGGTCTTTTTCATATTTCCAGAAATAGTCTCTGTACATACAAGCGATATGTATGCATGTATAACCCCAAACCTTTTTTTTAGCCAAATGGCAGCATAATACACACACAGACAACAGATAATATTTTATTTTTTCTTTTACAGAACTGACCAACCCAGAAGGGGAAAACATTTTTCAGTGCAAGAGAGGGGACCAGTCTTCAAGAGATAAGAAGACGTGAATATCAAGAAGACAGTAAATAATTTTTAAAATATATGTATCTATTTTCCCCCAGTTTCACCATTTATATATCTCAATTTCTCATGAAGAAACAAGAATTCATAGGAAAAAAATATAAAGGGAAATATTGTTGGTTCTTCTTCAAGATGTTTACTAAAATCCTTGAGTTATAAAAAAAAAGCTTGCAATCTTTTTCTGTCAAATATAAGAAACATGATAAAAGGAACGCTGAGTAGAGTAATACTTTGCACTTAAAATATTATGCGAGCTTGAGAATTCAGAAAGCTACACATGACTCTGTATGCAACCTTCAGAAATATTAACAATCTGTACTGACAAACGGGGCCATCTAATTTTCTCTTTTGTACTTCCAGATTGATGCAGAAACTAGGGAAGGAATGTTCAGGCTGAAATGAATAAAAGGAACATTATAAATGAGTAACAGGATAATTAAAGCATGAAGCCTTCCACATCTCGAGATAATGGTAATGTCAAGTGTAGTTTTAGCTAATTAATTGGTTAAGAACAATTTGCCTCGGTGACTATCTTACATTTGAATATGGAACACTTTTTGCTTTGCTAGAAACTGAGAATAGAATTACCTTGGAGCTTGTAAAACAAATAGAATTTGGCCACCAAAAGTGTAATTACAAGTCAGAAAACACAATTTGAATTAGTGAAGGGAAAAATTACAGCGACAATTTTCCCCTTCACACTAACTCGAGGGATCACACACCTTATTCATCAGATCTGATAACTTTTGGAAGTTTCTAAATATCAAACCCACACTCAAAGTGGGAGAACTTGTCAATCGGATAACATTCCAAAGAAAGTGTCTGCAGACCCAGAAGGTAATTCCATAGGAGGAATTCCAGAAACATTGTGAGCTAAGTCAGCAGCATTTAAAGAAATGTGTGGTGATATTATGTCATTGTCTCCCAAGTTACCTTGAGGGGGACTTGCTAATTTTAGATGCTTAAGTTCTGAGAGATTTGCTAAATCAGCATCCTTACTTCATAGTTAAAACGTACAGACTTTCTGCAGAGGAAATCCAATCTTCCAGGCTTAGAGAATAAGGACAAGAAGCAAATTCAAGAACTATCTTGCAACTTGAAATTGAATTTCAAATTAGTTAATTTTCTAATCGAATCATATTTATGTATAAAAATGGCACATAAGAAACAGGACAGGAAGAAATTTACCAGAACCTTAAGACAGATCAGCTTCAAGGGGATTTTATCCTCTATTCCTTTAAAATTTACTTCTTGCATTTTACACAATGATTATGTAATACTTTAGTAATCAAGATCAAAGGGGAAAGTTTGAAACTGAAAAAAAATATTTTTCTATCTGCACCCATACTCCTTTTCCCCTGTGTGGTGGGATATCCTTCTAAACATTTTTGAGCTTTTGTCCAAGTTCCACTTTATTGTTCTCAGCGGCGATTTCCTCGGTAGACTAGAAAAGAAATTGAGGAATAAAAAAATACAAATCACTTTTTGTAACAGATTTCCCTCCACCTCTACTACAAAGCAATCTAAATACTACATCTTTACTCTCAACCTTTTTATGGTCACAGAGAACCCAGATGTTCTCTTTCGTTTCCCCTAAAGGGGAAATGGTAAATCACCTCCCCTCCCCCTTTCCCTCTCCCACAGATAATTTGGCCTCCTTCTTTCATATGCTGCGTATTTAAAGCTCTAAATGGTCCCCTGCCTTTGACCCGGGGAAATAATTTCTGTATTTTTAAACCAATCCTGCCAGTCAGTCAGGATAAACAGTCTTTTTAGAAGCTGGCCCCAGATTCTTCCCTCTGTCTCCCTTGGGGCATCTTCAAGACAGTGGCAGGGAGGGAAGTGGGGGCCATGGTAACTCGGGGAGCTGCAGCTCTCTGGCATCTGAGCCCTCTGGCTTCCGGACACTTGAAGAGGAGGAAGATGACTTCTTGGCCAGGTAAAAGGGCATCTGTGTTTAATCAGGATACACCCCAACCTTCTCCAGAGGTCCGCTGTGGAAGAGAAGAGGTTGCCTGGATTGCCTCCTCCTTCTCCAAATCCAGGAGACTCAGTGCCAGGATGTGACCTTGAGAAGTCTCTGTTCCAGTTCCTGGGGAGGGAGTTGAACTGGATGGTCCCCAACGCCTCAAAAAGCCTGGGATTCCAATTCCAGTTTATCCTAGTAGACTTCAGGGTATATGAGGACACATGGGAGAACCTTCTCTCTGGCCTCATTAATGAAGAACGTTGTGCTTTTCCAGGGCTGGTTTGTTTTTTTATCTGGGAATTGTGACTCTTGTAATAGTTCCTGCTTCTTGCTAGGAGGCTTAGCAGCGAATCTGTAGCCTCCCTGTAGCAAATATCTAGGGCTTTAAGGCTCGTATTTTGTGCACTAATTTCACTCTAGTTCCCAGCTTCCTTTACTACCTTTATTTTCCTTTTTGGGGACTTCCCTGGTGGCGCAGTTGTTAAGAATCCTCCTGACAATGCAGGGGACACGGGTTCAATCCCTGCTCCAGGAAGATCCCACATGCCGTGGAGCAACTAAGCCCATGCGCCACATCTACTGAGCCTGCAGCCACAACTACTGAGCCCATGCGCTGCAACTACTGAAGCCCGCATGCCTAGAGCCCGTGCTCTGCAACAAGAGAAGCCACCACAATGAGAAGCCCACGCACCGCAACGAAGAGTAGCCCCCACTCCCCGCAACTGGAGAAAGCCCACATGCAGCAACGAAGACCCAACGCAGTCAAAAATAAATTTTTTAAAAATTTAAAAATATATTTATTTTCCTTTTTGCCATTTTTCTTACTCGTTTTTATACTACTGTTCTTACCTGTTTTATCGTGTTATAGTATGTGTCCCTTTCAAAGCTTCTTAACATCTTTTTTGGAACAAAGTAGAATATAAATGAAGTTAAATCAATTTTGAAAATATAGATGTTAGTGGTATTCACTTTTCTCCTTATCTCTGTCTTCTCATCAGTTTCTCCCTAAATCCAAAAGTAGATCTCAATTCCATCATTCCGATTATGCAAATATCTTAAGCTACAAAAAGTTGGTATTATTAAATTATAAATTTCTAGCGAGCAGGGATCAGGTCTGATGAGGGATAATGCAGCTGTGCTAGGAGGAAAGAGTTTGAGCTGGTGTTTTGTTTCCAGCTCTGCCACGTACCAGGTGTCTGACCTTGGGCAGGGCCCTTCTCTCTGGATCTCAATTTCCTTGTTTATAAAATGAAGGGGTTGGACCAGGTCACCTTTAAAATCCCTTCCAGCTCTGAAATTCATTGACTCTCTGACCCATTGTGGGTGCTTAATAAATAACAAGCACGCTTCCAGAGAAGAATAACTTGCATTTGGACACATCAGTCAACACATATTTACTTAGCATTCACCCGGAATGTGGCTGCCTTGAGGGGCAAATCAGAGGCAGCCCCCTGGGGGTCCCACAGAAGCCCAGAACTAAAGGAGAGACCTAAGCACTTGTTTTTCCCCACTGCTTAAGGGTTCCAAGTTTTTACAAGATCACTAAAAGCTGAAACTCCTTGCCAACATAAAGAACCAAAGGCACAGGGGGCAAGCGGCGTTCGTGAGAGGGGAGTTTATCTACTTTTAGAGAGATAAAATTTTGTGGTCCTTTAGCGTAGAGGGGTATAGAGAAGTTTTTTAAATTAAAAAAGGTCTATGTTAAATTTTAAGACTCTATAAGTCAAAAGTAACCTGTTTGAAAATAGGAAAGATATTATGTGTAATTTAGTTTTGCCACAAAATTATTGTGCTTGATATATTTTCCCTTTAAAATAAATGCTTGTTAATTATAAATATGCTGATTGACTTTTGTTCTGAACTGTTTGCACTTTTTAACTCACACGGAATTCTAAGCTGCTGATAGCATCTTTTAGGGTTTGCCAGTTTGTGAGGGATGGAGTCAAGTTAAGGATAAACCGGGCTTTCCTGGTGGCACAGTGCTTAAGAATCCGCCTGCCAATGCAGGGGACACGGGTTCGATCCCTGCTCCAGGAAGATCCCATATGCCACGGAGCAACTAAGCCCGTGCGCCACAACTACTGAGCCTGCGCTGTAAAGCCCGCGAGCCATAATTACTTAGCCCACGCGCCTAGAGCCCGTGCTCCACAAGAGAAGCCACCGCAATGAGAAGCCCATGCACTACAAGGAAGAGTAGCCCCTGCTCACCGCAACTAGAGAAAGCCCGCACTCAGCAAGAAGACCCAACACAGCCAAAAAATAAATAAAACATAAATAAATTTATTTTAAAAAAAGGATAAGCTATCAACACTATAAAACACACTTGTGAGTCCATTAAGTGTCCTGTATTATAAGAAGTACCCACCCATTTTCAGAAAAAGGCAGAGAAAGAAAGGAGGAAAAGAGCTTGCCGAACACATTTTTGCCCCACACAAGTAACTATCTCATATTCCTCATTTCTCTAAACTGTTCCAGGAAGAGTCCTAACACCTACTGCTTCATCTTAATCATCTCAGAGGATTTCTCTTGGGACATATGTCTTTACTTTTCTAATGGCCAAGTTGTCGCATTCTTCCTCCTAATTATCTACCGAGGCAGATTCCTGTTTCACAGGGTAGTAGACGTGAGTGGTGTCAGTGGTGGAGCTTCACAAAGGACCCGCATCCCAAGGAAGGAAGGATGTGGTTTGCAGAATCCCAGACCAAACATCTGGACAAAACACCTCAAAACCTTTTCCTGTCCCGCTCCACTGAAAACTATATCCGCAACATCGGTGGACAAGCGTGCTTTGTAATTCCAACAAACTCAGGAGTATCATAACGGACGCTCAGGCCTTCTAATCCAAGAGCTTTGCAGCGTTCTGACTACTTCCTGCCTCTTACTAAGCATTTCGATTGTTTCCTCCCATCCTTCCAGGTGGAAATGAACTTGAAGTCTTTTTTTTAAAAAAATTGTATTTGTCAAGGTGATTGCCGGAGGGGGAGCCGGCAGAGGGGCACTTGGCTTGAGACAAGGCCTCTGACAGTAAAAAAGGCTGGAAGCACTTCCATTCTTTGAAGCTCCAGGTCTACTTCTCTTTTAATGGAGACAATTGAAAATAGGGAAAAATTGGGGGCATTTTTTTTAAATGCTTAGTTTTAACGAGGTAAAACTTGCACACGCGCACAAATGCAATGCAATAATAATATAATGAATAATAATAAGTAATAATAAAAAACAGTGAAGTTAAATAAGCCTAGTTAATTGTGGAATTTACTAAATATTAATTCATACTGGTATAGCGTGTTGTCTGCCTCAAGTCAAAGTTGTATAAAGATCATTCTGTCTCAATCCCATTAGGCATTTCTGTGACTATGTTTAACTTCATCTGAAGATAAAAGGGAAGCTCTTAAACATACCCTTGAGGCTCCAGCCCCATGCTCCCCTCCTCCCGTCTTTGGGTTGTGGCCTGAAACTGGCTTTAAAGTCTTCAAGGCCACCTGCAGACAACATCCTCATCAGGTAGAGTGATCCCTAGAGCTAAGGAACTAAAAAGCGGTCACTCATCCCTGTTTTCTTAAATAGCCTCTTTATTTTTTAGAAAACCCGAAGGACAGAACCACACCTTTTCTATCAATTTCCTAGGGTTTTCAATGACATTGTTTTATGTTATGCATGCTTTTCTTTTGAACACAGCAACTTTCCTATGAATAGCTTTTTATATTGCTTATCCCTTTCTTGGATCTCCTGGAGCTCTGGAGAGCACCCAACTCGATGATGTCACGAGGAGGCAAGTTTGGGCCACGAAAAGAGCATCTTATTGTAGTCTGCAACTCACTCTCCTTCCCGCTCTCCCCTACTGCGCCCCTGTTTCCTGCAGAGTCAGCCAACCAGAGTCACCTCTCCCTGCCTTTTGTGGGGCCTCCCACATTGATAACTGATATCTGTGAACTTTACCTTTGCTCTTCTCTTCTCCATGAAACAAGCTAACCCAAACCTCGTTGGAGTGTTGGTCTCATAAAAGCCGTGTCCCCTCTATCCATTCATATGGAAATATTTTGAAAGACAACACTCCACTAATTGCTACTTAAGCAGATTCCCTTCCCCATCATACTCTGACTCTAAGAGACCTTTCTCAGAGCCTGCCTACAGGACAAACCACCACCCTGATCTTAATAATTGAAGCACTTCCTGCCAGGATGAATTTTCTGTTGTAGACTGTGTTCCAGAAAATATAGCTTGGTCTAGTCATTACCCCTCTCCCACTCCCTGGATCAGCAATGATGCCAGGAATGTTTTTTATTTGATAACTTCTAATGTTTGATTTCTTGAGGCTAATGATTAGATGCTCCTTGCAATGGTGCTTTACAAACAAAAACAAACCAGCAGCAGTGGAAGATCTTGATCAAGTACACACGGAAAAGATAAAACAAGATGTAGGGTATCACTCATTGTAAGGCTCTTTTGATCACATTTTAAAATTTTATTTTGTTGAAGATACAGCTAAAATGCTTTACGAGTATATCTTATCTTTTTTTTTTTTTTCTTTGCGGCACGCGGGCCTCTCACCGTTGTGGCCTCTCCCGCTGCGGAGCACAGGCTCCGGTAGCGCAGGCCCAGCGGCCATGGCTCACGGTCCCAGCCGCTTCGCGGCACGTGGGATCCTCGCGGAACCGGGGCACGAACCCGTGTTTTCTGCATTGGCAGGCGGACTCGCAATCACTGCGCCACCAGGGAAGCCCGACCTAATACAATTTCACGTTTGCTAACTGCTGGTTTTCCACTGTTAACTTTCATGAGAGAGGACTTGCTTTGACCCTACCCAGAACCCTGTACAAGCCCACATTCACTGTGCTTCCTGATCTCTCTGTCACGTTAAAGGCTTGTCCATGAGCTGCTCCTTTTCATACTTCACCCTTCTGATACTAAGGATGGTGAAGATGAGTTAGGATAGGTATACTAGTGGGTGGAGATATAAACTCTTACCAGACTCTCAGGGAGAGCTCCAATTGGTCAAAAATAGAAATAAATTAGCATATTCCCTGCCTTGGGTTTGCTTCTGGACGCTTCCCCGCTTCCCTGCTCCCTACTCCTGCCAGTTCTCTGAGCCTCATCAGAGTTAGAGTTTGTTTCTCCCACCATGGCTTTGGATTTGTCTACCAATCCATTCTCTTTTACCTTTTTCTCTTGTTGTTTCTTCCTTGTTTCCTTTCATTGCCTTTTCTTGTCTCCTTTTCTGACACTGGCATTCTTTCTTGACTTCTAATTTCTCATTTCTCGTGTCTTCCATAAAAGGAATAACCTTCATCGTTGCTGACCAAGCCTGTCTATTTTTTTGTTCTCTGTGGGCTTATGCTGAAGCTCTGTTCAAAACTGCCAATGTACACTGGGCCCTGATAAAACCATAGAAAGTGGAGAACCCACCCCAAAGATAAACAGTCACTTCCTTCTTGGAAGGGCCATTCGTAGTCCAACCAATACTTCTTTCACCAAAAGCTGCGAAAGGCAAACTCTTTCCATACCAAATGAGCTCCATGAAACTGGCCCCTCCCGTATTCAATCAACAAATATTTCTTGAGCCTCACAGGGTCAGGCCGTGTGAAAGGTGAGAACTCAAGACTGGCTTGATTTCTGCCTTTGAGAAGTCACTGGAGTAAACAAATAATAAAAGACCCACCAATGCCATCCCTTCTACCATCACCCCGCCCTCTTCCCTGCGTTATTTTTCTCCATATCACTTATCGCCATCTGACATGCCCTGTATTTTACCATTTTACCATCAGTTTACCCCTGACTAGAATGTAAGCTCCGTGAGGGAGGGATTTTGTGTCGGGATGCGTGGCTGAATCCCTAGTACCTGAACCTTGCCGAGCATGTGAAGGACTCGAACATATAAGCGGAATGAATGAAACACAACGTTATGTGTGCAATATCAGAAATGTGGACGAAGAGCTGCGGAATTACGGGGATCCCCATGGAACTAAGGGTCAGTGTGTGTGTGTGTGTGTGTGTGTGTGTGTGTGTGCATAAAAGTCAGATTCAAAGAGGAATTTGATGCTTTTGGAATGATGTAGGTAAAATACCAAAGCATTCAGAAGAGGCTTGGTCATCTGGTGCTGGGTTGGAGAGCTACAAAGGAGGGGGAAATGTGACATATTCCACCCTTAAAACTTATTGAAGTGTTTGTTGCTGCGTCGAGTTGTATTGGAAATGCTTCTATTTCATTTGGAAGGAGAGGGAACGGGAAGCATTCTCAGTGCCTCCTTAGAACACAAAAAGGAAAGCTAGGTCACAGCGGTCAGGCAGGCAGCAGGGGCGTAAGAACTCAGGTGTGGGAAGTCCTCATTTCTTTCCTGTCTCTGCTGTGTGCCCTTGAGCATGTTACCTGACCTCTCTGAGCCCCACTTCCTCAAAATATGTAATAACACCTTGTACATGTTACCTTGTAGAGGTGTCCCAAGGATTAAGTGAGAAAATGGATATAGGGTGTTTAACATGGCACCTGCCTGTTAAGCCCACAATAAAAAGGTAGCTCTTCTTGTAGTAAGGTCACAGCAGAAAAAAACAGAGCTCTACCCTCGCGCATCCATACTGCTGAGGAGAAGGGACGCCACATCGCTGTGTCTATACGTAGTTTCAAGTAAGGCCTATTTTCCCCAGCTCTTTATTTTTACATAAAGTGGCACCAAACGCAATATAAATTCGGTGCCAATAAAAATTGACACCCCCTCCTATTCCCAACCTTTCCCAAACCTAGTAGAAAAGAGGTTTCTCTCCTGCTACTGAGGAGCAGTGGTGACGTTCTTCCACTCAGACTATGGTTTCCTGGGTGACTAAGTCATTATCCTTCTCCTGCCTCCTCCCCACACTCACCCCTTTCTCACCCCCATTACTTCTGCTGAAAAAAGCTTTTAGAAGACAATTTTACAAGCTGCTCTAGCCATCGATTTAAAACATTTTTTTCTTTCCTGAATGCAATATATTTTCTAAAATATTGAAGAAAACACCTTTTTTCTAGGGCAGAGGAAGGCAACAAAAAGGTACACAATGAAAGAGAAAAAAGGAAAGCCTAGGAAACAGGAAACCCAGCGGGATCCACTGGGCCTGGCTGGACTTCCTGGGGGGTGAGTTTCTGGGAGTTGAGTGGCTTTGTCTGTGTGGGGATCAACTTCTGAAAAAAAAGGGATCTGCTTGGCCAACTATGGCACTGGATAAAATTTTGGACCCATAAGGGAAACCGGAGGACTCTAGATTCTTTGTGACTGTTTCATCTGAGTCAATGTTATCACATATAAAACTGAACTCCTTACTGCTGTTTTTAATAAGAATTATGTATGTGCCTTGCTACTTGGGTTTGGGAATTTTTACACACGGTGGACACAGCCATAGTCAACCCAGATCGAGGTATAGAACATTTCCAATTCTCCAGAAAGTCTCCTCTTGCCCCTCCCAAGTCAAAACACCCCACCCCACAGCAGGAAGCCCTTGTTCTGACCTCTGTCACCATCAATGAGTTTGCCTATCCTTGAACTTCATATAAATGGAATCATATAGTAGATACTCATCTGTCTGTCTGCTTTCACTCAACATCATGTCTGTGAGATTCACGCAAGTTGGTGCATATAGCAGTAGTTTGTTCTTTTTCATTGCTGTGTAGGACTCCATTGTGTGACTACATCACAATTTATCTCTTCTCGGTTGTTGGCATTTGGGTTGTTTCCAGTTTGGGACTACTATGGATAAAGATGCTGTCAACATTTGTCTACATGTCTTGGGCGGACTTAAGCACTCATTTCTCTTGGGTGTTAGGAGTGGGATTTCTGGCTGATAAACGAGTCAAACATTCAGCTTTCAGTAGATCCTGCTGAACAAGTTTTCAAAGTGTCTGTCCTATTTTATACTCACATCACGACTCTATACTACTTCCTGCCTTAATGGAATAAGGAGTAACTGTTATGAAACAAAATATTCTTTGGTTGCTCTACATTCTCAGCCTCATGTGCAAATCAAGATTCCACCAGTTACTATTAATAATAGTTTTTACCTGTTATACCCTCTGCCTGGAACACTCTGCCACTGGGTATTCCCTGGCAGTTCCTCCTTATATTCAGGTCCTAGCCCAGAGGATGCCTCCCCAGCAAGGTCTTCCCTGACTGCCCCATCCAACTGAGTGCCTCTGCTTCCCTAGCTAGTCATCGCTGTTTCACCCCCTGCTTCATGTCCTTTCCGGCACTTATCCTGTTTGTTCATCAGTTTAATTATTATCTATCTCCTCTCACTGGGAACGAAAGCTCTGTGAGGGCTGGGTGTTGTCTGTCACAGAGTTCAGTACAACCAACACAACCTGTACAACCAATAAAATATTGCAGAAGTGATCATGTGTGACACCCAAGATTAGGGAATAAATCATATGGCATCTGCCGTGCTTTCTCTTGGATCACCTGCTGTGAGGGAAGCCACATTGTGAGGACATTCAAGCAGCCTGGAAAGGCCTGTGTCTTCTGCCAACAGTCTGCATCATGTGAGAGAAGAACCTTGGAGTCAGTGCTTCCGGCCGCAGTCAGGCCTTCAGATGACTACATCTTGGTTGATCCCATCATGAGTGACCTTGAGCCAGAGCCACCTAGATAAACCACTTCCAAATTCCTGACCCACAGAAACTGTGAACATGGCATGGACTTATATATACTACCAAATGTAAAATAGATACACTTTACATTTGGGAAGCAGTAAATGGGAAGTGAAGCAGCCGCATAGCACTGGGAGATCAGCTTGCTGCTTTGTGACCACCTAGAGGGGTGAGATAGGGAGGGTGGGAGGGAGACGCAAGAAGGAGGGGATATGGGTATATATGTGTACATACAGCTGATTCACTTCGTTATAAAGCAGAAACTAACACACCATTGTAAGGCAATTCTACTCCAATAAAGATGTTAAAAAAATAATAAAATAAAATAAAAAGTCACAGAACAGTTGTAAAAAAAAAAGAAACTGTGACCACATTCACATCATTGTGGTTTTAAGCTACTAAGTTTTGAAGTAATTTGAACACAGTAATATTTAACAAATACCAGCACTCAGCAAGTATTTGTTGAACAAATGAGTGAATTAGAGTAAAAGCAACAGAAAACATGGCCTCACACCATCTACTTTGACCTGGTCAGAATGCATGTGCCACAGGCCTCTCCGCTCTCCTTAAGTTTTAGCTTAAGCTTAGGAACCTAGAGCAGGGTTTCTCAAACTTGGCACTCTTGTTATTTGGAGCTAGAAAAGTTTTTGTTTGAGGGGCAATCCTGTTCATTGCTGTAGGATGTTTAGCAGAATCCCTAGTCTCTACCCACTAGATGCCAGTGGAAACTCCTCCCTCCAACGCAACTGTCACAACTAAAAATGCCTCCAGACATGGCCAAATGTGCCCTAGGGTGCAAAGTCATCCCACTTAAGAACCGTTGCTCTGAAGTAGTCATTGAAGAGAGGTTAGAAGTACAATACTGGTTGGGTTCAGGGCAGGTACAAAATTTTACAATGTTTTTTTAAGATACGTGACTTACAAAAATCCAATCAACACATAACATATTTTTTCCAAAAAAAATAGATAAATAAGAGCTTAGTTAAGCCAAGTACATCTATACATAAAACAATTCTTTCTTATAAGTAAATGGCCCAATTAGTACATACTGTGGCTAGGTGTGAAAAAAAAGACAACACCAAGTCAAGTTCAACCTCAGGCTTTAAATAAAATATTGAAAAGATGATTTGTCCCATAAATCTCCCTTTGGAAGACGAACAGAAGTTACTCTTTTTTCTTTCTTTCTTTCTTTTTTTTTAAGTATAGTTGATTTTCAATGTTGTATTTATTAGTTTCAGGTGTACAGTAAAGTGATTCAGTTATATATATACATTTTTTCAGATCCTTTTCCCTTATAGGTTATTACAAAATATTGAGTATAGTTCCTAAAAGTTACTCTTAAAGTAGAGCAGTACAGGAAACCAGGCTTCCTCAAGTCCACCTGTTTACTTCCTGTTCCCTCTAGCCTGGAAGCCTTCTCAAGAGAGCCATGCAGCTTGCCCCTTACTTCCTCCAGGTATCTGCTTAAATATCTCCTTATCAGAAAGGCCTTTCAAGACCAATCTTTACTGATAGCAATCTGCTATTCATCCCGTATAGCAATTATCACCATCGGATAGACTGTATATTCTGTTTGTCTTCAGCGTTGGTCTCTGCATTGCTAAAACGTCATTTCCAGAAGGGCAGGGACGTTGTTGATACTCTGCTGTATCCTTACACCTGCAAGTGGTGCCTCACACCAGGTAGGTGCTCAATAAATGTTTGTGGAATGAGTGAATGACTGATGTGGTGGCTCAAAGGCCAAGGAGGGCTCAAAGTGCTCCCCTGGGATGGGACGGGGTGGACGGGGGACTGCTCACGCATGTTGTACTTTTTGCATTTTGAGTCGTGTGAAAATAATAGCTACTTAAAACAATTAAAAAGTGAAAGAAAAACGTGGTCAGTTCCCCTCTTTCACCAAATGGGGCAAATCAAGTCTGCTCCACCATCTCAACATTACTTTACATGTGTGTCAGATGGAAAAGGTTTGTTCACCATGTCTCATTCACCCTCAGCGCAAAACTGGCTGCGTTGTTGTTATTATTTTCACAACATAAAATGATGGATTGTTTTGGATCCTCATTCCTCATTTGAGAGCCTCTTGGCCTCTTTTAAGTCAAGTTTCAGTGTTTCTTCAGTTCTTTCAAGTATTTTCAGCCATAGAAAAGAAAAGAAAGAAAAAAGCCAATCTATCACTACGTGTCCCCTACAATATTGAAGAACAATTATTTCAAGCATATTATAGCTACTTAACTTGATAGCTACTTTCTGAGAAAAGAGAAGTGTAAATTCAAATTTTGTAAATCAATGAGTTTAAATGCATCACGGAGACATTCTAAGATGATCCTGTGGTGAGTAGTTTTATTGAAAACAATGAAAAAGAACCTGCAAAACATGAAGAACAGAAGAAAGAAAAAAATTCCAATATTGAACCCAAGCCGGGAGATTTGTACCCATTTTTCATTTTGGTCCCATGTTGGTTATTCAAGTGTTGAGCACGTCTTTTGTGTTTTCCTTTACACGTCTCCTCTCTAGGTAAAAAGTCAACAGTCCTTTCCACCGTTCCCAGGGGGAAATATCGGCATCACTGGGATGGGTGCGGGATCTTGGGAGACTTTTGCAAACTCCACAGCACGTCTAGCAGTGGAATCTGACATACCTCAGGTTAGGGGAAGGGAGCCACCATTGCAGGTTAGGTTCTTCGGGAGGTAGATGCTGAGAAAGAGTGAGGGGCACAGAGGTCTACTGGGAGGTAAGACCTATAAAAGGAGATGGGGAGAAAGCAGAACTGGGCAGGCAGAGTGGTCCGAAGGCCATCAGACTGGACAAAGTCTGCCAGCCCCACGAGGAGCTGAGTCACAGGGACTGCCTGGCAGAGAAGTCTTGCGTTGAGGGGACATGGCTAGGCTAGCACCACCATCTTACTCAGCCCCTGGCTGGGGATCCCCCCAGAAGACTGTGACCTTGACTTGAAGAGCTGAAGCAGATCCTGAGGGAGCTGACGGCTGCAGGCTGTTGGACAATCACACACCCTGTGGCTGGGCAGCCAGTCATTTCTTGAAGGGGGCTCTGAGCAACACGTGTCTGTCCACCCCAGGAGGGAAGGAATGGGAGAATCTGACAGACATTTTAGAGAAGTCTTGGCAACGCTCGGTGCTTGGTCAGATCTACAGGAAGAGGTTAAAGAGAACCCTGACAGGGCTTCCCTGGTGGCGCAGTGGTTGGGAGTCCGCCTGCCGAGGCAGGGGACATGGGTTCGTGCCCCGGTCCGGGAAGATCCCGCATGCAGTGGGAGAGGCCACAGCAGTGAGAGGCCCGCATATCGCAAAAAAAAAAGAGAACCCTGACAATTAGGATAGCACTGCCATCAGTAGTCATAGTTTGGACGAGATGTAACCTCTTCCCATGAGACCCACAGCTGCTTTTTACTGAAAGTAGTCCAATTATTTGCTGCCTAAGTTGCCATGACCTGTGCCCCCTGTGTTGAGTGACCAGCCATGCTCCTTAGCTGCAACTTACAGGGCTCACCAGGGGATTGATCCAAGGTCCAAGAAGGCCACATGCAGGATGGGGGTGGCTTGATGTGAAACGGTCCCATTTTGAATGAGGACAAACTAACTCAACACTCTTGTTAGTTTCGAGGAGCAGTTGAAGCAGGTGCTCAGGCTGCATCCTAAGGGACACTGAGTGTTGTTCCCACTCTCACCTGCTGCACTGAGCTGACCAGAGAGCCGTGGACATCCACCCTGCTGTTGCCTGAAGAGGCAACATGTCTTTTGCTACCCAGTATCCTTGCAGGAAACTCCTGTCATCACAGGTGATCTGGAGATGCCATTTCCTTAGAGTCTGTCCTTTGAATTTCAAAATGACAATGCTGACGGGTATTTTTTCTTCGTAAAAAGTGGGTGAAAAGATGAGGTTTGACCCTGAGACTCTAAGAACTGTCCTTTCGTTTTTGGTTTCGGCAACCTTCATAAACATCGAGCACATCCAACTTACCTCCTCACCTCTCGCGGTGGTTTTTCCCAGAGCAGGAGCTGTCATGTCTCTAAATTTTGAATGTCAGGCTAATCTGCCTGCCGCATTCTTTACTTGCTGCAGGTGATACAAAGAACTAACTCTCAACAGTTCACAATCTAATTAGCAGGACCCTATCTCAAGCAGACCTTATTTAAAGTTGTTCTGTATAAATAAAACGGTTTACAGTACTATCTGTGGACTTCCCTGGTGGCTCAGTGGTTAAGAATCTGCCTGCCAATGCAGGGTTCGATCCCTGCTCCAGGAAGATCCCACACGCCATGGAGCAACTAAGCCCATGCACCACAACTACTGAGCCCACGCCACACAACTACTGAAGCCCGCGCTTTTACAGCCCGTGCTCCACAACAAGAGAAGCCACCGCAATGAGAAGCCCAGGCACCGCAACAAAGAGTAGCGCCCGCTCACTGCAACTAGAGAAAGCCCGCACTCAGCAACGAAGACCCAATGCAGCCAAAAAAAAATTTTTTTAATTAAAAATGAATACTACCTGTTAATACCAAATCTCTGTAACCTCCCAGTATGAAAAGCCTTAAAAGCTTTCAAACCAGAATTGAGCTACACACACACACACACACCCCTGCGCACACACACGTACAACTTAGAAGCAGGGGAGGGTTCTGTTTCTATAATTCCCTGCCTCTACTACAGGTTTGGAATTCTTCGACCTTCAGGTCATAGAATAAGGATCATCTATTCCCAGGCAGAAGCCAGATTAAATGGAAAAGGGGAACTACTAAGAGGTATTGCAGGGAATTTTAATTTTTAAAACAGTGATCAAAATTGTAGTTTGAAAATTAAAATTTTAAAGCGCTTAAAGGTGAAAGAGAAAAGAAGAAATAAGAAAAAGTTACAAGGGTACTACTCAAATTCATACATTTCTTTTCAATATGTTAATTAAAAATCAGAGTTATACCAACAAATACAATATTCATTCTCTACACTAGTCCTTGGGAATTTTTGGATATTTTTAACTGAATGGAATAATGAGTTGGAAGAAGTCAGCTTCTAGATCTCAGAGCCTGTCAGGGAGAAAACTCAGAAATGCTAAACAGATAACATATTTTTCAAGTTTATATGTGCTACAATTCCAATAACTTAGATGAATAATATCTGCAGTGATATCTGCAAACATAGCTGAGGGGCTTAAGGTAAGGTGAGGTATAGATTAGGTAAAGCTTAGAATGCAAATAAAAATAAAGATGGGAGGCAAGAGATCGCAGTGGCTAAAATACCAGCGTCAGAATCTGGCTTTGGTTTGAATTCAAGCTCTGCCCCTGGACTAACTGAAGAATCCTGAGCAAATTACTTCCCCTTTGTGGGTCTCTATTTGCTGTAAAATAAGAATAAGGAGATGATCCAAGATGTCAGTCCCCAGGGCTGTTCACGTGGCTGAATGTTCTCCAGTATGCCTGAACCAGTGTCTATGTCCCTGGGGTGAGTCGCAAGCCCATCACCAACACCACCCCTCAGCAGAGATTTTGCAATTGCACCTGTCAACTTTCACATCAGACAACAAGTGGATTACCTGACAGCAAATGGAAAACCAGGCTATTAAAATTTTCCTGGTATCAAAGCATCCTGCTCTGGTCATTTCTTCAGGTCACCATTCTCTTGTGAGGGCTCCCGTGTACATGTAAATATTCAATAAAATTTGTATGCTTTTCTCCTGTTACCAAAAAAAAAAGAATAAGGAAATCTACCTCATGTTAGTTTTGTGAGAATTCATGTATAAAGTACTGAGCACACAATTTGGCACGTAGTAGGTGTCCAATTAATGAAAACGATCTATAATAAAAAGTAACCTAAAGTGAAAACCTTATCACAATGATCACTTCTAATTTTTAAGTGATTAACTTGAGTTGTAGACTAGGAAGACTGAAATATGAGAATAAGAGCTATTATTTATTGAACCTCTACTATTCGCCCTGCATAGTGGCAGACACTATTTACATATCACTAATTTTCACATTATATGTGATATTATTTTCTCTACTTATAGATGAAGAAACTGAGGATCAGAAAGTCAGAGAGGTTGCAAGTGACTCTATAACCTAATCTCTATTCACTCTGCCATATTGCCTCTAAGAGTTGTGATGCCATAAAATTAATCTGTAAATAAAATTAATTTATTTTAAACAATGTAACCAATTGCTGACGTCCATATCATTCTTGTCAGATGTGCTTAATGGACTCTGGCCTTGAATCTACTACTGGTCTTCAATCTACTGGATTGAAACGAAAAGCAAAATGGAAGATTCTACTACCCTCCATCCATCTCTAGTGCCACTATCCTACTGGATCGTGGCACTTACTGCCATTCCTAGGAGAGGCATGCCACGAGACACATCTTCTACAACACAGAGAGGCTTCTCAAAGTCAGAGAAAGGAATGATTACCTTTGAGAAGGGTCAGAAAAGTTGCTAAGAAGTTATTTGCTAAAATGCTAACATGCTGGCTTGAAGAAGTTAAGTTCTTCACATTTGGTTAGCAATATGACCACCAAAGTATCATGTTCACTTTAATTCAATGAAGGATGAGCAGTAATCACTATGTTTTTTTAGTTATTCTGTTGTATATCTTTCTTTAAACAACTTAGTACTATACATGGAAATCCAAATACACACACTAAATAAATTAGGAAAGTTGTCCTCTCTCTCTCTCTCTCTCTCTCTCTCTTTTTTTTTTTTAATGAAGAGTGACTTTTGTTTTCCTAAAAACCTAATACCCTTTAGGTTTAGGCTGGGAAGAAGAACTTCAGAATTCCTTTAAAGGTAAACTCCCTCAAATACTTATTTGGTGTTTTTTAAACATGTACCTAATAAGTCAAAAAAATTAAAAATATAGAAAAGATGCTATACAAATGGCAAGTAAGCACATGAAAAAATGCTCAGCATCATTAGTCATTAGGGAAATGCATTTTAAAACCACAATGAGATAGCCCTACACACTCACTAGAGTGGCTGTAATTAAAGAGACTGACAACACTAAGTGTTTCCAAGGATATAGAACAACTGAAACTTTCATACATTTCTTGTGAAAATAGTACAGCCACTTTAGAAAGCAGTTTGGCGGTGTCTTATAAAATTACACATACACCTACCATATGACCCTTCAATTCCACTCCTAGATATTTACCCAAGAGGAATGAAAGCAGATGTCCACATAAAAATGGGTACGTCAGTGTTCACAGCAGCTTTCTCCGTAATAGCCAAAACCAAAAAAGCAACCAGATGTCCAGCAATGGGTGAACAGATGAGGAGACCATGGTCTATTCATGCAATGGAATACTATTCAGTAATAACAGGGAATGAACTAAATAGAGCCACAAAAATTTGCCCAGCTGATTTTTGGCAAAGGTGCAAAAGCAATTCAATGGAGGAAGGATACCTTTCTTAAAAAAAAAAAAAAATGATGCTAGAGCAATTGGACATCTATAGGCAAAAAAGAAAATTGAATCTCAAACTAGAGTCATAGAATCCATAACAAGTATACGGAATAGGTAACAATTTTAGGACTATTTATGCCACTGTTAGCTAGGATTACTTTTTTAAAAAATATAAATTTATTTATTTATTTAGGCTGTGTTAGTTTTGTGAGAATTCATATATAAAGCACTGAGCACACAAGTTGGCACCTATTAGGTATCCAATTAATTTGTTGCTGCGCGCGGGCTTTCTCTAGTTGTGGCGAGCAGGGGCTACTCTTTGTTGTGGTGCACGGGCTTCTCATTGCGGTGGCTTCTCTTGTTGTGGAGCATGGGCTCTAGGCGTGCGGGCTTCAGTAGTTGTGGCACGCGGGCTCAGTAGTTGTGGCTCGTGGGCTCTAGAGCACAAGCTCAGTAGTTGTGACTCACAGGCTTAGTTGCTCCACGGCCTGTGGGATCTTCCCAGACCAGAGCTCAAACCCGTGACCCCTGCATTGGCAGGCGGATTCTTAACCACTGCACCACCAGGGAAGTCCCTAGGATTACTTTTTTTTTTTTTTGAATTTTATTTTATTTATTTTTTTGTACAGCAGGTTCTTATTAGTTACCCATTTTATACATATTAGTGTATATATGTCAATCCCAATATTTTGACTACAAATGATAGACACTCTGAACTAGCAGGGGCTTAATCTCATTAACAAAAACAACAAAAATGCAGGTTAGGGGTAGTACAGCAGTTCCGAGAGTTCTGAGAGCCCCACGCTCCTTCTGCTTGTCTGCTCCACTTTTCTTGGTATTCTGCCTCAGTCCAGGTTGGCTTACCTAGCGCTCACTATGTCCACACTCTGGCCAGCAGGAAGGGGAAGGGACAAAGCAGTGAGCATCCTTTCCCTTTCTGGATACTTCCCAGAAGTCTCACATCAAACATCTCCTTACATGTCTTGGCCATTACAAGGCCCACCTGGGTGGGTGGTAAGAAATGTGGTCTTTTTTCCAGGGAACATTGTGCCCAGCAGAATATGAGAAATTCTATTACTGTTTCTAGAAGAAAGCAAGAAGACGTATTGGAGAAAACTTGCAGACTCTTCCACAGGCCACATTTACATTTGTTTCTTCAATGGTTCTCAAGTCTCTCTCTTCTTGAAAAGTATGAACAAAAAATATGACTTTTCTATAAAAATATAAAATACCCAACACTCTAGGAAGGGTGAGAGGGAGGGAGACGCAAGAGGGAAGAGATATGGGAACATATATATATGTATGGCTGATTTACTTTGTTATAAAGCAGAAACTAACACACCATTGTAAAGCAATTATACTCCAATAACGATGTTAAAAAATAACCAAACACTGGAAATGGCCCAGATGTCCTTCAACAGATGAACGGGTCAAACAAACTCTGGTACACCCATACCATGGAATACTACTCAGCAATGAAAAGGAATGAACTATTGATACTTGTAACAGCTTGGATGCATCTCAAGGGGATTATCTCAAGATTATGCTAAGTGAAAAAAAAGCTAATTCCCAACAACTTCATACTATATGATTCCATTTACGTAACACTTTGAAATGACAAAATTTTAGTAATGGAGAACAGATTAGTGGTTGTCAGGGGTGAAAAAGGAGGTGGGGATACAGGAGAGAAATGGATATAGTTATAAAAGGGCAACAGGATCCCTCCTGTGATGGAACTGTTCTGTAACTTAACTTTAGGGGTAGACAGAGGAAACCATGTATGTGATAAATGGTATAGAATTAACACACACACACACAAATGAGTACAAGTAAAGCTGGAAAACCTGAATAAGATCTGCAGATTGTATCAGTGTCAATATGGTAGTCAATATATTATACTATAGTTTTATAAGATGTTATCATTGGGGGAACTGGATAAAGGGTGCAAGGTATCTCTCTGTATTATTTCTTAAAACTGTATGTGAATCTAATATTATCTCAATAAAAATTTCAATTAAAAAAACACCCAACACTCATTAATTGGCTCATCATCCATTCAATAAACATACTTTCTTTTTTCAAGAAACTGTGCTAGATGCTAAATCATTAAGATAAAAACACACTCAAGGGGAAAAATATCCCTCATGATTAGTAGCAAAAAACAAAACAAAACAAAACAAAAAAACCAAAACCCTTACTATTGATCTGTAGTTTCTTTAAGAATACCTGGTTGTTGTTGTTGTTGTTGTTGTTTTAATGTTTATTTATTTATTTTCTTATTAGTCATCCATTTTATACACATCAGTGTATACATGTCAAACCCAGTCTCCCAATTCATCTCACCACCACCCCCACCCACCACCGCTTTCCCCCCCGTAGTGTCCATACGTTTGTTCTCTACATCTGTGTCTCAATTTCTGTCCTGCAAACTGGTTCATCTGTACCATTTTTCTAGGTTCCACATATATGCGTTAATATACGATATTTGTTTTTCTCTTTCTGACTTACTTCACTCAGTCTCTAGATGCATCCACATCTCTACAAATGATCCAATTTCATTCCTTTTTATGGCTGAGTAATATTCCATTGTATATATGTACCACATCTTCTTTATCCATTCATCTGTCGATGGGCATTTAGGTTGCTTCCATGACCTGGCTATTGTAAATAGTGCTGCAATGAACATTGAGGTGCATGACTCTTTTTGAATTATGGCTTTCTCTGGATATATGCCCAGTAGTGGGATTGCTGGGTCATATGGTAGTTCTATTTTTAGTTTTATAAGGAACCTCCATACTGTTCTCCAGAGTGGCTGTATCAATTACATTCCCACCAACAGTGCGTTCCCTTTTCTCCACACCCTCTCCAGCATTTGTTGTTTGTAGATTTTCTGATGATGCCCATTCCAACTGGTGTGAGGTGATATCTCACTGTAGTTTTGATTTGTATTTCTCTAATAATTAGTGATGTTGAGCAGGTTTTCATGTGCTTCTTGGCCATCTGTATGTCTTCTATGGAGAAATGTCTATTTAGGTCTTCTGCCCATTTTTGGATTGGGTTGTTTGTTTTTTTAATATTGAGCTGCATGAGCTATTTATATATGTTGGAGATTAATCCTTTGTCTGATGATTCATTTGCAAATATTTTCTCCCATTCTGAGGGCTGTCTTTTCGTCTTGTTTATGGTTTCCTTTGCTGTACAAAAGCTTTTAAGTTTCATTAGGTCCCATTTGTTTATTTTTGTTTTTATTTCCATTACTCTAGGAGGTGGATCAAAAAATATCTTGCTGTAATTTATGTCAAAGAGTGTTCTTCCTATGTTTTCCTCTAAGAGTTTTATAGTGCCCAGTCTTACATTTAGGTCTCTAATCCATTTGGAGTTTATTTTTGTGTATGGTGTTAGGGAGTGTTCTAATTTCCTTCTCTTACATGTAGCTGTCCAGTTTTCCCAGCACCACTTATTGAAGAGATTGTCTTTTCTCCATTGCACATCCTTGCCTCCTTTGTCATAGATTAATTGACCATAGGTGTGTGGGTTTATATCTGGGCTTTCTATCCTGTTCCATTGATCTATGTTTCTGCTTTTGTGCCAGTACCATATTGTTTTGATTACTGTAGCTTTGTAGAATAGTCTGAAGTTAAAAAAAAAAGTTCTATAAAATTGATCTAACCAACAAGGGATTAAATTTTGGCTTTTAAAGAATATTAGGTTTTTTTGTTATAATACAATCCTTTGTTTATTTGTATATTTTTCAAAAATAGACTTGAAGGTGATATTTTAATTCTAATAGCCATTTTTAAGTTTATGTTTTGAGTCTGTCCCCTGAATAAAGTAAATATTTTTAAAATGACAAGGTCCTTTTTATGTTCAATATTTATATGTAACTGGATTATCCAGGACTTGTTTCTCTTCTCCTTTGATTCCCCTACTTCATTTCATCACTAACCAAATCTCTCCTGGGGTCCTCTGCAGAGAAATGGACATAAAGTAAATTTACTCAGTTTTTCTTAATAAAGAAATACTTCCTAGTATTTCTGGGTTTAAATAAATACTGAGAGTGTGTTTATCAGTGAATTTCATTTATTCATGTTATTATTCATATGTAGCAATATCAGTAGTCTCCAAAATGCTATTCTCTTTTAAAAATCCATTTATTTATTCATTATTCCTCCATTCAACCAGTCTTTATCAATTGCCTACAAAGAGGTAGCTAATATATTTGTCTTTCCCACAAAAATATGACTCTATTGTGGTCTAGAAGTTTCCATCTTTCCACTCTCAGCACCTGTTACATGTGGTATTTAAGTAGTTATTCAATAAACATCTGTTCAGAATGAAAGAATAAATGTGGTCTTTCCAGAACCCAGATCTGTTGATGTTGTTCTGTTTTCCTAAAGACAATGAAGACAATCCATGATGATGTTGAGTGTTTCACTGACATTCCAGAATCCCCTGGTTCTGATATTATTTACTTGCCCTTCCAAAAAGGCCCTTGAGATGTTTCAGCAAAGGAGAACATTAGGGTACCATACGGAAGCCCTGTCCTAGAATGCACTCTCCATTCTCCGTCTCTCTGCAGCAGATGTCGGCGCTTTTCCTGCATTTATATTTCCCTCTATTCTCAGTCAAGTACAGCTCTCGCTTCTCCCTGACCTCTGACTCTCAACTTACTCTAATAAAACAATCAAGTCTTCTTTGTCGGCAGTTCAGGTTTGATTGTTCTTTCTAAAGCTTGACCTTTGTACTGTTTCTAATCCCTACCTTCTCATATATGTAGCCGCTGCCTAGCAGATACGCTTTGATTTATTTATGCCACTTGCATGCATAAGCTATTGCTAGCTGCAAAGCTGTGATAGGAAAGTCACAAAAGGAAGGTGACCTCATCTTATAAATTGCTTAGATAGATCTTTTGGCCAATGGTGGTTTAGAGAAACAGTTCAACACATGTGCCCTTTCCTTCTACTGGTTCCTTACCAATTTAAATGTTCCTGCAGTTGTTACTTATTCAGTTTTTAATTGACCAAGCCTGAAGCCTGCTGACTATACTAACCTGACTGAAAAATCAATGTTTAACAAATAAGTGAGGCGTTAACTGTATGAAAGTTAGTCATGTCAAAAACACACATCTTGACTGCCCAAAATAACCATCTCATGTCCTATAGAGTGGGTTTGGTTTAAATTTCCTATCTAGTCGCTGAAATATTGAAATATTTCAGGGATTCCTGAGGATTTCATGGTTAAGAAAGTGTGTGAACTCCTCCTAAAAATAATTTCAAGTTGAGAGTAATTGCCCAGAGGAAAGAGCAGGGAAACTAGAATACAGAAATTCTGCTCTTAGGTCCAGAAAAATTTTATATCAGGTCCTGGGAAAACTGCCAGAAATTCACATTGCCCTTGATGCCTTTTCCAGATGCCTAAAGGGGGGAATTTTTATTTTAAGTCTTCTGATATATATGCATTCTTATTGTATTTTCAACCCTTAATGAATTCCACATGTTCCCTTTGCTTATTCTTGGGTACTCAGGACTGAAATACAGGCCAGAAGGGGACAAATTTTTCTTCTGACCTTTCCACTCCATGATTGCTTTTGAATTGTAAATGATACACTTTTGAAACTGTGAGTTCCCAGCTGCTTCCATCTTGCTCAAACCGTTATCAAATGGTGGCAATCTCCAAAAGATGATCAGACATGGTGGTACCTGTACCTTTTTTCATTTTGCTTTGTACATATGAGTACCTCTCATATAAAATGATTCCTGAATTCAGAAGACATTTCTGGTAAATATCATAAGCCAGCACCTTCATTTCTGCACCACTAATCTCAATGGTAAGTTCCAAAAGTTATTTTAATGCTTAACACCAAATTAAGGTTTTTACCTTTGCTTACAAAATATAAAAATATAATATATTAAAAAATATAATTGTTCAAGAGGATGAGAAGACAAGCCACAGACTGGGAGAAAATATTTGCAAATGACTGATAAAGGACTGTTATCCAAAATATACAAATAACTCTTAAAACTCAACAATGAGAAGACAACTGGATTAAAAAATTGACCAAAGACCTTAACAGGCACCTCATCAGAGAAGACATACAGGTGGCAAATAAGCATATGGAAAGATGCTCCACATCATATGTCATTGGGGAAATGCAAATTCAAAGAACAATGAGATAACACTACCCACCTACTAAAATGGCCAAAATCTAGAACACTGACAGCATCAAATGCTGATAAGGATGTAGAGCAACAGGAACTATCATTCATTGCTGGCAAGAATGCAAAATGGTATAGTCGTTTGGAAGACAGTTTAGTGGTTTCTTACAAAACTAAACATACTTTGACCATACAATCCAGCAATGGCACTCCTTGGTGTTTACTCAAAGGAGGTAAAAACTAATGTCTGCACAAAAATCTGCACATGAATGTTTATAGCAGCTTTATTCATAATTATCCAAACCTGGAAGCAACAAAGATGTCCTTTGGTAGGTGAATGGGTGTATCACAGTTTTGTGGTATATCCAGACAATTAAATATTATTCAGCCCTGAAAAAGAAAAGAAAAGAAAATCCAGGGAACTTCCCTGGTGGGCCAGTGGTTAAGACTCCATGCTTCCATTGCAGTGGGTGAGGGTTCAATACCTGGTCAGGGAACTAAGATCCCACATGCCGTGGGGCATGGCCAAAAAAAAAAAAGAAAAGAAAATCCATGGAGGAAAGCCATGAAAAGACATGGAGGAATCTTAAATGTATATCACTAAGTGAAAGAAGCCAATGTGAAACGGTGCTACTGTATAATTCCAACTATATGACATTCTGGGAAAGGGAAAACTATGGAGACAGTAAAATGATCAGTGGTTACTGCGGGTTGCAGGGAGAGATGAATAGATGGAGAAGAGAATTTTTAGGTGAAACTACAGTTTTTAGTGAAACTACCCCATATGACACTTTAATGATGGATATATATCATCATACATTTGCCCAAACCCATCGAATGGACAACACCCAGAGTGAACCCAAAGGTACACCTGAAACTTTGGCTGATAATGATTTGTAAATGTATTTTAACAAAATACCACTCAATTTTAACAAATCAATTTTATCAGTTTTAACAAATATCCCACTCTGGTGGGAGATGTCAAAAATAGGGGAAGCTATGCAGAAGGGGGTGCTGGGGCTATATGAAAATGTCTGTACCTTCCTCTCAATTTTGCTGTGAACCTAAAATAAATTCTGCTGGATGGCTTCCCTGGCGGCGCAGTGGTTGAGAGTCCGCCTGCCGATGCAGGGGACACGGGTTCGTGCCCCGGTCTGGGAAGATCCCACATGCCACGGAGCGGCTGGGCCCGTGAGCCATGGCCGCTGAGCCTGTGCGTCCGGAGCCTGTGCTCCGCAACGGGAGAGGCCACAACAGTGAGAGGCCCGCGTACTGCAAAAAAAAAAAAAAAATTCTACTGGAGACTGCAACAGGAGACTTAAATGTTAAGATGTTAAAATGGTGCCAAGCTACAATCTTTGCTACAATGGTTCCCATTTTGCCATTAAAATATCATGAAAAAGTTTTTGAAAAATAAGAGTCAGCCATTTGCAAGGGGCATTTCCACTGACTACAGTGCAGAGGAAACTAAACCAAGAAACTTTGTCATGAATACTTTATCCTCTGAGAAAGAAGAGCAAAATGGGTACGAAGAAGTTAAGCCTTCACACTGTTATTCAGTCAGAATCTCCAAATCCCAGGAGAAGGCACAGTAGAATTACAGAGGACCAGGGAGGCAGGGGTGGCTGGTTACAGAATGTGATGGATAGACCCCTGGCATAAGGGGCTGCAGATAAAGCATCGTGGGGAAGCATGCTGACAGCCTTCAGCATTTAAGATTGTAGTTTTTCCATTTATCACAGCTGATTAAAGAAGAACCCCAGATAGCCTCTGATTCTTGTCAACATAAATTCTCCTCCTTGCAGACAACTGAACAATGGGTCAGGGGAAGATCCTGTCGTGGCGGTTCCTCAACAGGTGATAAATGTAAATGTCTGCAGGATTCCAGCATTTGGGTAGGTGAGTGTGTTCCTGCACTCTCCCTACCACTTTAGATCTGTTTTCAAGACGATGGTCAAGAGAAGCAGAGGAAATTTCATCTGCCAGTTGGCCAACTCTGAGACTGGAAGGAACTTCCCTTATTGACATGTAATAGGAAAACAATCACCACCCCATCATAGGATCGAAAAAAACTCTATAGCACAAGGAAACAGAGTGCTATCTGAAGACTCCAAAGAAGAGTATACAACTGAAGATGATTTACTATAGGAAAAGAAAACTTTAGAAAATGTCTCTTTGTGTACTTAATAGGATGTGGGGAGATATGGTATCTATCAGTCACCGGTAAGGTAAAAAATGTAAGGAAGCTAAAAATTTCACTGTGGAATAAAAAATGCCATTGGAGGCAAAAAAGCAAAATTGACTCTGCTGATGAGCAAATCAGTCATGTATAGGATGAATATGAGTTTTTCGGGGAACCTTCCTCACTTCTCCATGGACAGTGCTCACAGCTCTGATTTCTCAAAACACAATCTGCTTACCTTTACAAGCCCTTACTTCACTGTGCTTCACTGTAATTGCATTCGGTGTTTGGCTCTGTCCCTAGACTGTGTGCTCCTTCAGGGAGGGAGCTCGATCCATGCATTTTTACCCCTCCAGTGCAGCATCATCTCTGACCAGTGGGCCCTAGTTAAGTGCCTGATGAAGGGATGAAATGAGAGTTCACAGTTGACTTGGCTTTCTTATTGGTTTACATTTTTGTTTTTTTAATCAGCATGCAAAAAACCCAGTCTGTGACCAAAGTATCATAGAACACAGGGCTAGAGTCTGGGATGTGGGGATACAGTTAAAAGGTACGGACTGAAAGTGTTTTTTGGAAAAATAAGGCTAAAGTAGTAGACAACAGAATGAGGATGGCATCAAGTAAATAGTAAATTAAAAGGTAAAGTAGTGAGACTCAGATTAATTTACTTTTAATTTATTTATTATCTTTGGCTGTGTTGGGTCTTCGTTGCTGCGCGCGGGCTTTCTTCTAGTTGCGGCAAGTGGGAGCTACTCTTCGTTGTGGTGTGCATGTGGGATCTATATCTTATATATATTATAGATATATATTATACTTAATTATCCTTATTATAATATATACGATATTATGTATTTTATATACATAGTGTCTAGCAGCATTCCCTGCTAACTTAGCTGTTATTATTCATTTGTAGATGGATATATCTGATGTCTCTGCTCTTCAAAGGGTTGTGAATATAAAATGAAACCATATATTTAAAACGTCTTTGAAAAGTATGTGGGATCTTCCCAGACCAGGGCTCGAACCTATGTTCCTTGCATTGGCAGGTGGATTCTTAACCACTGTGCCACCAGGGAAGTCCCTTAGATTGATTTAGAATTGAGTAAATGTTACTTTCTTAAGGTCATGCTAAAAGTCAATAGATTAGTCGCAAATACATAAAATATCTTTTATCACAAGATCAGGTTCCCTTTTCTTACTCTCTCACTTCTTTTCCCTCCCAACCCCCTTTTTTCTTTCCCATTTTCTCTTTTAAAAAAATCTTTACCATGCTTTGGATTTGCCAATGACATCTACAGACATTATAGTGCTAGCTCTTATAACAGATAAATCCTAAATCTCAGTGGCTTAAAAAAGAGAAGATATCCCTCAATAAAGTCCAAAATGTTCAAGGCCGACTTTCATAGACTTTCAGGGACTCAGGCTCCTTTCATTTTACAGTCCCTCTCCTCTAAAGCCTTGAAATTCTCTCCATTTCAGGTGGCAAAGAGAGGTGTGTTAAGGGACCTAGTAAAGGTTCAAACAGGGAGGTTTTTATGGACCAAGGCCACAAGTGAAGCACATCACTTTGGTCACATCCTATTAGTTACTGATCAGGCTCGTGGCCACACCCAATTGCAAGGGAGACTGGGCAATGGAGTCCAGCTGAGGCTCTGAGAGAGAAAAATAGGCTTGGTGAATAACTAGTCTGCCTCTACCACAAACTCTAGGCTGTTATTCCAACAATAGATAATTGTGATATAGAGCACTATGTGTAGCTCTCTCCTTACTCTATCTCTTACTTATTCTTGCAATAATCTGATGGAATTGGATATTAGTATGTCCAATTTAGTAGCCTAAGGTCATGTAGCTCTGAATGACAAACGAAAATTTGTATCCCATTCTGACTCCAAAGCCCACTGCACTATGTTGCATTTCTACAATTAAAGCATAATGTTGAAGTGAGATTATAACCTGACTGAATTGTGATTAAGCTTAAAAGATCATGTAACTGCCACATCATCAATAGAGTCCATCCTGTGAGATGTTTTTCCAATTAAAACGATGGACTTACACTAATTCACCTGAACGCTTTCCCATTTTAATGTATAACATAGATCTGAGGAGATCTTTGCAGTCTCTTGTACAGGAATGGAGCAATAATCACTGTCCTACCACTTACGGCTCCTTTGTGCTAACATACTAACAAAGTTGCATTTCCAGAGTGAACATCTTTATACCTCATACTTTTCAAAGATTTTTTAAATATATGGTTTCATTTTATATTCACAACCCTTTGAAGAGCAGATACATCAGATATATCCATCTACAAATGAATAATAATAGCTAAGTTAGCAGGGAATGCTGCTAGACACTATGTATATAAAATACATAATATTGTATATATTATAATAAGGATAATTAAGTATAATATATATCTATAATATACATCACTTATACATTATTATATTATACATATGTATATCTTTCACATTTTAAGATACTCATATAATTGCTTATATGATACCTTTATTATACATTTATATATGTATATATATGTATGTGTATACATATATCTTCATTTATTTATTTTAAAAAATATTTATCTATGCATTGGGCTGCACTGGGTCTTAGTTGTGGCATGCGGTATCTTTAGTTGCAGCATGTGGGATCTAGTTCCCTGACCAGGGATCAAACCCTGGCCCCCAGCACTGGGAACACAGAGTCTTAGCCAGTAGACCACCAGGCAAGTCCCCTATATATGTCTCCATTTAATCCTCAATACCATTTAATGAGTTAAGTGTTTTTATTACCAGTATTTTATTGATGGGGATATCAAGGCACAGAAGGTTAAGCAACTTGACGGAGGCAACAGAGTTGAGCAGTGAAGAAAATAAAAACAGGTTAGGCTACTACTCAAAGTCTCTAGTAATTGTCCTAGAGTTCAAGTTCATAGGTTCTATTTCTTCGTTTTCAATGATCCTTGCCATATATTATTCCTATTCCTCACAATACTTATCAATTGGGGCTTTCATGACATTCCCTATCCTTGCTCCCCTGCAACTCATTACACTTTATTCAATGAGCATGTTGATCTGAGTATGTAAAACCTAATAGCTCCTGTCGTTTCACCAAAAAGCCTTGCTGTTTAAAGCAGGAGGCAAAAACCTAACTTAGCTGTTTCCTAAGGTAAATCCACAACTTATTTATGTAGAGAAATCCCTAAACTTCCTCTAAAACAAACGGCATATATTCTATCTAGACATGTATTTGAGATATTAAAGAAACATCAGTTTTTTTGGGGGGTGGGGAGCACGTGGTTTACAGGATCTCAACTCCCCGACCAGGGATTGAACCAGGTCACGGCAGTGAAAGCCTGGAATCCTAACCACTAGGCCACCAGGAACTCCCATCAATTTCCTTTTAAGAAAGATGTTTTAAACTTAGTATCTTCTGTCAAATTTCTGGTGCCTAGCACAAAACTGGAGACAAAAAAAATTTTTTTTTAAGAAATCTTTTGAAATATTAGTCATTTTAAGTGAGTCACTCCCTAAAAGAATTTGCTTGGGAGTCAAAGAAAGGTGACTTTAATATCCCAGAAACAAAACCCTGATCAATTTGTTCATCCATTCAGCCTACTATGACTCTGTTCCGATGGGGAAAATAAAAAGCACTGAAATTGAACCGGTCACTGGAAAACTCTCTTCCTGGTTTATCTTTTACTATATAAATGCCAGTTGGAACTTCAGGCAAAACGTCATTTGTAGAACAGTCTTGTGGCACAGACACTGTATCCATCATACAGAACAAGACAAGGTGCTCGGAAGAACCAGGTGCTGGACGAAGGAGGAAACATTTTATGCGTCTGCTACCGGTAAGTTCAATCCTCTGCGGAACTTGAGGCTCCACTCCTGTGAGGCTCCTTTGTCAGCTGTGCCTAAAGCAGGGCCCTAGTAAGTGCTCAGTAAAGAGATGTTGGAAAAGTCAATGAGGCCAAGATGGAGTTTACACATGGGTAGTAGGAAGAGCTCTGAGTTCTATAAACTCCAGACGACTTTTGCAACTGGTTTTGCAGGTCAACCAGGCACTAATCTCTTCTAAGCTCTAATACATTTAAAGGAACACGGATCAGGGACATTTCACACTGTGAATTCATCTCTTAGAACTTCCTTAAATTGACTGGGTGGAGGCCCTACCGTTTTAGGTTGGCACGTTAATGCGGCACCTGCAATTTCCGCCCTTCTCTTTCCTCTCTTCCTGGCTCCCGGTCCCTGCTCCTCGCCCTGCCTGCGGCCCACCGCCAGCTGGGTCAATCCGGGCCCCGGGAACCCCCGAGTCCCTAAAACCTTGCTTCAGGAGAAAATACGTAATCATCATTACGTTTTAAACCACTGCAGCATGAGGTCTTTAAGTGAAAGCTTTATTTGGACGCAAAAATGTAACCTACGAGAAACGAGGCAATACGGTCAAACCTCTTTCTTTGCCTCCCTTCTTGTTAAGGCCTCCCCGGCCACCTCAAAGCCTCCATCTAAGGAAGCTGTCTTTTCCCCTCGGAGGTTGTAGGCTTCCTGAGAGCCTCCTTCCAGGCCTCAGCTCCGTCCGCCCGCCCCACCTCAGCCCCACTTCGCGCCCACCCATTGTCCCCTCGCAGCTGTCACTGCGCGCTGATCCCCAAATTCCGATTGGAAAACCATCCCGTCGCTCAGCCCACCCTCTGGGACCGGACGCCTCACTCTCTGCCGAGCCTTAAAAGGCCTCCGGCCGCTTTCCCCGAGGCAGCAGGTAAAGCCGCGGCGGCGGAAGGGAGAAAGGGAGGGGCCGCGCGCCCCGGTCGCCCCGCCCGGCGTGGGGGAGCGGCGGGCTAGCAGGCTAGCGCGCCACCACGCCCCTACCCGACCCTCTGACCGCGCCCTCCCACTACCCCAAGTCCAGATCAGGATGCTAGCGCCGCGGAGCCGCTCTCGTAATCCCGCCCCTCGGATGGCCCCGGGGGCAGCTACCACCGCGAAACACGGAGGGCGGGGCGGGCCAGGCGGCTGGGAGGTGGTGGTGGGGGAGGATGTGAAAGGTCCCGGATGTTGCTGAACGGGAGCCCCTTCTAGAGGGAGTAACTGGCGCAGGCGCAGAAGGATCGCACGAAAAGCTACGGTGGGGGTGGGGAGAAATTTCCTCCTGGCTGGTTTAGAAGAGTGAGCCGGCGGAGGTAGCGGGGGGATCCGAAGGGAAGGCGAGTAAGGGGTGGGGGTATTGGTGGCCAGGAGAAAAAAAAAAAAAAAGAGCTTCCTGTTCAGGCGCACTCAGGACAGGAGTAGAAAAGCTGGAAACCGAGCGGGCTGGGGAGGAGTGTTGGGAACGGAGAGGACGCGCGCTCCTCCGCTCGCCCTCTAGTGCGGGCGGGCAGGACGGCCCCGCGCTGGGGAGCGGCGGTTGCTCTGGGCCCCCTGAGCTGTGGGCACCAATCAACGGTTGCCATAGCAGCGTTTGACGTCATCGTGCGTGTGGCGCCCCTGCTGCCGGGGCTGGTGATTGGAGGAAACCCCGTGTCTGCGGAGCGGCTGTAGCCTGTGAGCAGCGAGATCCAGGGACAGAGTCTCAGCCTCGCCGCTGCCGCCCAGAGACCGCTGAGCCCCGTCCGTCCGTCGCCACCCACTCCGGACACAGGTAAGGGATCCGGCCGCCGCCGCCTCGCCCGGCTCCTTCCTGTCCCAGGCCAGCCTTCCGAAAGCGCGGGGGCCGTCCCCGCTCCGCATCCCTTCAGCCCCACTCGCCCGGCGGGAGCGGCGCTGGGCTGAGGCGGAGTCTCCTCAGGCGGAGACGGGCGGCGGCTTCTCTTCCGCTGGATTCGGGCGGGCGGCTAGCGGCTGCTTCGGGCTACTTGCTTCCGCATCGGCCGCGATGAGCGCCCGGCCCCGGTCCCGGCCCCCTCGGTGGGAAGGGCGCCCACACGCCAGATCCCCGGGACCCGCCCGGTCGCCGGTTCCCGGCCGGCCGAGGTACCGCCGGCTGCGATCCTTTCCCACCCGCGCCCCCGAAGCTCCCTTTTCAGCGCCTCCCCGCTGCTCGCTTCCGCCCGAGATAATGACTCGGCGGCTGCGGGCATTGCAGTGGCGCAGGTGAGGCCGCCCCCTCCCCGCCGCCTCCCCCCTCCCCTGCCTCTCCCGCCCGCTCCTCGGCGCAGCCTCCGCGCCCCGCGCTGCGGTGGCGGCACCCAGCCCTCCCCCACCCGGGTGGCGGCGCGGCGGGAGGCCCGGGCACCGGGCTGCGAGCCGAGGCGGCCCGGAAGCGCCCGCCAGGTAGACCTGGGCGAGGCCGCACTTCGGGCGAGTCGGCTCCGGGGTGGGGCTCGCCCGCGACCCAGAGCCGAATTTCCTGGGTTCCGCGGCGGGGGGACTTGAATATTCCTGGCGGGGTGGGGGATGGGCTGGCTTTCTATGTCCGGGTGGAGGGGGGCTGGAAACCCAGGTAGGGATGAGGATGGGGAAGACGGTGGGCCGCACGTCTCGCTCGTTCCCGCGGGGGCTGGAACTGAAGGGTCCTGGTCTGGGTGTGTAGACGGGGACCCCGCTCTGCGGGGCGGGTGAGCCAGAGCATAACAGCCGGCGGTGGCCCTGCTCGCCTGGGTGTGGCTCGCCCCTCCCCCACCTGCCGCAGCTGTCGGGTCCCCGTAGACTAAGTGAGCACCCGCGGTGGCCGGTGGCGGACGGACGCCGGTGGGAGAGTGGGGTGTGTCCGCGGCCGGCTCGTCTGGTTCCGCTTCTGCGGGCGGCGCTGGCGTAGGTGCCCTCGGCGCGGGCGGCTCCCCTCCCCGGCTCGGGCGGAGGCGTGCGGCTCCTCCCTCCGGCCCCGGTGGGGGAATTAACACTCGGCAGTAGGTTGGGCTCCTTGACACAGATCCGCCATGACAAAGAGGGAGACTCGGGGACCGAGCGGAGGCACCAGCTTGGGCGGAGCCAAGGAGGGGGGTTGCGTATGGCGCGGACGGAAGGGTTTGCACTTTAAAGTCGCAGTCGGCCCGTTTTCGTTTCACCCACCTCGACGTCTTAGGCCGGCTAAGGGTTAAATGGGTGCGGCCAGTCCTTGGAGCGCTGGTTATTCTGAGAAACCTAATCCATTTCCCGCTTGCATCCGAGGAGTTGGGGAGAGAAACCTTTGTACTGGTCTTAGATAATTTTCATTAGAAGCAGCGTTAGTCCGAGAGCATTTTTGAGTTCCTAGGGGAGAAATTAGTAATTTCAAGAAGAGGGGAGAAATTAGTAATTTCAAGAAGAGGGGGGTGGGGAGGTTATGCGATCACAAATTTTAGTTTTCGCATTGAAACAGTCTAGTTCCCATTCAAGCTTGCTAATTGCTTGTTCAAACACAGAGGACCTGTGCCGATTTGGTTTTTTGAAACAAAAAGTATTGTGGGATTTCCCTGGGAAGGTAAAGAAAGGGAGTCATTTCCTGTAGTGAATGACAGTGACTCTTCTGTTCATCATAAATCCTGTACCCTGTGGGACCACTGTATGGGTTAGTATCTTTCTGTGCTGCTTTAGGACCTTTCAAAAGGATATATTAAGGAATAGTAAAACGGGGGAAATTGAAAAGTCGAAGGAGCTTTAAAATGAGAAAGAATTAGGAAGTTACGATATAAGGGCAGCTCGGGTGATAATGTATTCAATTAAATTTTGACTACTAGGAACAATGCAGTAATTCTGCATTTAAACTGAACAGTGACATCAGAAACACTGGTGACACCGGGAAGCACTTAATAGATACATTTTAGTGCTCGCAGATAGTAAGAATCGAAGTTCCAGGATTCATCGGTGTTATTTTTTAAGCCTGTGTGCATATAACAAGGTACAGATAAATGAAGCCTTAGAGTCAGTTATGTATTGATCCTTGGTGGTGGTTTTACATTCACAATATATTAAAACAAGCAGTTTGGTCATTTCTCCCAGAAAATTGGCATGCTACGATCAGCTGTTGCAAAGATCAGTGGACTTGGGGTGGGGGGGATACCAACTAAAATTTAAACCCTCCTGACAAGAGTAGCTATTACCAAAGTAAAAGGACATGAATTACATTCAACTGACAGGTATCGTGATTCTGGGAGTGTGATAGTGTAATGTTCTTCATAGGTGGTGTTTTCACTAAAAGCTGCTTAATTTTGGATTATTTAGTGATATTTGAAACTGGAGTTGAGATTTTGACCAAGTCAGATAACGGTTGGTTTTTAAGGCCGCCTCTTGGTGAATGTGCTTTAACCTTATGTGAAATAAGGATCCTGAACAAAGATGAGGTAATGTAATTTTAGTTTTGCTAAACCAGTGTTAATGGCTTTAAATGTACCCTCTGCATGCTGAGCATGCCAGTATTTTTTTTCTTAGCATTCTTTTGTGAGGCTGCATTAAATTTTTCGTGTAAAGAATCTTCCGTAGGTAATTAGGTTTGAGGTGTTAACATAGCTTGTTTACAAAAGGTATAATTTTCAGTCTGTTTGTTTTAATGGAAAAAAAATATCTAAATGCTACTTTTTTTTTTTTCCCGGCAGAACATCCAGTCATGGATAAAAATGAGCTGGTGCAGAAGGCCAAACTGGCCGAGCAGGCTGAGCGGTATGACGACATGGCGGCCTGCATGAAGTCTGTAACTGAGCAAGGAGCTGAATTATCCAATGAGGAGAGGAATCTTCTCTCAGTTGCTTATAAAAATGTTGTAGGAGCCCGTAGGTCATCTTGGAGGGTCGTCTCAAGTATTGAGCAAAAGACGGAAGGTGCTGAGAAAAAACAGCAGATGGCTCGAGAATACAGAGAGAAAATTGAGACCGAGCTAAGAGATATCTGCAATGATGTACTGGTGAGAATCAAACCATTCAGTTTAGCGTCGCTATGATATAGAGTTCCTGTAATGCATATCAGTTAGGTTACTCTCAACTTTTTCTTTCTTTGGTTTTTCCTTTCCTTTTGCAAATGGGTTGTTCTAGATTTCCAAGTCTTTCAGGGTGTCATTACAAAAAGATGTTAAAACAGTTGTATAAGGTAAATGCAAAGATGATTATCAATCAGTTCAAATAGATTAGTAGTGTGTTTTGTTCTAATTGAAAAGGTAAAGTAATTGTATATCGTTTCAGTTATGGTTAGAATATTTGTAGTAGTTCTAGAGCTGATTTTCTTTAAAGTACGTATATGGATGCAGGAATTTTACATACCCTGTTTTAGGTGCGATGTAATAGGAGACTCAATGTAGACTTAGTAGCCTTCCCTGGATTAGCCACTATAATGTTAATGTAATGAGTCAGCCATGCGGAAAACTGGCTTCACAGTTGCTTTTGCCTCTTCCTGCGTTTAAGTGTTGGAGGTCTCAACTTTGAACACTGACAACCACAATAAAAGATTATGAAAAACTCAAGCTTGATTTTTCCAGGTTCATTCAAGAAGTATTTTAAGTATTCAGTATCTACTTGTTGAAGCACTGCTTCTCTAAATAGCTTAAAAGAATTGAACATTACATTTTGGTTAATTTTAAAATTTTCTTACAAATGATTTTCTGTGGCAGAAAAGTTTAAATCTGAGGATAAATTGGTAGACGATCCAACCATTTAGCATGTAACAACTTATATACACTAATACTTTCCCCTTTTAATGAACCATGGTTTTTGGAATAATATTTGAAGTGGGTTTTACTAAATGATTTCTCTTGTATTTCAGGACTTCAGGTTACACTTTGGGTCTCAGTATGGCAGGGCTCTGGTATATAGAGGGATGCAATATCCCAATTCCTCTGAAAATCCAGCTGCACTACTTAATTATTTGAACCTTGTTTACGGAAGAACTACTATAATGAGCGATATAGGATTATTTCTCATGTTGTGGGTTTGGAGTTTTTGTTAAAGTTATAATGGTATTATGATTCCTTTATACTAGTCTGAGACTAATGGAATATCTTCAGTTCCTAAATTATGAGTATTTTTCTTAAATGATGATTTTCTTTAGGCTATCTTTTTAAAGAACAATAATATTTTTTAGCTTAACGTGGGCGCCAGTCTTCTTGTGTGGTATCTGTCTTGTGTGTGGTTTGTTTTTGATTGCTTACTTGAAATCTTTACATTGATAGCTATCATTCATTTCTAAGATGAGAAGGGAGTTCTGGCTTTTATTGATACTAAATGACAAATGCTCATCTTGTGGTTTGCTAAGGTAATAAGAATATTTAAAATTTGAAAATATGATGTTTTCCTATAATAAAAAACATGTTGGGCTTTTCCCACCTTGCTCTGTTTACTGATTAGCACCTGTGTACGTTACTGAGTTTTGTTCGCTCTGATATTTTTCCTCCAATTATTACACCTAATAGATCAAATAATTTTTATTTTGGTTTCAAAGAGTTTGCTACAAGTTATAATTTCCCTTAAGACAAAAGTCAATTTTAGGAATAAGTGGGGGACGCAGTAACATTTACCCTCTACTTACAGCTTATTTGAGATTCCAGGTAGGTATCTGCATGTTTCCCACACAAGAAGTATAAAAGGTCCTGTAATTGTGAGGATTTTCCTAGGAAAAGACTATAGCAGTTTTAACTTTACTTCCCTTTGGTTTCCTTATCAAGGAAAAAAAATAGGATCCGTGGGTGAGAATAACTGGATTAATCTCTAAATAGCTTCTCCTTGTTATGATTATTAAGGGGGTTTCATACTGGTCACTACCCATGTTCTCCTTCAGAATAGCACTGGCTTCTTACCGAGTCTAAACGAAATTTCCACTTCGAAAGTATAGATAAATGAAAGTTTAATTCCTTTATTATACAGAAGACTCAGAATCCTAAACAAGCTTTTGCTTCCAGCCTTAGTCTTTTCTAAAGTAAAGCTCCAGTAGTGATCTTTGCATGGCTCATGCCTCTTAACATATAGTAGATACTCAAGTATTTGTTAAGTAAATGAGCAAAAAGCCTTCTTTTGGAAAAGAGGATAATAGAACTAGGTCAGCAGCACTGCTAATTTTCCAAGGCCTTTTCTGTTTCAACTTGGGAAAATTCGATATTTACAGATACTGTGATTCGTTACAGGCAGGCTTCTTTCTTTCCCTGTCATCTTTTTTTCAGGCAGGTCATGTTGACTCTGGAAACATCTTGCATAAAATTCCTTTTCCCCTTTTTAGTAAAATGGAAGAGTAAAATATAGCAGAACTGTTATTTCTCCTAGAGAAAATAATTGTTTGAACTGATTTACTTGATGATTAATGAAAGTGTGCTTAATTATATCTCAATATCTTACTTATAAAAATATAACCAGTTATAATTTTTATTACTCTAGTTTTTTTCTGAACTTTGACTTTTAATTTGAGGAAAACAAGCAGGTAATTCCTTTTCAGAATTAACATTATTGGCTGGTGGCATCAGTGATGAACCAGACTTCATTGTTCTATTGAGTACCTGTATCATACTGGCTAAGAAAATATTCTCTTTCTTCCTACTAGGGGGAACTAACCTCCACGGTTCAAAGTTCTTCTGAAGAGCTCTTTAGTCCATTATTAGGTTACCGCCATTCTGGTTATGGGCACTTTATCAAGTGTTTGCTTAATTTATATCATTTACTTAAGCAGAGAAAGAGCAGTTTGCTTAATTTATATCATTTACTTAAGCAGAGAAAGAGCAGGGAACATGTTACTTTGGACAAAAGTTTTAGAGCATTACTGTGGAAAATGGTCACTGGCTTTATTCTTCACAGCATGGACTTCTCTTTATGCTAAAAAAATTGCAGTTTTCTTCCTTGTGTCGTTAAATTGTGAACTAATGTAGTCTGCCTTTTCTACCAGATCTTAGACCAAAAGCTCTCGTGTTCGTGGGGGAGGGGATCAACACCTCTTCTGTCTAAACTCAAAAGAAGCCAAAAAATTGGGTACTTTATCTGAACATGATGAAATGGAAAATGAAATGAGGATATGCATACTAGATTGAACCTAATTCAAACTCAAAGAAGAATGTAGTGTTGTAAAAAGAGCTCCAGGTTTTGAGTCAAACCAACTTTTTACCATTGAATAGCCGAGTGGCCTAAAGAAATCTTCCATCCCTCAGAGAAAACTGAGCTCAATTAAATGGGAATAATATCTACCCCATAGGGTTGTTGTGGAGAAAGAAAATCAGGTACTCTTAGTGCCCCAATTTATCTCAGTTTTGGGCTTCTGTTTAAAGTAGTGACAATAGTACAAACCTGCCTCTAATAATATAGAGGTCTCGTAACTCAGGAGTCCAAGAATTGGAATTAAAAGATCCAAGAAGCCTTAAAAATTGTGTATTTTTCTAGGGCAGAGGGCCCGTACTGGCCAGCAAATTTTCAAAGGTTTCATTTAAAAATTGAAAGCCACTGGTATAAGGTAAAGAATGGCTTCCTTTCACAAATCAGTAAAATCATGAGTCTGCCATTTGTAACAGTTGGCAACAGTAGTTGTGTGATTCAGTTAACTTGACTGCGTTCCATTTTATTATGCTTCTCTACATTTTTAAGGTGTGGTTTTCAAGGTGTGGTTGCTGGGCACTGGGTTTTATCTCTAGCTCATGGAAATGCCATTAAGCAGGAGCAAGCTAGGAAACCAGGCAGCTTTGGGGTCTTCCTAGTCTGAATATGTTAACACATTTTTGACCAGAGACAGATTTTGGCCACAGGCGTTAGTTTCTGCAGAAATCCCCTGGTCAATAATGTGTTAATATGTGTCTTAGGCTTTAAAAACTGCTATATAGAGTTTTAAGTTGAAAATCACTAGGCAGTTCACTTATTGGAATAAGGGCTTCTCAGAAGACTTCTGCAGTGTTATATTCATTTTCACTACTATATATATTTACATGTTTTTGTCAATAACTGTTTTTGGTATGTTTCAGAGTACAAAGACCTTATGTGACATAGCAGATAGCAACAGTCCCTTCCAGGAAGGAGTACATTTGATAGTCTTTTTGGGAATAAAATTCAGTAGTCTTTTTAAAAGAGTTTTCATGATAACCATTAAACATTGACCCTGGTGAGGTATTTTGTATATTTGGGAAGTCTGAGGTGTGTGAAGTGTAAATGAAAGAAAATAAAGGAACAAAGAAAGGAGAGGTAGATGTTAGCCGTTTGGTGGGAAGGGGAAGAATAACAGCTTGATCAAGAGCAACAGGTTACCTGTCCTTTTTTGGCATAGCAATACTTAGATAAGAATGAAGTCTTTCCTGCCTGTTCTAAGAGGAGATATAGATGACCTGGAGATGTTTAGTGATTAGATGAGCTGTGAAGATAGTTAAAAGTGAACTAAGAGGAAAAGATGAAAGGATTCAAAATTGGACTTAAAGCAAAAAACCTGAGTAATGGGCTTCCCTGGTGGCGCAGTGGTTGGGAGTCCGCCTGCCGATGCAGGGGACGCGGGTTCGTGCCCCGGTCCGGGAAGATCCCACATGCCGTGGAGCGGCTGGGCCCGTGAGCCATGGCCGCTGAGCCTGCGCGTCCGGAGCCTGTGCTCCGCAACGGGAGAGGCCACAGCAGTGAGAGGCCTGCGTACCGGGGGAAAAAAAAAAAACCTGAGTAAAATCTTAAAGTAGAGGAGGAACATGCACACTTATGCATCTAATCTGCCCAAGAAAGAGGAAGAAATTGTATTCAGCCCTAGCAGAGGCTTTTGAATTAGAAAGGAGGGAAAATAAAGCTACCTTAGAGTTGTAATAGCGTATGGAGAATAATTCTGATTTTCATTTTTTCTTCTAAAAACCCAACTTTATCAGTAAAGAAATCTTACTGGTAACACCTCAATAGTGGTACAGTAGGAAGACCCAAGTTAGTTGTTTAATTGGAAAGTGGTTCAAGTATGTGTTCATACTTGGTCTAAACATTTATTTTCAATTAAAACAGATGTGTATGTTCACTTGCCCATTGCTAATGTGGAGCTAAGACCTTTTCTTTGAATATGCATAGATCCAGAGTTTGGAAATAATTTACTAGACACCCCTAAAATAGGTGCATCCTTTACAAAATGCTGTTTGAGTTTGCATAGCAGAGTGAGAACTTGAAAGCTAGAAGAATAATCAGTTCATAATCCTAGAAATATTTTTCTAATCTTTTAGTTTGAATAACCCAAGTGGTGTGCGTGTGTGTGTGACTCTCCTTTAAAAACTAGTCGTTTCGCGCATTCAGCTTAGTTTTCATAGGAACACTTCTTTTCATACTTATATTTCATAACACTTAAGTAACATACCATTTTAAGTAATTATAGCCAAGTATAATGGCATAGTTCGGGAAACAAATATGGGACTCTTAATAAGGCTATAACTGCTGATAGAAGCTGAAGGGAGTTCCAGAGAGTAGCCGAAAAACTTATCTGAAGTATTTAGCCCAAAGTCATGGGCATGATTGATGTTTACTTAGGAATGAAAGGCCTAATGTAAAGCCAGTCTATTAGGTAAGTAGGATTTGGTTAATCCAGCAAATTAAGTGATGGTTCATTCTATCAGAACAGTAGGTGGGAACATTGCTTTATTTAAAAGCCTTTTCCAATAATTTTGCAAGAGATTAGGAGAGAGAGGGGTACTGGTTAGATCATGAAGGGTCTACTATGTTATAAATTAAGGAATGTGGGACTTAATGGCCGTATGAAACAGGCAAAGGAAGTGACACCAGATTTTGCCAACAACAAGGTGTGTTGATAGACATGCAAAAATAATTCTGCTCTTATAAAGAAAATCAGAGCTTTTGATTTGACCATTTTTTTGGATTTCTGATCATCCAGTTCTGTTCTTTGGACTAACTTTCTCCTTTTACTAATGTCAGAAATAGATTCTCAGTGCCCTCCATCATAGTTTATCACATTCATATATTAACCTTGGGGTTTTTTTTTTGGAATTGGGGCTTTAACCTGTGAAAGACAGGGTTTTTTTTTTCCCCCATGAATATATTACCTATTTTCATATCTGATGACTGGTTCTACCACGTAGAGGGAGCCCAGTATGTGAAATAGTTCTTCATTTATAATATTAAATGTTATTGGACCATTTAGATTAATTTGACCACAAGTTTTTTATTCCAAAATAGGTGATCTTTGACACATTTATATTGAAGAACATTTGTGTGTATGAGAAATTTTTTAAAAGTCAAAATTATGGGTGTTCTGATGTCAGCTAAGTTAAAAATTAATGTAGTCCATTGCAATTCTAATAAGCATTAGAATTTTTTTTCTAGAATTCCTGAGATATTCCTCTTGTGATTTCATCCTGGTTTCCATAGCTCTTTTCTTTATTATGGTTTTACATTGAGAATAAACACTGCTCTTTAGAGGATTTAGAATTGCTGTCAATTTCAGCGTGCTACAAGCAAGAGTTCATCTTCCTTTTGAAACTACCTGTCCTTTCTAGCCTCTTAATTTTTAGCACATTTTCTAGACTTAATCAAAATGACATCTTGGACTCAACTTTGACTTCATTTTCTGATTGCAAGTTATTGCTGTGTTGCCTACATCATAGGTTCTCAACCGTTTACATTGTTGATACTCATTTGTATGATGCCCTCCCGTGGGTAGTACCCAGGATTATTTGCCATTGCCATTGTACTAGTTAGTAGTAGTTCTGCCCCTTACTCTCCCACTCAGAAGCATATTGGCAAGAAAGTGATGGTGTGAGGAAGGGTAAACTTGACCTAATTTTAATGGACAGAAGCTAAATTGTAAACCTTTTACAGCTAGTGGTGGTCATTCACTCGGACTTGCTATCTTTACTGTTCTTTTCCCGGTTCTATGCTATATACAGACAGCTCTTGCTCTTCTTACCGTTTTATAAAACAGTGCTTTCCTTCTGTTCATTTGCTCCATCTTTGCCAGAATACCCTCTATAACGCCTTCAGCTCTAGTTTGGTCTTCTTACTTTCCCTGACACAAGCCATTGCTGATTCCCATCTTTATGGCCCGAGGGTTTCCTGAGGGTTTCATTACTCTGATTTGTAACTTATTTATTTATTTATTTTGCGCTCACGGGCCCAGCTGCTCCGCAGCATGTGGGATCTTCCCGGACCGGGGCACGAACCCGTGTCCCCTGCATCGGCAGGCGGACTCTCAACCACTGTGCCACCAGGGAAGCCCTGTAACTTATTTTAATTTTGATATCCATGTTGTTTTTGAACTTAAGAAGATTGGCTCTATTTCTTTATTCCCCTTAAAAACAGGACCATTGACATTTGTGGTATTTAATATGTAAAGTATGCTGAAGGAATGATACGCTTAATATTTAGGTGGCACAAATTTGAATTTGGCTTGGGAGAAATGGCATGCTTAGCCACCACATTCTTATCAGTTCCCATTGTACTAAGTACATTTCTTTGCAACAGGTCATTCTCCTTTATTCTCTAGTGAGCATTTCCCTATAATGATGAAAACTTGTATCTGTAAAAATTGCTATGCAGTAGCAGTTGTCGTTTGTCACTGATATAATTTTGCATTTTCTGGTAAGGTATAATGTGACATAAGTAGTGATGTAGTATTAAATAGTCTTATATCTTGGCAGATTTCACTAATGTTTTTCTGGTGACGTTAGTTTGCTATAGTGTGGATCTTGGGGGCAACAAAGCATGGTTGAATATATCTGACTTCTACCAGTATGGTCCTGTTGTATGGCACATTCATGTTTGTTTGTATTGGAATAGATAACTAAAAGGTTTCAGCATATAAGCTTTTTCTTTCTTTCAACAGAATTTGTGAGTTTTCTTCCCTTCTCCCCCAAATAAAAATACGGTTACGATGGTATTAACTACAGGTAGGATGGCAAAGTAAGAATGTAATGACAGTCAGTCAAATGTTAATCTATAGAGTTAAGTAAGTCAAACTAAGATTTGTCCAATTGGTTGACTTGTATGCATGTTCATTCTTTTAAGACCTAGAAAAGGTGCAGTTTTTGTAGTATTGGAATTTCATTTGAATTGCTTAATGAGTTGGACATCATTAGAGAAGTTAGAAATGTTTTAGTGGAGGTTAACTTCCATCTCGCAAACAAATTCCAGGATCTACGAGTTTTTTTAAATTAGCGGTATTACCAGGGAACCCAGTGGTGAGTTGAATGTTTCTCATCTAAGTGATTAAATACAAATGCTTTTCTGAGACAGACCTACTTCTCTTGTTGATCCAAGACTCATGAATTGTCAACTCATAATTATTTTTGCCCCTTAAAACAACATACATTAAACACCATTGCCCAGAATTTCAAAGGAATACTTGGACCACATTCAACCAAGGGAAACGTGATGAAAATCCTACTCAAAACACGTTACCTTTAAAATGTGATTCTGGGAAATTGACAGTTGAGGACAGTGTATAGGTAGGCAGTAGTATTCTTAGAACAAGCAAATTCTTAAGTCAGTAATTTGATGAGTATTTTACTACGGTGTTTAGAAGATGTTTGGAAATGACATCAAATGGATCATAACACTTTGTTAACAGTAATGACTTTTCCCTTCAGTTTACCATTTGATAGTTTCCATCTGATAAGAGAGGATTATCATCAGACTTAAATTTAATTGGGTCATAGGGATAAGACTTGAAGAATAATCTTATGAATATTTCTAAAAAATAAACTATAATGTGTGCTGCTTTACTTTAAAGGGGTGATACAACCTAGCACAGACTATGCAGACTTTTGGTGTTTGAATTTTTAAAATTCATTTTATGACTCTGGGCAGGTATTACATCTCTGTGACTCTTATTTCCACATCTGCAAAATGGAAATAATAATAGCATCTACCTCTAGGATATTTTATATAGAGTTAATACATCCCCGTGGTAATAGTAGATAGCAAATATACTGCTTACCTTCTTTTGTGCTTCTTTGATATCACTTCATTGTGGCTTGATTTATTAATTTTGGATTAAATTTAAGAGAATTTTAATAAACTGCTTAAACTTTAAATTGAATATTTATTGATTACTTGCTACTTTATAAGCCCTGTGCATAAAGAAAAACATAATAAATATAAAAAGCCTCTGCTCATAAAAAGAATCTCAACAGCCTAGAGGGGAAAGTACTGTGTGTTGGTCAAATTCAGAAGAGCTGGTCTTCAACCTTCTTTTTTAAAAGTGGCTGATAATCTGGTCCCACTAAGGAATTATACACAACACACAATGTGCATGTGCAAGTTTTAAAAAACACTATAAAAAATGAGGTTTTTAAAACAAAAAGTGCTTTGTGATGGAAATATTGGGAAATGGGGCCTTGATTGGTGAGAAACTTCAACCCAAGTAGGTCAACATTAATGCTAGCTCTGAGAAAGGCTCTGGGGAAGGGGACCCTAGTGTCAGACAGTTTTAGCAGTTATCACTCAATGCTCAATAATTTCTTTTTGGTACTTTTCACCATCTTTTAATCTTTAGGAGGTACATTTCGAATATGACTAAAATACTAATTTAAAAAAAAAAACATTTTAGAACACACCAGGCTTTCTATTAGCATTGAGTTTTTATGTGGTTGTCTTTTGTTTCGTTTTTGGTAAGAATCAGGGAGCCAAACTACTCTGGCTTTTTAACAGGAATTAAAATGAAATTTTAGGCTGGTTTCAACATTCCTTAAACACCATAGAATAATATATCTTGGCTTTATCAAATTCCTTGTTGCTATTTTAAAAGTTAGATGGTGCAGATTTGCCATCTATTTCTTATTAGTGGAAAATGCATTCAGTTAAGTGACTGGTCAGAGTCCTCTATGGTTCCATCCTTGAAGTTAAGAAGCTCTGTCCCTTCATATCTATATGACTTTATCATTTATAGAATACCTAAAATTTTACTGTGTGCCAACATTACACAGAAAGTCTTCAAATACGTACCAAATTAGTTCTTGACACCATCTAATTCATTAGCAGTTTTGGTGGAGCAACTGGTGGAGTTGCAATTGAAAGAAAGGAAAGCAATGCAGCCACAAGAGGGAGTAAGAGAATAATTTCTAAATTGATGGGCCTTCGTTGCAATGAAAATAGCTGCTTGCCTTTTAGAATTTTGAGACTTTAGGAATGATAAAAGTCTCAGGGGCTCTACAGAATAAAGTGAAAGTTCTGGGAAAATTCTCTGTGCACAAGGGAATTGTGCAGGACCAGAATTGTGAACTTCTCCGTTGTGCTATAGAATTTGAATTAAACTTCATATTGGGGATATTATTTAAAATGACATTTGTGGGGCTTTTGAGTTTTTTAATTGAATAATAAATTGGGAGGTGAATTTTATAGAATCATTAGATTTGGGGCTTGAAGGAGCATCTACCCTAGCTTTTTCATTTTCACAGATCAAGAAGCTGAAGCAAAATAAGACTTTGTCCAGTTGCATGACCTGTATGCTTGTTTGTTAATCTAGGAGAGATCCTGTTGCATTTAATTTACGAGGAGTGCCCAATTTTTGTTGCATTGGAATTTCATGTATTTGAATTGTTTAATGAGTTGGACATTAGAGAATTTAGAAGTGTTTTTTAGAGAAGGTTAAATCCCATCTTATAACTGGAAAAATTACCACTTTGTTTAAGTGATGGCTTTAGTTTTAGACTATATTTTAGGGTTCTGTACTTAAAATGAAAATAGCAAGAATCACACTTGAGGGCCTTGTGCCTCAAGTTCTTGGCACCTTTTCCCTTTTAGCCATCGGCATTTTTTGTGCCTGATTGGTATGAAAGCGCACTATCTATATCCTGGCCTCTTTTCCTTTGTGTTCAGGGAAGAGGGCCATGATAGTACAGTCTAAAACAGCAATGGGTTGTAGAGGCTTGGTCTTCCCTGTGCACACATCTGGTGAAATCAAGTCAAAGGAGACACTTGCCCAGCTATGTTTTCAAATTGCAGTCCGTAAATGTCTCATTAGAGGTTGATTCTTTTGCTTTATTATTCTGGGACTATTTACTGTTTGCTTAGTGACTTTTTAATGTATATTAATTAATGGAAATTGAATTTAACAGTATAACCAATTGTTGGAATACTCTCCAAGACAAAGTGGGAACCTCCTCTCCACCCCTCATTTTAATTTGCAAACACATCACTTATTTTTGTGACATTTTTTTCTCCTAAATACAAGTTGTACCAGGCCAATAAGGAAATTTGAAAAACATAGATGAGCACATAAAGGGTATAAGAGTGGAGAACAGAACTCACTGATAATGTCGTCTTCCAGAAATAGTCATTTTTTTTTAATCACTTTAAAAAAAATATTTATTTATTTTTGGCTGCACTGCATCTTCGTTGTTGACGGGCTTTGTCTAGTTACGGCGAGCGGGGGCTACTCTTTGTTGTGGTGCACATGGTGCACGGGCTTCTTATTGCGGTGGCTTCTCTTGTTGTGGAGGACGGACTCTAGGCGTGCAGGCTCAGTAGTTGTGGCTCAGTAGGCTCTAGAGCGCAGGCTCAGTAGTTACAGGGCTTAGTTGCTCTGCCACATGTGGGGATCTTCCCGGACCAGGGCTTGAACCCATGTCCCCTGCACTGGCAGGCGGGTTCTTAACCACTGCCCCACCAGGGAAGTCCCCTAGAAATAGTCACTATTAAGAAGGTTTTTCTTTAAAACTTACTTTTATATAAGTGTAGTATTAAGTAACCAAAAGTGAAAATAGCCTCTTCTACATATGGTAATTAAACTGCCTTTCTAACCATTTATTTTTTAACTTTTTATTTTGAAATAAGTTCAAATTTTCCCGTATATCCTTTACCTGATTCCCCAAATGTTAACATGTGTAACTACAGTATAATGATCAAAATCAATAAATTAATAAAATAATGGATAAAATAAACTATTATATAACCTATAGCAGTTACAAATTATACCACTATAATTGCCTAATTCTGGTCCAGAATTCAATCCAGGATCACAGTTTGCATTTCATTGTCATGTCTCCTTACTCTTCTTTAATCTGGATCAGTTTTTCAGTCCTTGCCTTTTGCCACTTTTTTCAAGAGTACTGGCCAGTTGTTTTGTAGAATATCCCTCAGTTTGGATTTGTCTGGTGATCCCTCATGAGTAAACTCAGATTGTGCATTTTGGGGAAGAATTCCTGGAAATGATATTGTGCCCTCCTTGGTGCATCATATTAGGAGACACATGTTGTTCTGTTACCAAACCATTATCTTTAGGTAGGACATTATATTTTCTAATTTAAACAGCAGGGAGGACTTCTAAAAACACCCTGTGGTGCAAAAGTATCAATTTTTTTTTTAAGATAGATGCCCCATAAGTATGATTACTTTATCAAAGGTTAGAACTAAGTATAGTTTGCCAAAGTCCTTTTTAAATGGGTTATGCAATTTTATAATGAATGGATTACTCTTTTGAAAGGGGGAAAAATCCCAGCTCTATAACTTGTGATTTTCCTTTGAAATACATTTTCATTACTTGGCTTCATGTATTCTAATTGACAAGCTAAATCACAGCCACTAGCCCAGTGATTTAATTTGCATAGTGGCAGGTGGTCATTCTTTAGGGCTGAAATAAATATATAAATGGTTTACAATGAGTTCTTGTTAATTTTTTAAAGTTTAGTCTAAGGACCCTTACTCTCTACATTGTCTGATTCCCATTTAAGAAAAAAAGGAAAGGACAAGTGAGGAATGGTGGGGGGCGGGACGTGTTCAGTGCGTTAGAGAAGCTTTCCTGGGGTGAAATTTAGAAGGAAGGTTTTGAAATGAATGCTACTGTGAAACACAAGAAAATCGAATGAGGAGGTGTCATGATTTTTGTTTGAAACTCCCATCACTCCTCTTGGTGGCAGAGTTGTAGTACCAAAATCTAGGTGTCCTGACTTGCAAAGAAATTTACTCTACCTTGCTGCTTCGAACTGTCCTCCCACCCTATCTCTGGTGAAGCTTTGTAGTTGTTTGTCTCCCTTAGTTGCCCCCTCCAGAGGCATTACATAGTACCTGGCGCTTATCCAAGGGTCCTGAAAGCATATTAGGGTATGCTTTGGCTGCCCTTTGGCTGCTGTTTCTGAATATATGTGCTTAGTACAGCACCCAAACACCTGTCATTTTTGAGCAATTTCTAGGTCTTTAAAGAATCAGAACATTGTTCCTTTTTGAGCAAAATATTCATTATCTAACCTACAATATCAACCTCAATTTTTACTACATTTTATCTTAACTATATATTTAGAAGTTTGGTAAGATGATGAACTTTTGATAGTCTTGATGTTAGGCTTTTCTCCTTTAAGATTGTTCTAAGTTTCCTCTGCTATATTTAAATGAAGCAGTTCAAATTAGTGTACAAATTCGGCCTGGGGATTTGATGTTTGAGTGCCTAATATGTGCAAAACGTTTGTCTTTAAGGAGCCTATAAGTAGATTAAGAATACGTATGTGAAAAGTCAAAGGTGCAAAATCATAATTATTTTAAATTACACTTGCTCTGGATAACATGTTGCAGAGCATAGGATATAAAGTTCAAAAAACAAAACTCTTCTGATGTCATCCCACTTCCTCAGAGGTAATGTCTAATCTTTTTTGTATCCTCCTGGGAACTTGCAGTGCCCACTCAAACAGTTCTGTCCTTGAAGAATATACACAGGTAGGATCATATACAAACTATTCTGTAAGTTGAACCCACACACTTTGTTGTATATCTTATGCTTCATTCCATACTGGCACTTACCGCATTCTTTTTAACGTCGGTATAGTGTTTGATGAGTGTAGCAATTTATTTAGCTAGTCCATTGTTGATATTGACAGAAATTGGGATATTTCCTTTTGTTTTTCCTTCAGTTGAAAGCTCTTCAGACCTGAGAGGTACAGAAAATGTAGACTAAACTGAATATTTTTGAGAATTGGCTTGAGGGAGAACATAGTGTTAGAGCTGGGTATATTGAAAGGTGAATGGTACAGATTACTTTAAGTCAGTCAACAGTTCTTAGAGTGATCTGTGGACCCCTGGGAGTCCTGCTGGGGGGAGATTCATGAGGTCACACCTATTTTCTGTCTCTTTTACAGATGAGAAACCTGAGGCCCAGAGAAATTTCAGAACTTCATCAAGTTGACATAGCTAGTAAGCAGTGAACTGGGATTTGAACATAGGTAGTAAGCAGTGTAAGCTTGTGCCTTTTACAAGTCTGCTGTAAGAAGAACAAGTACTAACAGAAAATGTTTCCTTTATCTTATGTACTTTGATATAATTTAATCCTGTAGGTTTGTTTTTGTTTTTGTTTTGCTGTAATTACTTCAGTGTATTCCTTCATCAGAACCTTCAGGAGGCACCACAAAACCAGGTGGGAAAGCCCAGAGCTCAGCATGTCCCCGCCCTCTTTAATCTTGTGTTTTTAAATGAAAGTTTTTTGTGCATTATTTCACCGCTCTTATTAGATACACAAATTTTTGATTACGGAACCTGAACTGAAGTACTAAAGTTGAGAGTACAAGTGCACTAAAGCAGATTTTTTGGTTGTCAAGATCCCCATGTCTTATATTTACATCTAACTGAGTAGGAGCTGTGATTGGTGCTTTCCTGTGTATATAAACTATACTCTCATTTAGACCTCGTAGCGGCCTTTTGAAGTAGATTTTCATTTTAATCATTTGTAAATATATTTTTTATTTAAAAAATCATTTTATAAAATTAAATTTATTTCTTTAATAGATGAGAAAAGTAAGACTCTGAGAGATTAACTTGCCTGAGATCTCAAAATTGATGAGAGTGGGATTTAAGGTCTTCCTGATTTTAGTTTATACTGTTTCTGTTACACCAATCTGTTGTTCCAAGAAGTGCTTGGATGCCCAGAGGTTAGGGCCTTGCCACCAGCTCAGGCTGCAGTTTTGGTGTTTTAGATAGTTTGTAGTCTTGATTGTTCCTACAGATTTGATATTTTACTCTTCTTAATTTCCAGCTGTAATCATATTAAAGGACAGTGAGAGAGGTATATCACGAGAATAGAGATGGATTTTCAGTTTACAAACTTTTTATTAGAAATATTTGACCACAGTTAGAATTGAATGTTTATTGAAATTCCTAGTGGGGGCAGGTTGAGCCTAGCTCAAGAAGGGCAGTCAGAACTAGATAACCTGTCAGTTTGTGTGGTTCCTTAATGTTAATCCACTCCAGAGTCAAAGCATTGATGTTATGTAGACCATCTTTGGATCGAGCACGTGCTAGAAACTATTGTTAATATATTCTGCCCTGAGTAAATTGACTGGCTTGGGGGAAAAAATCATTACTTGACCCCATATCTTAAGTGTTCTTACAACCTAAGAGGTTAATTGTACATGGTGCTGTAGAGGAAAAAAAAATCTTTTAACTCTAAAATCTCAAGCTCCACATAATTTATCCATTGATTAGATTAAGGTTCAGTGCCCTCTCCAGAACTATAGCATGTATTTAGCTCTGGATTATAAACCATTTACAGAGACATTTCAGATGTGGGCTTCATGCTTTCAATCCCACATAATGTTAAATGGGGATGGCTACTGTATAAAGTCAGAATATGCATTAACTCTAATTCAGCAGATTAATTTCAGGTATTTTTAAATGGCCATGGTTATCTTTAAAAGACAGTAGCTGTCATCAAAAACATTTTTTTAAACTGCTTGAGGGGAACTACTGTGAATCTCTAAAACAAATTCTATTTCGGCAAGATCCGTATTGACACTATATACAGTACAACTGCTCTTCAGACAAGTAACTACTCCCTCCCTGTTGTGTGATAACATTTTAACGTTCATATTTAGCATATAATGCTGATGTGAAAATTTTTAAAAAATCATATAGGTAGTGATTATAAAAAGATTTAGCTTTTTAATTTTTTCTACAAAATATTCATACCATTTTCCATTTTCACTAGTTCTTTTCAATTTCATATTAATAATTCATAATCAATACCAGTAACTAAGAAAAAATGCTTCCATCAATTGTGTGACAGAAACTGCTATCTGTTTAATAAAACTGAGGCTCCCCTCTAATTCCTGTGCACACAGCTAGACCAAATTTCCCAGTGTCCCTCTTAAATGCAGGCAAGTGACTGTTTTTACCAATGGAATGTACATGCGGGCCGTGGGTACTGACTCCAGGCTACATGCTCCTTCATGTTATTTTTTTCTCTGACTGGCTAAAATGGAGATCAGCTCAATATTAACATTGTAGTCTCAGTTAAGTGCTTGAGTGTAAGATGTTATTAAAGTTTGTGTTTGACCTGAAAATCCTTTTCTGTTATAAATTACATTTAGATTAGAAAGTCAGTGTTATATGGAGAATTTTACAAGTGGAAGGTTCATCAGTAGTCAGCCTAACCATTATTTTATAAGTAGAAATTGTGACACCTCATTTGCTTCTTTCCTTATATTAATGCTATGTCTCCTTTTAAATTTAGATTCTCACAATGTCCCACAGTTGTCATCACCTCCACTTTACTACTACAACATGAATGAACTATAGGAAGTTGTATACTTAGCACAGGGTATTTTCTGAAGTTTTTGTATATTGAAAATAGCTATTAGTTCTTTCCTCTCTTCATTTTCTCTTCTCCAGTTTTTCTTGTCACTGCTGCTTTCTGATAAGTGCTGCTTCCTTTTTTCCCCCTGTTTTTATTTCCATCATGGTCTTCTCCCTACATTTGCCTTTCTCCTCTGGCTTTTAAATCCGGAAAATTGAACTTTTATTTCTCTTTGGTTAGTTTGATAAATTAACATACTTAATCACCTCTGTAGTGTTACAATTAACTTAATTCAGTGAACTCTATATCTTCCATATCTTAGAGTTGAATGAGACCACATCTTATTTGTGAATCTCCTCTAAAAAATAGTGATTTTTCTCATTTCTCCTGAAAATCTCTAAGAAGAGTAGAACTTGCTATCTGACGAGATGGCCTATTCCGAATTTGTTTTGTAAGCTTTCTCATACTGAGCAGAAATCTGCCTCTGCCCAGATTTAACTAGTCTTGTCTTCTGGAGCCATTCGTGTCATATTCTTTCAGTTTTCATGACTGTTTCCAGTTTTCATCAACACTCTTGCTTGCTTTCCTGGATACTCTCCAGTTTGTCAAATCCTGACTTGATACTTTTGGCGGGGGCTGGGGGGGTGGTGAGCCATGCAGCATGTGGGATCTTAGTTCCCTGGCCAAGGAATCGAACCCATGCCCCCCCTGTGGTAGAAGCCTGGAGTCTTTACCACTGGACTGCCAGGGAAGTCCCTATTTTTAAAGGAACAATATACTCTAGGTTTGGTTTCCTCAGCACAGCGTAGAACTGAATCATCATCCTTCATTTTGATTTCTAATTAATATCTTGGAATCATATTCTCCTTCTTAGTAGGCATATCATCTTGCTGAGGCAGAGAAAACGTAGAACAATGTTGTAGAACAGGTCAGATTGCCTAGTTGGAGTTGTACTGTCACAACTTAGCTGTGGTTTTTGAGCTTGGCGCCATTTGTTTTCTTCTATGAGATGGCGATAATTGTAGTTTGTACCTCATAGGTAAGGTTATGGAAGGATCAAATTAATCCATGTAAAGTGATTAAGTATCAAGAATGGCATGTTTATTATTGAAAATGATGTTTTTATTATTTTTCTCAGTTGTCTATTGCTGCATAACAAACCGATCAAAACTAAAACAGTGATTTATTCTGTTTTGTAACTCTGTGGCTTGTCTGGATTCTTTTGGACAGTTTTTCACATGGTGTTGGCTGTGGTCACTCATTGCTGTTTTCAGCTGGGGCTTAAATATCCAAATGGCTTCACTAAACATGTTTCATGACTGGGGCTGACTTGACCTTTCTCTCCAGCAAGATAGATTTTTTTTTTTTTTTTTTGGCTTCCGTGGTGGTGCAGTGGTTGAGAATCTGCCTGCTAATGCAGGGGACATGGGTTTGAGCCCTGATCTGGGAGGATCCCACATGGCGCGGAGCAACTAGGCCCGTGAGCTACAACTACTGAGCCTGCGCGTCTGGAGCCTGTGCTCCGCAATAAGAGAGGCCTGCGCACCGCGATGAAGAGTGGCCCCCACTTGCCACAACTAGAGAAAGCCCTCGCACAGAAACGAAGACCCAACACAGCAAAAATAAAATAAATTAACTTAAGAAAAAAAGAAAGAAAAAAAACCTTAAAAAAATTTTTAAAAAGATAGGTTTTTTTTGTTTTTTTTAATGCTGGCTTAGGGTTCCAAGAGGGCAAAAGGGGAAGTTGCTAGTCCTCTTAAGGATTAGGCCTAGAACTGGAACAGGAGTCATTTTCACTGCATTCTGTTGGTTAAAGCAAGACAACAAAGTTAACTCGGACTCAGGAGAAAGGAAATGAATTCCACCTCTTGACAGGAGGAGTGGCATACATGAACAGGGATGGTAGGGGAACTGGTGGAGGACATTCTGTTCTTTCATAGTTAGCTTTTTGAACCAAATTTAATCTTTAATCCAGTCTATCTTGCTTTTTGTTTTTTAAATTTTAATGGTTCTTACCTTTATGTCATCAGAAGATTTTAAAAGTTTGTCATTTATCCCTTTCTCAACTCTTTTATTTAAAAAATTTCTCATCCCTTTCTCAACTTCTTTTATTTTTAACAGCTTTATTGAGGTATAATTGACATACAAAGAACTGCACGTATTCATTTAATGGGTACAATGTGATGAGTTTGCTTTTTCAACTTCTTGTAGTCAGCATTTTACCAGAAACATTCGCCACTGTTGATCCTTCGTCCTTTTAGTCTATCATTAGGCCAATAAACAGCCTGACTACTGGTATCTTGCCTTCTTGTTACTTGTAGGTTCTGGTTAATAGCTTTAAAGTAGTTTTTGCCATTGTTATTGTTTAAATCAGATGTTATGGCTAAATTCAGTGTTCAGCTTGAGGGAAGAGGTGCTTAATTGCTAATTTAAAAATTCTCAGTGTGGGTTACCCAAATGTAAAACAAGTTTTTAGAGATATAGAAGTTATTACTCATAAAAGATGAGTTACAATTTCTTATGACATTTATTGACACCTTGCCTAAATAACTTCTGCAAGTTTTCGGACGTATACTTTAAAGTTTTACATTTTAAGTGATTTACCCTTAACTAACTGCACATGTTTGTGGCCCTCATCTTTACATATATACAGTGGGTTAGATAAAAGTCATTGAAAAGTGAAGGACATGATGAGGCAGTGTTATTCTGTTTCTGTTGTCTTCCCTGCTAGACATTTTATCCTCAGACTTAGAGACTGTCTTGCTCACTATTCTCAGTGCCTAGCCCGGTCCATTTAAGTATTGAAGAATAAATGAATGTAAAAAATATGTTGAAGCAGTAAAATACAAAATAGAAATGCCTAGGTAGAGAATTGATTTCATGGTTAGGCTTTTACTTGTTGTCACTTCTTTCGTTTGAAAATATTCTTTGTCAATCTTAAATATATATAAATGAGCCAGAGAGCAGTTCACAATCGAATTGTACATGGAACCTTCTTTAGATTTATATATATTTTTCCCGCTATTTAATTTGAAGTGATTTGTGAATTCTGGTTAATCTCAATACACTTTTTCCTTAGTTGGACTTCATAGTCTAACGTTTAGCCTAGCCAGTCAAAAGTGGAATTTGTCCTTCCAAGTGTGGAGTGCCACAGGTTAAACCTAGACTTCTGAATCCAAAGCCATTATGCTATACCGTCTCCCATAGTGGAATGAATAATGCATTTTGTATTAAGATATAAAACTTGAAAAAGCCTGGTCATTTGTTTCTTAAGTTAAAAAAAAAAACACTTACTATACTAAATGGAACTATCTTTTGCTGTTTAGGCAGATCCGCAGATCCCCAAAGAGCAGCTATAGTGTTCACAGAGTGTTCATGCCTCAAAGAGGATGATGGTGTTTAAAGGACAAAATGACGGGAAGTTTGAATTTTGCCAAGTCTTAGGTTATAGGCATTCCTTCTTCGGAGGAAGCAGTGGTCTTCCAAGCCCAGAGGGTTCCTTTATTTCTAGTTTGGTTGAGATTTCACACTAGAAGCTGCCTCACAGTTTAAATGAATCAATGAATGAATGAATTCCAAAACACTTTTGCAGCTGAGAGATCTTTGAATAAGAAAGTCTGGGTGTGGTGTAGTAAGAATTTTGTTATCCTAACCAAAGTGGTCTTCTGATTTCAGGCCAACGGTTTCAAATATCAGTTAATAATCACAGGAAACATTATTTCAGGTTGAATTCTCTCATCTCCAACCCTTTCCTGTAATGCATTGCAACCTGCTCCTACTGCCAACTTGGAACTACCCACTTCATCTGAGTATCTGTTGCTTAAGTTGCAGAAAGGGGGAGAAGCCGGGTTAAAGCTTACTCTCCCACTCACCATTTGGAACATAATGAGGTAGACATACAAAGTTAGAGTTACTATTTAAAAGCATTTTTCAGCCTGTTTGGCATATAAGTAGGTGCTATATAAACTACTGGGTTACTACCAGAAGAATAGAAACCAAGAATTAGATACCCTTTTTCCTTGTAAAAATTGAGAATTGTTTGGGGCTAAGCCCAGTTGAAAATTGACTTTCACCTTGATTCCTAGAGTGTATTTAGTAGGAAGAAGTGGAGTGTTTAAAAAAAATTTTTTTGCCTAATTCTACTACTGGAATTATCTTTCTCCCCCTTAAAAAAAAAAATACTAGTTTATTGTGCCTTATCCCCCTAATACAGTGAAATCAAGTTTTTCTTTAAATCCATTGTAGAATATAATTATTAGCATGTTAGGATTTACTTAGCTTAGATTGTTATAGTTTTGAACAGAATTACGTAGAATGAAGTTTAACCCGTTTGGGGTGATCGGTAAATATGTATCTTATTAGCTGAAAATCACTTTAATGAAACTAAAGGTTTACTCTTCAGATCTTTAATTCTCATACTCCTACCAGTGTCTTAATTTAGTTAGGAAAAATAAAACTTTGAACAGCTTTTTACCTGTTGTGAGGTATTACTTTAATTCTAGTCTTATAAATGACGTTTTGTTCTTTTGTTCTGTTTCCTCTGTCATGGACTCTGGTAGTGTCTATTATACTATCGGTTTCTGCTTAAGTCATATATTCCTCCAGAGTACCAAAAAGTTAATCTCTTATGTTCTTTGCATTCTAGTGTCATGACTACCTTGAAAATGAAAAGTTTGCCATTTTGTTAAATAATATAATAATAAAGCATAATAACAAATATAATATCATGAGCTATCATGCTTTCACATTCATTGAAACATGCAGTCTTTATCAGCATGTAAATTGATAGCACTGTGGGGGAGATGCCAATATTCAGATTATCATCCTTAAATAATAAGCTGAACACTAATTTCAAATTTTAAGTATTACTGTCCAAAGCATTCTGCTCTTAAACCACAAATTTACGAGTCTACAGCATTCAAAAATTGTATTATTGGCAATGACTGGGTATTAAAGTTTTATAACTTAGGCTATAGTATGCTCTTAAAAAATGCAGATTCTTTCAGTTTTGTAAATATTTTAGTCTTATTATGACTGTTTCTTTTCTTCCCAAGTCTCTTTTGGAAAAGTTCTTGATCCCCAATGCTTCACAAGCAGAGAGCAAAGTCTTCTACTTGAAAATGAAAGGAGACTACTACCGCTACTTGGCCGAGGTTGCTGCTGGTGACGACAAGAAAGGTATGCTGCCTCAGCCTGCGCTGGGCGCCTAGAAAATGACACGGCACGGAAGGAGTCCCTTCTGGAGTTAGAGAATTGTTCTGTTGTTTTTTAATTGTTCAGAGCACTAAATGAAGAGTAATAATGGACTTTGCGCTCTCTCTCTCTCTCTCTCTCTCTCTTTTCCTTCCCTCTCCTCCCCTCCTTCTTCCCTCGCCCCCCTTCTTCCCTCCCCCCGTCCTTCCTTCAACTAAACAGTTGACCCTTGAGGAACACAGATTTAAGCTGCACAGGTCCATTTACACAGAGATTTTTTCTGTAAATACTACAGTACTACATAATCCAAGGTTGGACATGAAGGGCCGCCTACAAAATTATACTCAGATTTTCGACTGCATGAAGAGTTGTCATCCCTAAACCCCTTGTTGTTCAAGGGTCAACTATATATCTACTGCTGAATAATTGGTATTCTGAAATGTATGCTTGTTAACAAGCCAATTTTATGTATAGGAATGTTTCCTCACAATTTTAATAGTGGTTATAGTATAACTGTAGAGCAGTACAAACTAATTATTAAAAATAATACTGAGATGGTTAGAGTTATTTTGTCTTGACATTGATCAATGGCTAGTGTAGTTTTCCAAACGAAGCTTTTCTTTTTTTTTTCTTTTAAATTGAGGAGCCTTAATCAGTTAAGGTTGCTACAGCTTAATATTTCAGAGTTTATAATTGGATAGTAAAGGTTTGGTTTGAGGGGTGAAGGTGAAGTGCAAACTTTTATCGATACATTTTGGTGCATTTTATTATCCAGGGATTGTGGATCAATCACAGCAGGCATACCAAGAAGCTTTTGAAATCAGCAAAAAGGAAATGCAGCCAACACATCCTATCAGATTGGGTCTGGCCCTTAACTTCTCTGTGTTCTATTATGAGATTCTGAACTCCCCTGAGAAAGCCTGCTCTCTTGCAAAAACGGTATGTATTTTTTACCTGTTATGTGGAAATTTAGTAATCATTATTATTGGAGCATTGAAATGTATTTTTTTTATCACAGGCATTTGATGAAGCCATTGCTGAACTTGATACATTAAGTGAAGAGTCATACAAAGACAGCACACTAATAATGCAGTTACTGAGAGACAACTTGACAGTAAGTACATACCAGCATCATGAGCGGTTAACATGGCGAAGAGATTATAGGCATACCTCTGTTTTATTGTGCTTCGCAGATACTACGAGTTTTACACATTGAAGGTTTGTTACAACCCTGTGTTGAGCAAGTCTATGGGTGCTGTTTTTCTCAAAAGCGTTTGCTCATTTTATGTCTCTTGAGTTCACATTTTGGTAATTTTCAGTGTTTCGAACCCTACACCAGCAAAAATTTCAACTGCTGAAGGCTCAGTTGATGATTAGCATTTTTTAGCAATAAAGTATTTTTTAACAAGGTATGTACATTGGTTTTTTTTAAAGACATAATGCTGTTGCATACTTAATAGACTACAGTATGGTGTAAACATAACTTATATGCACTGGAAACAAAAAATTCGTGTGACTCAGTTTATTTTTATATTCGCTTTTTTTATTCTTTTTTTTTTAATGTAAGATCCTATCTGCTTTTAAAACTCTGAAGAAAACCATCTTACAGAAACTGAAATATTAGACTAAGGACTAAAAATGTATCTTTTCATTAGTTACATATACCCATTGTTAAAATTCTGGTTTTTAAAATGACTTTGTAATTCATGGTTTTGAACTTTCAATTACATAAGCCGTTTTATTTTTCATTTCAATATAGTTGATTCTTTTCTTTCCATTTTAGTCACAGAAGAGTTTTGCTTTTAGTATCAAAAGCATACTTAAGTTCTCTTTTTTTTTTAATAATTTTTATTTATTTATTTGGTTGTTCTGGATCTTAGTTGCAGCAGGCGGGCTCCTTAGTTGTGGCTCTCAAACTCTTAGTTGTGGCATGCATGTGGGATCTAGTTCCTTGACTAGGGATCGAACCTGGGTGCCCTGCATTGGGAGCACGGAGTCTTAACCACTGCGTCACCAGGGAAGTCCCTTAAGTTCTCTTATTTATTTATTTATTTTTGGCTGCGTTGGGTCTTCGTTGCTGCGCGCGAGCTTTCTCTAGTTGCAGCAAGTCGGGCTACTCTTAGTTGCGGTGCGCAGGTTTCTCATTGCGGTGGCTTCTCTTGTTGCGGAGCATGGGCTCTAGGTACTCGGGTTTCAGTAGTTGCAGCACGTGGGCTCAGTAGTTGTGGCTCGCAGGCTCAGTAGTTGTGGTGCACAGGCTTAGTTGCTCCGAGGCATATGGGATGTTCCCGGACCAGGGATTGAACCCGTGTCCCCTCCATTGGCAGGAGGATTCTTAACCACTGCGCCACCAGGGAAGCCCTCTCTTCATATTTAAATTCCATTAAAAACAGTGACCATAAAGTTGCTTCTCTATTTTTGTAGCTATGGTAGGGCATTAATAACTTTAGTTACAAAATTTCAGATACTCTACAGAGTCCAAGTGGACATCTATTTTGCCTAGTCTCTTAGTAAAAAAAAAAAAAAAATGACTTACTGTGGCAGGTCATGATTGTCCTTGGTATACTGCAGACTAAAAAAAAAAACCACAATGCCAGTACCATACTGAAAAAATATATAGTTAATACCTTAATAATATTAAATTTCTAGCATTCAATTTCCAGTTGTCTTTTTGTGTTTCTTTGTATTGTCTTTTTTTTTTTTCTTCCAACAGTTTTTTATTTACATTGGGATCCAAATAGTCTATATATTGCAGTTGGTTGATATGTCTCTTTGGTCCCATAGGTTTTCACATTCTTCTCCTTCACATGAATATTAAATTTGAAGTTTTGAGGCTTGGGTGAAAAAAGTAGCAAGTATCTTCTGTGTGCCAGATAAAGAGCTAGGAATGAAGATTATAGTTTAGTGCTACTGGTTTTTATTAGCTTTGGGGCATTTGTTTTGGGGACTGTACATCATCATTGTATACATTTAACTTTTCTCAGCTTTATTTTATCTAGCCCATTGCCAATTTTCTGAACCAGTTATATTCTCAGCAGTTTTTTGAATGTCATTATGTACTTGTTTATTATTAAACACTGAAAATTATTTTAGAAAGTATAATTGGAGGCTCCCTACACACTCTGGAGATTATTTCAGTCAAGAGGATAAGGTATAGAGTTCCTTAAAGAATGAATCTTTTTATGTATATCAAATGAAAGAAGCACTTCAGTTTGTTAGCTAATTTTAATATTAAGAATTTTTCAAATTTTTCTGGTTTGAAATGATGAGATAGTTCTGAAAGGTAGAACTTGAGACCTAGTCACTACTGAGTTGTGTTATCAGTTTTTGAGAAGGTCTGATCTGAAATATATACTTCCAGCTGAATCTTGGTATCAGTATAGCATGAAGAGCGTATTACAACAGCTGAGTAAGAAGAAAACCAAGGTTCTGATTCTGATTCTGTCACTATTTACTATGTGCCTTCTCTGAGCTCTTGTCGTATTGCCTGTTATCATTATAGGTTGATTGGATCACTTATCTGTCAAGTAAAGAAATTTTGTCAAAACTATCTAGTATCTGAGTCTGGATCTGGTTGACCAGTATTGTTAACACATAACCCTAGGAAGAGAAATATAAATATCCTTCATCAAAGTTTTAATGTTTATATGGAAAAAACAGGATCCATGAAAGAACTGGAAAGAGATGATAAAAAAATAATTCCATCTTGTCTTACAAGACCACCAGTTTAATAGAAGCTTACAGACTTCTAGGTCATTCAGATAACTGTATGATGTTCAAAGAAGTCTCCTTTCCAGGCCAGTAACATATTTGGTTAATAAATAAATAAAACTAATGGGTGATTTGGGGGATAGAAAAATATTGAGCTTTCCCCCCCTTCATTCTGCAGTGTATAAGCAATATAAAATTTAAGGTATCTTGAAACAATCCTTTTATAATTTCCTCTAAAGATCATTATAGAGTGCTAAGACTTGTAAAAAAATATTTGAAACAGCTGAGATAATTTTGAAATCATCTTTTTAAACTGCTGAAAAACTGTAACAATCTAAAAATTAGTAGACACCATAGGCCTACTACTATGGGACAATTCAGTTTTTACCTCTTCGAAGATTTGGTTCTGACCATACTGTTTTGTGTTCATCTATTTATTTTGAATCAGACAAATTCACAAAGGTAGTTTTTGTGTTTTTTTTTGTAAACTAAAAATGTTAGTTAAATTTGTATTTTAGTTCTGACTTGATCCTGACTCTTGAGTTTCATAGAGTGTGGTATTCTCTTTAGAGTGGCAGTCTAAAGTCTACCAGGGGAAAGTAGTCAGCCTGAGCTCCTTGAGCATGGGGACTGAATTTGATGATTCTGGTTTAGTTGCACTAAACTTACACATCTGTCTCTCACTGGGGCTATTTGGGACAATCTACTATTCTGATAGCTATTGATATTTAGAACTGTAGTGTTTCTATGATTTCTTCTACTTTTTCTTCACCTATGAATAACCAAGAATTTCCTGTGTCTGACTTTGTTATTTGAAGACAACTCTGTTGTGTACTTACTATGCTTACAGAATGATTAGGGAGGAAATAAATGTATTATGTTGATGTCTTTTATATCTTTTTTTAAAATTTATTGTATTGAAGTATAGTTGATTTCCAATGTTGTGTTAATTTCTGCTATAGAGCAAAGGGATTCAGTTATACACATATACATTCTTTTTCATATTATTTTCCATTGTGGTTTATCACAGGATATTGAATATAATTCCCTGGAGGCGTTTTACATCTTGAAGCTATCTTAAATGCTGCAATTTTTTAAAGAAAGCCTTCCAACAAAAACTGCTTAGATTCTGGTACTTTGGCATATATATTAAGGTTTTTTTAAACTGAAATATACTAAAATTTCTCTCTCTCCCTCCCTCCCTCCCCCCCCTTCCTCTTTTAACTAGTTGTGGACATCGGATACCCAAGGAGACGAAGCTGAAGCAGGAGAAGGAGGGGAAAATTAAAAGGCCTTCCAACTTTTGTCTGCCTCATTCTAAAATTTACACAGTAGACCATTTGTCATCCATGCTGTCCCACAAATAGTTTTTTGTTTACGATTTATGACAGGTTTATGTTACTTCTATTTGAATTTCTATATTTCCCATGTGGTTTTTATGTTTAATATTAGGGGAGTAGAGCCAGTTAACATTTAGGGAGTTATCTGTTTTCATCTTGAGGTGGCCAATATGGGAATGTGGAATTTTTATACAAGTTATAAATGTTTGGCATAGTACTTTTGGTACATCGTGGCTTCACAAGGGCCAGTGTTAAAACTGCTTCCATGTCTAAGCAAAGAAAACTGCCTCGTATTGGTTTGTCCTGGTGGGGAATAAAAGGGATAATTGGTTCCAGTCACAGGTGTAGCTGTGGGTACTTTAAGGTTTGGAGCACTTATAAGGCTATAGTAGAAATAGATACCCCATGGATATTACATGTTAAACCATGTGTTATCTGTGGAATACTCAAGTCTCAATGTGCACACCATTGACTACAGCTACAGAAGCGTTCCTTTAGTTGTGACTCAATTTACTCTGGATAAGGGCAGAAACGGTTCACATTCCATTATTTGTAAAGTTAACTGCTGTTTGCTTTCATTATTTTTGCTACACTCATTTTATTTGTATTTAAATGTTTTAGGCAACCTAAGAACAAATGTACAAGTAAAGATGCAGTAAAAATGAATTGCTTGATATTCATTACTTCATGTGTATCAAGCGCAGCAGTAAAACAAAAAACCCATGTATTTAACATTTTTTAGGTTTTTTTTTTGCTTTTGTGGGTTTTGTTTTGTTTTTGTTTTGTTTTTTGGGTTTTTTTTTTTTTTGATACTTGCCTAACATGCATGTGCTGTAAAAATAGTTAACAGGGAAATAACTTGAGATGATGGCTAGCTTTGTTTAATGTCTTATGAGATTTTCATGAACAATCCAAGCATAATTGTTAAGAACATGTGTATTAAGTTCATGTAAGTGGAATAAAAGTTTTATGAATGGACTTTTCAACTACTTTCTCTACAGCTTTTCATGTAAATTAGTCTTTTGGTTCTGAAACTTCTCTAAAGAAAATTGTACATTTTTGGAAATTTATTCCTTATTCCCTCTTGGCAGCTAAATGGGCTTTTACTAAGTTTGAATACAAAGTTTATCATAACAGCAAAATACTACTAAGATAGCTACTACTGTTCCCAACCATGTCCCTACTTCCCCATCCCCCTGAAAAAAATTTTTTTTTTTTTTTTCAGAGACAGGGGGATTGAATGAAAAAAAAAGTAATGTGTTCCATTTAAAATTTTGGTATATGGCATTTTCTAACTTAGGAAGCCGCAATGTTCTTGGCCCATCATGACATTGGGTAGCATTAACTGTAAGTTTCGTGCTTCCAAATCACTTTTGTTTTTAAGAATTTCTTGATACTCTTATAGCCTGCCTTCAATTTTGATCTTTTATTCTTTCTATTTGTCAGGTGCACAGGATTACCTTTTTTAAGCCTTGTGTCTTGTCACCAACCGTTCCTACTTGGTGGCCATGTTCTTGGGGAAAAGGCCGCATGATCTTTCTGGCTCCACTCAATGCCTAAGGATACCCTGCTTCCTTTGCTTGCATCCCACAAACTATTTCCCTCATCCTATACACTGCAGCAAATCTCTCCCTAGTTGATGAGATTGTGTTTATCTCCCTGTAAACCCTACCTATCCTGAATGGTCTGTCATTGTCTTTGCCTTTAAAATCCTTCCTCTTCCTCTCTGAATAATGATGGGGCTAAGTTATACCCAAAGCTCACCCTACAAGCTATTTCCTCAGTACCTTGCAGAAAACACCAAACAAAAATACCATTTTAAAAGAGGTGTATTTTTTTTTCTTTTAGAATGTAAGCTCCTTGAGAGCAGGGACAATGTTTTCTGTATGTTCTATTGTGCCTAGTACACTGTAAATGCTCAATAAATACTGATGATGGGAGGCAGTGAGTCTTGATGATAAGGGTGAGAACTGAAATCCCGAATACTGTTTTGTTGCTTGTTTTATTATGACCTCAGATTAAATTGGGAAATATCAGCCCTTTGGGACAATTGTCCCAAATGTTACATTCAAATAAAAGTGCAATGGAGGCCTTGGGGTCTTTCTTTCAAGGAGAAAAAGATCTCTTATGCATTTGGGACAACATCATAATGCATCTTCACACACAGCTCTTCTTTTTCTATTGATTTTTCCTGACCCCCAGGCCAAGGACATGAAATAATCATTTTATAGCTATGGAGAATGAAGTAAGACTGAGGAGATGGGTTTTATTCAAGTAAATTATAAATAAAATCTAAAGCTTGTCTCATTTGCCTATTTATGTGCCTCAGTCTTATCTACTACTTTGATTCTGAAATAAATTGTGATAATACTTCATTAATATTAGGTGTTAATAGGTTTCTACATAGTAGTGCCCAGTAGATAAAGGAAGATTTCAACCTGAGATTTTTTTGCCTTGAGATTTGAACAATAAATTTTTTATAACATTTCTTAAATTGCCCCAAATTCAGGCTTCATGTCTGTTTCTGTCAACAGTTTCAGGAATTTGGAGACTCCAGCAATGTAATGTATTTGGGGTGTGTGTGTAGTATTGGAGTTGTTAAATGTATTATGTCCACTTCAGAGTTGTGCCTTGAGAGTGGGCAGAAGTGTGATCAGTTAAAAGGATGGATTTTGCTGCCACTTGGGCCTATGGTCTTGGCTTTTCCAGTTAATAGCTGTTAGTTTTTTGTGTGATGAAGATAGAAATTGGTGTGGGGGAGCAAAAGAATTAAAAGAATGTAATGTCAAGTGGCTTAGTAACTATAGGAGCTCAGTCCTTTTCCTGTCTTCCCTAAAAATAGTCACCAATCCTGCCATGGCCCAGTACATATTTTAAAACTAGTTAAAGCCAATTTGTAATCTGCAATCTTAGATTATTTGAGGTCAGGTCTCAACTTGATTGAATAATTTGGGAACTCTAAAAATGGTGAGATGTTTAAATATCTTCAGGAGGCTCTGAATGTAGATCTAAGAATGTGACCCTTTTCAGCGGTGGTGGCATCATTTAAATGGTTTCTCTCCATTAGGAGAGAATGGCAGTGTGTTTGGATTCAAGTACATCATAGTCACTGCACGAGAGCCTGCAGTGTGTGAGGAACTTTAACTGGTGCTAAGAGATACACACCTTCCTGTGGGAAAAGGTGAAGGAATCATTAAATAAATTGCTTTATTATACTTCGTTATACACCATATAGGAAATTACAGTGGTGGAATTGAAATATCTAGTCTTAAGGTGGTGGCTTAGACGGGGCCCTTGGAAAATGGCTGGACTTGGATACTTTTCTGAAAATTGCATCTGTAAAGTACTTTTCTGTTATTTTTAGTGTGACCTATAGCAGTCACAATCTCGATTAATTCTAGTTCCTTTTAATAGACTGGAGACCTAAACATAAGATACTGCTGGGTCTTTGTAGGATTTTTGTTTTTTGTTTTTTTAGAAACTTTACAACAGGCCTCTAAGGAAACTGATACTCTTGGATAACAACATGGTATTCAAGAACCCAACACAGTGGTAGATCTGCTTTAAAAGTCTGAAAACTAACCTTAAAAATGTTGCTTGTATACATCCAAGTCTGGTTATGCTACTCACCTGGGTCCTTTGATATGTATGACTGTCAACCCCCAAGTATTTCAAAACTTGATGGTAGACCAACTATTTGGAAGACATATGCTTCTGACCTGTGTACCATAATTACTCAGTTTGTAAGAATATCCAACCATCCTGCTGGTCAAGCAAGCATATGTGTCTTTTGGATGCAGAAACCAAGAATATATTGAATGCATATATTTAGGCACAGCTATTATCAATCCTAGGTGATGCCAGGGACTCCGTTGGTGATGAGTACTTTTTTTCTTATAAGTCCATTCCATAAAATGTCTGAAAGACCAAACTTAACTAATGTTAGTCGAAGACTTGTCCGTAGTAAATTTATTTCCAATTCAAGAACTTCTAAAACCTATCAGTATTTCAGTAGGGGCTTACATTTTTTTTTTTATTATCGGAGGTTGGTTAGGGCCAGTCACTGTTCTGAGTGATTAAGAAGGACTTTTCAGAGAAGATTTATGTTTGAGTCAGACTTGCAGAATGGATGGTATCCGACGGAGTATGAACAAAGGCATCAAGATAGGAGAATTTAAAGACGACTTCCGTGCACTCACAGGTGAGGAACTCTGTGAGAGAGTGTAGGAAGAAGAAATAGGCTCTGCTTTCTAAGTAACAGGCAAGTGGCTTTCACTTTTAATGCTTTTGATCAAATCAGGGTTAAAGTGCTTATTCCCAGCACCCAGTCTCTGGGATTCTAATTTCTAAAGCCCAGGGATATGCATTTACTTCATGAGCTGTAATAACTTAGTGTACACATTGCTGAAATCTATAGGAGGAGAGGGAATGTGTAACGTTTGGGAAAACAAGGGCGTGTAAAACCATGGCGGCCCCCAGCCCCCAAAAATAAAAGCTGTTTCTAAACTTGAGAACTTCAGTCTGCAAAACAAAAGTTTGTGGATCTGCTCAGCAGATCATGTTTCCCAAGCAGAGATTAATGATAAAGTTTACCTGTCACAAAAGGTTTTTCACATTAATGATCCTGGTTTAGTTTGGAAACAGGTACTTTAGAACTTCTAGTGTGTCAAGAGAAGAAAGGTAACACATGATTTTATGGGGGTTTTAGTTTGTTGGTATTTTTAATGAATGCCGTTTCTACTGTTTTCCTTAACTCCTGCCATGCATAAAAATCAAATCCAGGGAATTCCCTGTCAGTCAAGTGGTTAGGACTCACTGCCGAGGGCACGGATTCAATCCCTGGTTGGGGAACTAAGATCCCGCAAGCCACGAGGCGTGGCAAAAGTCAAATTAAAAATGAAAGATTTAAAAGCAAACTTTGGAATGTTCATAAGATGTAAATGAATAACTTGCTGACCTTGAAGTTTGTGAGGAAGAATCTCTTAAGATGGACATAGAAAACCTAACTAGAAGAATTATATGTAAATTCAGGATCTTTATATATGAACGTTAATATAAATTCAATTGCATAGAAATTTTTATATCTGGAAGTGGAAAGAAGCACCTGAGAAAAAACCTAGTGGACAAAAAGTTGGTATAAATATATAAAGAATTACAAGAAAATAGAAAAATGGACAAAGATTTTAAAAGTGCATTTTTATAGAAGAGATATCTGATCAATAAATACATGAAAAGAGGCTTAACCAGGAAAATGCAAACCAAGACCACAATCTTGATTAGCATAGTTTGAAAGTCTGGCCATACCAGACGTTAGAGAAGTTGTGGATGGAGATCTCATACATTGCTGATGGGAGTTTAAATTAGTACATCCCTTTGGAAAACAATTTGGTATTGTGAAGTTGAACATTCCACATCTCTACAACTGAGCAATTCTCTGTTGGGCATATCTTTTTTAAGTATTTAAAATACTTGCATGTGTGCTTTCAGGAAATTGAAAAAGATTATTCAGAGCTGCACAATTTGAATTCGAATAAATTGGAGACGATCCAAATGTTCATTGAAAGGAAATGGATATTTTCCTGATGACATCGTCTTCATTTGTGAAAATAAGTCAACTATAGTCCAGTCGGGAACATGGTTGAATTTTAATAACAATATTGAGGGGAAAATAGCCCCAGTAAACTACATAAAACAGTACAATATCTTTATAAAGTTCAAAAATGAGCAGATCTTATGCTTAGGCGTCCATATATGTGACAAAACTTTCCTTTGCCAAGGGTATGAATGACAAGTACAAAATGTAGAGGTTAACTGGAGAAGAAGCAGGGGGACAGGCTAGGTCAGGAAGACAAGGTAAGTGTAAGTTATCAGCTTGGGAGCAGGGCGGTGGGTTCACAAATACTCATTAGAAAGATCCATTCAAGGACGGGTGAAACAAGGACTATGATTAATCCAGTTCTGGGCATGAGAAGTCACAGAAAGGAAAGGAACTAAATGAGACAGTACAGTAGGCCAATAAATTCATCAGTCAAAGGCTTGCTTGAATGGTAAAGAGATTGGCACAGTTTTAAAATATGAAAAATAGCAAGTTTGATGAAACAGCATGTGAAACTGTCAATAGAGACTTAAAAATTGCTGCCCCATACATTACACCCTAAAACTGTCCTACGATCCTTTCCATTTAACTCCACAGCAGCGTGAAGCAAGAACCGGAGATCTGGGCAGAAGAATGACTGAGCTGAGAAGGCTGTATTAGGAAGCAAGTGAAAAGTGAAGGGTTTCGAAAGAGGAAAGTCTTCAAGAACTTCTGGTAGCACGTTCTGAGTCTGTCCTTGTGAGGCCTGAGGAATTTTGTCATACCAGCCAAGCCAGCAGATTCAGCCTAAGGTTCCTCACTTCTTAACCTTTAGAGGAAACATACTGCATTCAGTCCTGAATCACTGAGGCATCTCCTATTGTACCCTATGTATAGCCAAGTCTTAAATTTTTCAATATTTTTTCCTCATCTTCTCTTGGATTGAAGAGTTCTTAATTGGCTTCTGTAGGGAAAGTCTACTGACTTGAGTTTAAAGTACAAAATCTGCTTATATGATCCATAAACAGTACTAGGTCAAATAGACATATGGTTGTTGGTCCTTTATTTTCTTTCCCAGGATTTGCAAGAGAGGTGTCCAGAAAGTCATTTTTGGTGACTTTAGTCCATACTTGGAGGGTCTTACGAAGGATCAAGGTAGAAGAGCCAGAAAAATTGGAAATGAGACAATTTCTTTGGAGAATGCTTTAGAGTGCTGGGCATGTCCCTCCAGCATCACCTGCCTGCTCAGTGGAGGAGAGGAGGGGGGCACTTCACAAACTATTCTGGAATCTAATATATGACACAGAGTGAAGCTAGGCTCATTGGAAATTCTCAAGTCGAGATAGTGTCTAGCTGGCAATGCTGATGGCAGAGCCGTGAGAAGTAACTGCATTAAGAAATCGTCCGCTCTCTCAGGGTTTGTGGAGGCGAAGAATGTAGACGTGTTTCCAGGAAGCCAGGATCAAGACAAGGAACTTGGCCTAAAAGGGCTGCCTGGATAGGATCCCTGTACCATAGTCTGAGGGGCAGAGCAGCAGCAGCTGATGGTGAGAGTGCTCAAGATCTAACCTGTGACTTGTCTCCAAAGAATCAGCGAGTGACTAAGAAAGTTGGCTGTAACAACTGTCATGGTCGGAGGAGAGCAGTGCCTAGTTTCCTTCAGGTTCCATCCTGTGGGACCTTTTCCGCCCTCCACCCAAGGCAACCGCGGTGGAGCGAGCGAGTGCAGCCAGTGGCTGAGGGAGGAGTGGCCCAGGTGAGGACATGGAGAATGAAGCTGCCCACAAGTCCCTCCAGTAGTGGACCACAAAGGAAAGGAGCTTTAACAGGAAGTGCAATTAGATCTTCATCCCCACTTATAAAACAATCTCAGCTCAGTGAAAAATGACAAGGGTGAGTCTGCAAAAGACAAAGGATTAGCTCACCAAGAGCTTGAGTGAAAGAGCCATCTGAAAGAAGTTATAAAATGTGTTTGATATATTAAGAAGGTGAAAGAAAGAATAGAAACAAAAATGAAAAAAATTAAAAAGACACTGAAAAAAATGAATTGAACAGGTAGTTGAGTAATCTGGCCAGTAATCTAATTTAGAACTAAAACCCAGCTCAACAAACTAAGAAAACATGTTCCTATTTCCTACTTGATTTTTTTGTTTCATTTTTTTTTCTTTCTTTCAAGGAACTTTAAAGCAAAACACTAACAATGAGGAATTTTACTTTTCCCAGGAAATAAAATCTTTTCTGCCTAATGACACAAAACAGCAACTATTTTTTCCTGAGAATAAAGTCTTGTCTTTTATTAAGAAAAAAACATTTATTATATATTGTATCTTATTTTTTAAATCTTGATTGTATCATTTAGCAAAACTTGAGAGTGGCCTCTCATCAAAGAAATAGACTCAACATTGTGGAACTTCAGGTAATTTGGAGTTAAAGGCCTTTTTTAGTTGCATATTCTTAACTAGAGTAGCAAATGTGAAATAGTCTTCTTAAAATTTTAGACTTACAAAAAAGTTGCAAAAATAGTACAAAGAATTTTTATGTACCTTTCACCTAGATTTTCCAAATGTCAATATATTACCACATTTTTCTCCTTAAATATTTTTTTCTGAATCATTTGAGAGTAAATTTGAGAGGTATGATGCCTCTTTACCTCTATATGCTTGAGTGTTTATTTCTTTAAAAAAAGATAGTCTCAGGAATTCCCCAGCAGCCCAGTGGTTAAGGACTCAGCGCTTTCACTGCCGGGTCCCTGGTCCGGGAACTAAGATACCGCAAGGTGCGCAGCACAGCCAAAAAAAAAAAAAAAAGTCTCATATGAAACTATATAATTATCAAAACCAGAAAATTTACACTGATGTGATACTAATATCTAATCTGCAGACCTTATTCAAATCTACCAGTTATCCTACAAATGACCTTTGTGGCAGAAGAAAAAAACTTTTTGTCTGGGTCTCAGATCCAATCCAGGATCTTCAGTTGTATGTATTTAGTTGTTATGTCTCTTTAGTTTCCTTTAATCTGGAACAATTTCTCGGTTTTTGTCTTCATGGCATTTTGAAGAGTACAGACCAATTAATTTATAGAATGTTTCTTTTTTTATTGTTTATTTTTCCCTGATGTTTTCTCATTAGTTTCAGGTTGTGCCCTTTTTCAGGAGTCCCACTGAAGTGATGTGAGCACTGGGACACACTTTCAGGTACAGCCCTGCTCCGCCCAGGCCTCTGGTTGTCTTTATAGAGACAACTGCCTTCCAGCTCACACATGGACCCCAGATGTCTCAAGCTGCCTTTATTTGTTGGTCATATTCTTTACTTCAAAGGATAAAGTCAAAATCCGCACTGTCCAGTGCAGGAGCCACTCGCCACAGGTGACTGTGAAGAACTTGAAATGTGTCTGGTCCAGACTGAGCTGTGCCGGATTTCTGAGGCTTAGTATGAAAAAAGAATGTAAAATATCTCATTGATAACGTTTTTATCAATCAAGATGTTTTTATCTTGATTATAGGTAGAAATGATAATGTTTGGTGCATATAGAATTAAAAGGCATATATTTTAAAAATTAATTTTCCCTTTTTGTTTTTGCGGTACGCGGGCCTCTCACTGTTGTGGCCTCTCCCGTTGCAGAGCACAGGCTCCGGACACGCAGGCTCAGCGGCCATGGCTCACGGGCCCAGCCGCTCCGCGGCATGTGGCATCTTCGCGGACCGGGGCACGAACCCGTGTCTCCTGCATCGACAGGCGCACTCTCAACCACTGCGCCACCAGGGAAGTCCTAATTTTACTTTTTAATGTGACTACTAGAAAATTTAAAATTACATATGTGGCTTGCATTCTATTTCTATTAGACAGTGCTTGTCTCAGAAGTAAAAATCACAACTCTCAAATGTGTCATGAACGTGTCAAGGATTCTTTGAAACTCATTAATTAATGAGGGAACCAATATGTGAGAAGCCAAGATGTTAGGATTTAACAACGAAATTTAATAACAAAATGTTAGGACACAATGGCTGGGTTAGATATAAAACCAGTTAATCCTTAAGGGTTATTTGTTCCACTCAACAGAAATTATCTGCCTCTTTACTGGACAAAATTTATAATTCATTTATTTATTTATATTTGGCTGCGTTGGGTCTTCGTTGCTGCGCGCGGGCTTTCTCTAGTTGCGGCCAGTGGGGGCTACTCTTTGTTGCGGTGCACGGGCTTCTCATCGCGGTGGCTTCTCTTGCTGTGGAGCACGGGCTCTAGGCGCAGGCTTCAGTAGTAGTGGCACGCAGGCTCAGTAGTCGTGGCTCGCGGGCTCTAGAGCGGAGGCTCAGTAGTTGTGGCGCACGGGCTTAGTTGCTCCGCGGCATGTGGGATCTTCCCAGACCAGGGCTCGAACCCATGTCCCCTGCGTTGGTATGTGGGTTCTTAATCACTGCCCCAGCAACCACTGTACCACCAGGGAAGTCCCTGGACAAAATTTATAAATTAACAAGTAACATCACTAAGTGTGGGACTTTTAATCAATAGGAAACAATGAGATGTACTAAGTACATTCCACTGGACCAGTGCTTACAATAGAAATAAAATACAAACCACATACGTAATTTTAAATTTTTGAGTTGCCGTATTAAAAAAGCAGGTGAAATTAATTTTAGTAATAAATTTTATTTAACCCAATATATCTGAAATATTATCACTTCAACATGTAATCAACATGAAAATTATTAATAAGCTATGTTACAATTTTTTTCCATGCTAAGTCTATGAAATCCAGTGTAGATTTTCCACTTACAGCATGTCTCAATTCAGAGGCAACCACTCAGAAGCTCAGTAGCCGCAATGGCTAGTGGCTATTGCATTGGGCAGGGTAATTCCAGACACTCTTGGGTGGTCTTTTCCTGCTATGATATGGAAAGGATGTGCCGTCCACCTTATCTGCCTTATTTCCAAATGTTGGTTGTTTTTTCTGACAGTACCCAGAGCTTCATATGAAATAGGTGGGCTCTAAGGATGTTTGGGATGCAAAAGTTCATGCAGTGAATCTGAGTGTGGGCTGTGGAGACAGTCTGGGATCGAATCCTTGCAAGGATTGAATGAGATGATACACATCACATCTAGCTCAATGTCTGGCACATAGGAGGTGCTCCATAAGTACCAGTGGCCCCTCTGGCAAGGGAGAGAGTCACTCAGATGAGTCATTCGTCTACACAGAATGGCAGTGACTCGCCCCAGCCAGGGCTAAAGTACTGCTCGCTGAGAAACCCTTTTCAGAAACTTCCCCTGTTTTTAGTACTCACTCTTCCAGAATTCTCTGCAGCCTCCAATGGGGCTCGAACACTTAGCTCCCTCCTTCTCCTTCTCCTCAGAAAGGCTGAGAAAGGGAAAATCAGCTCCTAAACTCCCTCAGGCAGATCAAGTCCCCTAAGACCCTAGCAGCAGGCAGAAGGCACAACCGTGCCATCCACTCCACAGGCGGTGTGGAAGTGAAGCCCAGCCCGGACCCAGCCCACAGAGCCGACTCTTCTCCCCGGTCTGAGAACTGTCCATTTGATAAAAGAGAAAGTGAGGTCAGGGGAGTCTGATAAGAGAGGGCCACACCCTTTAGTGAAAATGCAGGTGCATGAAAAGCTTTCATAATACGTAAAGGCAGGCCTGATATTCAGCCATTAATGCCATTCCGGCTGTTGACAGCCGCTGCCTGTTCTGATGCGCTGGTGCCCAGTTCTCTCCAGTTAAGATGTTGTTATTCAAATAGTACCTCTGGATGGAGGTGTCCTTTACGGAGCCTCTCAAGATGCCTCATTATGCCAAGATGGACCTACGGTCCTTCACACGTGCTACTACCTTGCCCTTTCCATCTCTCTTCCTACCTCTTCTCCACGAGATTCAACATCAACAAACAAGCCAGCTACTCCTCCGTAGCTTGCCTGGCCCTTGGAAGAGAGAGTTCCCGATAGTACGCGCTCTGTTGATTGGACCAGAGATGGTCAGCTGAGCCCCAAACAGCTGACCATTGGCTGGCTAGTGAGTTGGGTGTCCTGGATTGGAGAATTGAGCTGGATCCATCAGCTTCTATACACTGTGGCCAGGTAGTGATAAATACACAAAAACAAAGCAAATCAAAAATGGTACTAGGGCTTCCCTGGTGGCGCAGTGGTTGAGAGTCCGCCTGCCGATGCAGGGGACACGGGTTCGTGCCCCGGTCCGGGAAGAGCCCACATGCCGCGGAGCGGCTGGGCCCGTGAGCCATGGCCGCTGAGCCTGCGCGTCCGGAGCCTGTGCTCTGCAACGGGAGAGGCCACAACAGTGAGAGGCCCGCGTACCGCGAAAAAAAAAAAAAAAAAAAATGGTAGTAGAAGTTTATTTGGATTCTGGGCTTGGAGCCTATGACAGCCATTTGGGGATCACTTATAAACTGATGAGCCAGCAGAGAAGCTGATCTACAGAGGAGAAGGAAGAGACACACAGAGGGAGTCAGAAATGAGAAGGAGGCAGGGAGGGAGGGAGGGAAGGAGTGAGAGAGAGAGGGGGAATGAAAGAGAGAGAGAGAGAGGAAGGGAGGGGCAGGGAGCCTCTGTGTCTCCTCTACACTTTCCAGTGTCCTGTTCCAGATTAACGACCTGGGCTACATAACTCATTTCCTGGCTTAGGTTCCAGGAGATCTCTCAATTCCTAATTTGAAGAGATTTCTATTCCTTGAAGACAAATGCACCTTGGCTACAATATTATTCTTTGAGACTCGGATTGAATGCCTCCTTGTGCAAGGACTCCCCTGTCTCAACAGTCACTGCCCTTGGCTGTCTCCTCTCTTGACTCTAGGCATCTCCAGGTCAGGGGCTTGTTCTACATTTCTTTGATATTCTCAGCACCCAGCACAGAGCTCGCTAAGTATCTGTTGCCCTATGTATGATTGTTGATTGAGAGAATTAAATATACCTTAGTGTTTTCAGCCTCCGGAAGAAAATTCCTTACCTTCGCATGGCTTTTATAGTTTATAAAACATATTCATCCCCAGGCTTCTAGCTTAGAGATGAGCTGGTCAGTGTAACTATATGTTTGTGTTCTTCTAGAATGATACCGACTTAGAACCGACTGCTGGGGAGGGCTTCTGGGGCTGCCTCTCACTTGACAGAAGCGGGCAATAGAGAAGTTCAGTGACCTGCCTGACGTCATGCAGTTGGTGACATGACTGAGACCGTAAGTCGGGTCTCCTGACCCCGAATCGGGGTATTTCCTGTGCTCGTAATCTGAATCCTTGTATTTATCTCCACCTTAATGAAATAGGTTGTGATGACCCCCCCAAATGCTAAGTCGATCCTTGAAGAAGGCTTTTTAAGGGCCACCTCTGAAAACCCTCACCTTGCTCCAAGGACTGACTGCTCAGCGAATCTAGGGCAAGGTTTTAAAGAACATCGGCTCCCTAGGAACTAGGGCGGCACTGCCGCTCAAAGCAGCACTTGTCTCCCTGGTTGATCTCCCGGACTGTAACCCCACACAAAACCATAATAGTCAGGCCTCTGAGCTCCACGCTGTCCCCATTCCCCAGAATTCGTCCTCAACTCATCCATCGTATTGCCAAAGCATTCCCAGTGATTCCCACCCGACTCACCATTTCTTGGTACCACCAGGAATGCTAAAGGAAACACTCAAGCCCCAGAAGCAAGCGTCGTATTTCCCTGCTTCTGTTAGCCACTCCTTCCCACCCCCCCCCCCACCGCATTAACATGTGGGATGTCTAGTCCTCAAACTCTTACCCTTTAATCAATACGCTCCTGATAAGAGAACAATTCTCTACAGAATTTTAAGTGGAGTTTACAAATTCTAAGTGCTCACATTAGTGGATTTTTTCCTACATATAGGATATTACACTACTAGGAATATACATATTAAACCAGTAGTCTGGGTATATTCCAATTACTAATGTGATTAAAACCATTTTATCATTTTGGAAATGCTGCCAAGTTTGTCAAAGAAAATGGCTTATCCTCGGGGCTTCCCTGGTGGTCCAGTGGCTAAGACTCCACGCTCCCAATGCAGGGGGCGTGGGTTGATCCCTGGTCAGGGAACTAGATCCCACATGCCATAATGAAAGATCCCGCACGCGGCAATGAAGATCCCGCACGGTGCAACTAAGAGCCGGCACAGCCAAATAAATAAATAAATAAATGGCCCCCCCTCCCCCGCAAGAAAAAGGCTAATTCTCTTATTCTGCACTCAGTCCTCCATGGCAGGCCAGTATGTGTGATTTTTGACAAATGCAAAATGTCCTTTGAAGCTCTCTACAACGGGGGAAAAAAGTCCCCAAATTATGAGAAATACTTTTTTATGCTCCACAAAGGCAACTACCTTTATTTTTGTATTTATGTGAAATTCATGTAACACAATGTTAATCATTTTATAGTGAACAATTCAGTGGCATTTAGTACATTCACAATGTTGTGCAAATACCACCTCTGTTTAGTTCTAAACAATTTTCATCACCCCCAAAAGGTAATAGCATGTCCATTAAGCAGCTGCTCCCTGTTTCCTTCTCCCTCTAGCCCCTGGCAACCACCAATCTGCTTTTTTGTCTCTGTGGATTTACCTGACCTGGACATTTCATATTCATGTAATCATAGCATATGTGGCTTTTTCTGTCCAGCTTCTTTCACTTAGCATGATGTTTTCAAGGTTCATCCACATTGCAGCAGATATCAGTACTTCACTTTTTATAGCTGGATAAGTTTCCATTGTATTCATGTACGGAGCCTGTCTGAACTCGAGGGGACAAGACACAGACCTCAGCTATCTATGGGAGGAGTGTCAAAGAATTTGTGGCCATCTTTAAAGCACCACAATAAGTAAAATGAAATCCTTTTTTTCTCTTGCACTTTTTGGGGGGGGGCGGCTGGAGGGCGTTGCTGAATGTAGCTAGTTGAATTTGCACAGTCTTAGTGTGACTAAGTGGGCCTCCACTGTACTTCGAATCATGGCTTCTCCGCACTGAGGGCCTCCTATAGGCCAGGCACCTGCTTTATTTCTCATAATCACAATGCCTTCAAGTGTAGATGCTGTGCTATTTCACAGGAGAGACCCTGACAGGTTAAGGAACTGTCCGACGGCCAGATAGTATCAACCGCCAAGCCCCTGACCGCCACCTTGCCATGCTGCGTCTAGAGCTCATTCCCCTCTTGGCTTCTGCCTTTGCCCATTCAGGCTACCATAAGAAAATACCAGAGGCCGGGTAGTTATAAACAACAGGAATTTATTTCTCACGGTTCTGGAGGCTGAAAGACTGACAGCAGGTGCAGACATGGCCTGGTGAGGGCCTTCTTCTGGGCGGTAGACTCCTCCCTGCATCCTCACGTGGCGGGAGCGTCCAGGGAGCCCTCTGGGGTCTTTTATGCAGTCCCTTTCACCAGGGTTCCACCCTTATACCCTAAGCACCTCTCAAAGGCCCACCTCCTGATACCATTATACTGAGGGTTAGGAATTTAGAGGCACACAAACATTCAGTCCATAGCAACTGCTCTTCCTGGTCGCCTGACCTTGAATCCTACCCTGTCTAGGTCACAAATCTCACCCTGTCCCTTTCCCGTATCCTCCTTCAGCACATCAAGCAACAGTCACACCTCTCAGCCTGACCTCACCTTCTTCTCCTTCTCACCTCGAGCTGTGCCATCCAGCCCTACTTAATTGCTTCTGGTTGACAGACTATTCCAGCTCCCATTACAGCTCTGTGCCTTTGCACATGCTGTTCCCTTGACTGGAATGCCCTCGTTGTTTTTCTCCTTGGCAAACACCTACTTATCCCCCAAGTCTCAGCTCCTCTGTGAAGGCTCCCTGGTGCCCCCATGTAGAATCAAGAACTCGTTCCCGTGGGTCCCCGTGGGTCCCCGCGGTGCCTGCGGAGCCTCTCCTGTAGCCTTTGCCTTCCCATCTAGGCATCTCCAGGACTCAGCATCACGCCTGGCCCTGGGCCTGCAACACCTGCTCCTGAAGCGGCTGCCCCCTTGCCCAGCCCCTCGGGCCAGCCCCCTGGACGGTGCTCCAGATCTGCAGCAGGTCATGGGGCCCCGGGCCAGATGAGGCAATTCTGAAAGGCACACAGTGTCTGGGGCAGTTGTGCAAGGATTTGGTGGAGGAGGGGTTAGAGTTCTCCAGTTCTCTTTTGCTGAGATGCCGGATGTACATAATCTTTTCCTTTTTCTGGTAAAAAAAAGGACAAAAGTCTCTCCAGAACTTCGGACATCCCTTGTTTGGTCCATTTCTTTTCCTTTACCTCTGTTTCTCCTGCAATTATTTTATCTTCTTCTCCTTTTCTGAGCCCTGGGTGGGGGAAGAGGCCCAGGTTGGAGAGAAGGACGGTGAGGGGAAGAAGCAGAGGGAGGAAAAAAATTGTACATTTTTTTATCCCAAGAGAATTTTTTTGTCTTCTGGGATTCCCCTCTACAAACAAGTGCGCAGAAGCCAACATTTTTGTTTTAACTCAAGGGCTTTCCCTTTTCTTGGGAATTTTCCTGAGGAGGGACAATAGTTAAATGCCGGAGTTTCAGGTGGCCTGGCTATTGAGTCAACACCAAGTTAAGACAGTGGGAGCTGAGAAAAGAGTGTCTGAGAAACTTGCAGATAAAATTTGTTTCAGAAAAGCTGTTCAGCGTTGGTCTCCTTCCTGGGGTCCCTGCCCCCTTTTAGGGGCATACTCAGCCCCTCTAATGCCAGAGTTGCTCTGATCTAGTTAAGGAACACAGTGTGACTGTAAGGAATCTTATTCCTAGAGCTTGTCTCAGGCAGGGTGAGAGGGTCAGAATTTCTGAAAATCATTGCATTTCTGTGACATTCCTTCATTCGTGGATTCTTGTATTTATTCAGCAAATATCAATTGAGCACCTTACACACCCCAGGTAGTGTGCTGGGCCCTAAATTTTCACCAGTGAACAACAGAGACTTTATTTGCCCTGTGTAGCTTCCAGGAAGAATAGACATCACCATATATCACACATACTTCCTGCCTGATTTCTGCCTGTTCTCCTTGAATTGTAGAGCCAAAGAACTTAGAAATGCCTAGTTCAAGGCATGTGTGTTCCAGGTGAGAGAAGAAAGTGCCAGAGAGTTCGATGATCTGCTCAAAGCCACTCCAATTGGTAAGTGGGAGCTGGGACTCCTACACAGATCCTTTGAGAACTAGTTCTGTGCTCTGGCAATGACCCCAGAGACTGAGAAAATACAGGGTTTTTTTCCCCTTAACCTTTGAGATACATGAACATTGTAGCAAATCCACTTTCCTGATGTTGATTATCACCCTGACAGATGCTCTGCGGGCTTAGCATCTGTCAGGATGGTGCTTGCACACATCTTAGCAGGGCTGGTGCTTGAGCACACTAGGTGAACAGAAGTGGTCCGGACCCTATAGAAGCTGATGAGACTAATGGCGGTGACACAGGGCACTATTGTCCAAAAGCCCTGGGCATTCAGGGCCAGCGGTGCCTACCTGAGAGCGCTCTGGAGCCAGCTGGGCGCAGACAAGGCATGGAGCTCCAGGACTGAGCCGGGATGCCCCTGGGGCCGGGCCCGGGAGACAAGCAGAATGCAGAGTCTTCTATATGAAGAGGGCCAGGAGTCATTGCAAAGAAGAGAAAGCCAGGTCTGGTGTAAACCGCTCTGTTATAGGTTGAATTGTCTCCCTCAAAAAGGTGTTGAAGGGCTTCCCTGGTGGCACAGTGGTTGAGAGTCCGCCTGCCGATGCAGGGGACACAGGTTCGTGCCCCGGTCTGGGAAGATCCCACGTGCCGCGGAGCGGCTGGGCCTGTGAGCCATGGCCACTGAGCCTGCGCGTCCAGAGCCTGTGCTCTGCAATGGGAGAGAAAGGTGTTGAAGTCCTAAGCTCCCGTACCTGTGAATGTGGCCTTATTTGGTAATAGAGTTTGTTTGTTTTCTGCTTCTTTTTTTCCTAGCTTTATTGAGATATAATTAACATATAACATTGTGTACATTTATTTATTTGATTGGATACACTTATATATTGCAAACTGTGGTAATAGGACCCTTTGGACCCTTATTTCTTAATTATTTGGAAACAGGATCATCAAATGGATAATCAAGATGAGGTCAGTAGAGTGGGTCCTAACCCAATATGACTGGTGTCCTTATAAAAAGGGGAAATTTGGATGCGGGGACAGACCCACTCACAGGGAGAGTGCCGTGTGAAGATAAAGACAGATATGGGGATGATGTGTCTATAAGCCAAGCCACACCAAGGATTGCTAGCAAACCACCAGCAGCAAGGAAAGAGACCTGGAACAGAGCCTTCTTCAGAAACCTCAGAAGGAACCACCCTTCTGACACCTTGATCACAGACTACTAACCTCCAGAACTGAGACAATAGATAGATCTCTGTCGTTTTTAAGCCACCCAGATTGTGGTATAGTTGACCCTTGAACAACACAGGTTTGAATGGTGTGGGTCCACTTATAGGTGGATTTTTTTCAGCAGTAAATACAGTATGACACGATCCCTAGTTGGGTGAGCCATGGATACAGAATGGCAGGTACAGAAAGCTGACTATGGGATTTTGGTCTTGGAACCAGTCTCCCGTGGATACTGAGGGTCGACTGTACTGTGTTACATCAGCCCTTAGCAAAGTAGTACAGGCTCCAACTGGAGTGAGCAGATTGGAGTGGGAGCTGGACGCTGCTTGAGAAATGCCCAGAGTCCTGGAAGAGCCATCAGGGATTCACACTAAAATAAGGAACATCATGGGGGAAGGGGGGAGGGATAAACTGGGAGACTGGGATTGAAATATACACACTACTGTATATAAAATAGATAACTAATAAGGGCCTACTGTATAGCACAGGGAACTCTACTCAATACTCTGTAATGGCCTATATGGGAAAAGAATCTAAAAAAGAGTGGATATATGTATATGTATAACTGATTCACTTTGCTGTACACCTGAAACTAATACAACATTGTAAATCAACTCTACTCCAATAAAAATTTTAAAAAAATAACATCACTGGGTAAGCCCATGATTCTGGCCAAGGTCTCCTGCTGCTTCCAGACCTGGTCGGGGAGAGTCACAGACCCTTTGAAAACCTGGATCTCCTCACCATCTCTGCCCACAGGGGCCTTGAGCGTCTCTGAAGATCAGAAATGCCTCCACTTTATTGGGGGCAAAATCAATTTCAATTGCTGTCAGCTTGTCTTCCAGCTGTCAGTTTGGGCCAGAGCTTCATATATTTCCTATCAATAATTCAATTATATCAGCAGTAGAGGCTCCAGGGCTTCCCCGGGGAGCCAGCGAACACCATTCATTATTAAGCTCCAGCCTGGATGCCTACCCCGTTACTCCTCCCTTCCTTTCTCAGCCCTTCATTTTCATCTCCTTTTTCTACTCTTTCTCTGAGTCTGTTCCCCATCATCTGGTGTGGACACCGTTCAGATTTTGTACAGTTTTCCACACCCATATGCTGTCATCCTACACATGCAGAGATGCAAGAGTCTAAGAGGAAAGATGTAGTTAAGAATTCTTCCAATTCTTCATCATACTTAAAAAGGCTTTGTGTGTAGGAACATTTATAGGTTTTTGCTTGTTTGTTGCTCTTTTCTCCCCCCAAGATCCTTGTGAATTGTTCAAACAGGGCATCTTGGCCGGACGGCTGGGGAGAAGGACCACAGGCTTCCTTTTGTTGGCTCCTTTGTACACCCTGATTGCCCGGGAGCCTCTGGTTGTGTGAGTGGTGGAGAAGAGGAGTGAGTGGGTTGCGTAGACTGTGTAGCGGCCACTGGAGAGGCGCAGGGCCAGGAGAAAGGGATCAACCGTGGGCTGGCTGTTTCCCACCTGGCTCCTTGAGCAGGACACAACCTTTGTTAGGAGCCAAGGACCAGCACTGAAGGAACTGGCTTCACCAGAGACCTCGTGAGACTCCGGGCTCATCTCACACCAGGGATCAGTGGCCAAGACTGCACCTGGGGCAGCATCCGTGACAAGGCCAGTCAGCAGTGGCAATGGTGAGACAGCTTTCAGCGGCATCTCAGGCAGTGAACAGTAATGAGTGGGATTTGGAGCATAAGAGGAGTAACATTGGCCAGTCCATGGTGACTGCCAGCAACAGACAGTCTGGTTTGAGGGCACATAGGGGCTCCTACAAGTAACTGGGAGAACTGAACAGAGTGAGGGCGGGGACAAGGCCTATGGGCTTGCAGTCAAGCAGCTGGGGGCTCAGGACCACTGTATTTTGGAGATTGACGTTAATCTGATCTCTTTGGAACTCATAGTCTGTGGAAGTCTGCAACATACGACTTATATCCTAAATACAGGGTGATTAAAGAAACAATCGTTGGTCACTTTCACTTTCAAATATTTATTCTTCATTGTTCTGGTGATCTATAGCTAGGAAACAAAATGATATATGAAATCTTCAGATTAATGACTGGCCACAGTATTACAAAAAAAATAAAGAATTTAATGTACAGTATCCCTTCCATACAAAGGTCTCGTCTGATTTACCTGCCTCCTTTGTGTACACTTAACCATCTCCCATTGACAGTATTTATTGAAAGTGACTGTATTGCACTAAAGTCTATTGGTATTATCTATTGTAATAAATAAAGGCACTCATTTGAAAAACTCAGTTCCAAACACTACAGTTTATTACACAGAAAGTAATGACTCTCAATATGAAAATGAGGGCATTGAAGCAATCTACTGTGACAATATTTCATTTATGGACAAAAGTACCTTTAAAGGAGATCTCTGGAAAATTTCTAGCAGAAAGGTTTAAAATAGGACTGCATTTTGCAATACAGTTCTATGCAGCTAGAAATCATTACAAGGGGAAGCGATAAACAAATGAAATAAAATGTCCAAACTACTTATAGTTAAGAACAATTTAACTTGTTCTAGTTGCTAAGGGGGCTTATTTAAAATGTAAATAAAGTAAGTAAAAAGCAATGTACCTTCTAAGACTAAAGAAATTACAAAGGATGTTAATTTTTCAAGTTATCATGTTAAGAAAACATGATGGAATCAGACAGATAATTGAAAAATTACTTAGTAATTGTCAAGATGTCTTCCTCCCCAAATGGTCTAAGAGGACATTAATCGGTAAGCATTTTGTTTTAGATAAATATTTTTACAAAATGTGCTTTCAAAGTCCCCACTGGAGTCCCATCAGCTGAATCATGTTCCTTTAGAGTTAGACTATCAGAGCTGAGTTCCAGGGTCCTAGGAAATGTTTATGGGTCACGAAGGAACAGCCGTTTACTTCCCAGGCATTAGTGTTCACATCCAGTCACTTGATCTCCATAGCTGGGCTACTGGGTACTCTCCTGTGTGGGACACATCACCAAGGAGTCTGGTCTGGTCTACTTTAGCCTTCAGCCAGTTTTACCGCAAAATACACTCTCAAATTCCTTTTTAAGAGAATCTCCATGTCTTTCCTGAATATATTTCAGGAACGCTGTGGTCCACTGCAGAGTCGTTGCCTTATCGGTCTCGGCGTTGCAGAACGGGACTAAAAGATTCAACTCATCACAACAAATGCGGATTCTGCGCCTTCTATCTCTTTCCATGCGGTTGTGCCTCTCCCTGCGCTGGGACCTGCCCCGCTGGGGCCCGCTCTGGGTCTGCTCCCCGAGGGTGGCCTGGGACGACTCCACCGACTTGCCAAGCACCCTGCGCTGCTGTGGAGCCTTCACCCACATTCTGGAGCTCTCCAAGGGCTCTTCGTTCTATGTTTGTGTCCAACTGACGTACCCTACTCCGACTCCTCTTACTTATTGCTTGTTTACATAGTGCTTCTCCTACTTTAATCCAAACCTGCTCAGGCAAAGCTTGGATGCTTTGTAGCTTCAAGTACAGAACATGAGTTACTAGAACTCTGTGTTTGTGAAAGATTAGAATTTCCACTAGTAGAGCAACTATTTGCAGTAAACAGAGGGTATGTAAATTGCAGAGCAGTAGTTGCAGCAGCAGTTTTATTTTTCACTAATGTTGTACATTTGTTTTGTTGCTGATGAAGAGGAACATTCACTAATTCGGATGGATGGCGAATAAGAGTTACCAAATTGTTGAGCGCCATGCCCGGCTCGGTGGGATCCGCGCCGCGCGGCGCTGGCGCGGGCTCGGCTGGGATGCTGTTGAAGCGGTCCTCCAGGCGGACGCGCACGGCCGACTTGGCCCGCGCCTCGCGCGCCCTCCACGTTCTCCTTGCCGGCGCCGTCGGGCGCCTTGGGCCGGCGTGTGCCGGCGCTCGGGCCGTCGGCGCCCGGCGTCTTCTCGGCGGCGGGGAGCGCGCCCGCCTTGCTCAGCAGCATCATGCGCAGCTCCTGGAAGTCGATGTGGCCCAGGCACTGGTTGGCGCCCGCGAAGCCGCCATCGGCCAGCGCAGGCGGGCACAGCACCGGGTACACGGGCGGCGCGCCCCCCGCCGCCGCGCCCCCGGCCGCCGCGAAGACCCCCGCCTTCCGCGCCAGGAGGGCCGAGTTGAGGCGCGTCTCGAGCTCGCCGTCGGCCGCCGCCGCCTCCATGTGCGAGTAGAGGATGTGCTGCAGCTGCGTGTACTCGATCTCGGTCATCTCCACAAGGCTCAGGTCGGTGGTCGTGAAACTCAGCCCCGCCTCGCCCAGCGCCGCGTCCGCGCTCTCGGGGCCCGCCGGTCCGCCCGCCTGCGGCGGCTCCGGCTGTCCGGGGCCCGACATGCCGGCGCCAACAGCGTGGGGCGCGCGGGCGGGCCGGCGGGGCTAGGCCGGGCGGGCTCTACCATTTCTTTATCTCTAAATTAAGGTAATAATATTTACTGGTATCAGAAAGTATAGGCTATTTTATGCTGCAGTAACAAAGACCCCCAAATCTCAGCTGCTTAATACCACTACAGTTTATTTCTCACTCACGCAAAAAGTCCAGCAATTCCATAGTAGAGCCGTGGGTCCAGTGATTCTCCAGGGCAGCTGTTCTCCATGAGTTGGTTCTTCTTTCCAGGGTGCGTTGGTCTTAAGGCACCTCTATACCAACATGTGCTTCCAAGATCACTGTAGCAGGGGAAGAGAGTTTAAATGCTTCCGTGCAAAAGTGACTCACATTTCATTGGCCAAAGCAAGTTAAATGGCTACGCCTAGTTTAAAGGGGGAAAGAAAGCATAATCCTCCCTGCCAGAAAGACAGGAGGACCTGACAGAGTGGTGAGCAGCAGTGATGTCATTTCACTACTCCAGAGGGTAGAGGCGGTGATTAAATGAGATCAAGTCATCCCTGAGAACCACACAGCCACATTGAGAAGAGATTTCTAGAAGGCTAGTTAGCCCCATTCAACAATTATTCCTGCTCCGTAACCTCAGGGACACAAATTTAACTGGTGAGTTACATTTGCAGGTTTTGGAACTTCCATGGTGTCTTAGTCCATTCAGGCTGCTATAACAAATATCACAGACTGAGTGGCTTATAAGGAAAATTAATTTATTTCTTACAGTTCTGGATGCTGGGAAGTACGAGGTCAAGGCACTAGTGTCTGATGAGAGCCTGTTTCCTCCTAGACAACCGGTTGTCTTCTCACTGTAAACTTAAATGTCAAAAGGGGCAAGTGAGCTCTCTGGGTTCTCTTTTTCTGAGGCCACTAATCTCATTTGTGAGAGCTCCATTCTCATGACCTAATCACCTCCCAAGGCTCCACCTCCTAATACCATCCTCTTGGAGGTTAGGATTTCAACATGTGAATTTTGGGAGGACACAAACATTCAGACCATAGCACATGTTCATTCTTAAAGAGTTGAGACGCTTAAGTATCAAATTTGAGAATACAAAAATTTTGTTAGTGTAAATGAGTAGACATAATGACTTCAGAAGACTCACAAAGTCTATTAAATGTTTCTTTCCACTTCCTTATACTTTCACCCCTTCCAACTGCAACCCCCAAAGCGAAACAGTAACCCAAAACAAAGCACTTTCTCTAATAGGTAACACTGACAGTCACTCATAAAAAGCCCTTTCCTTGTGTTTAGGGACTTTGCACTGGCTGTCACCTAGCTTCAATTTTCCCCAGGAAGGATGTCAGTCGGGATGAAAGCACATTCCAACCAATTAAGATTTTAGGGCCCTACAGAGATTGTTTTTGATTAAATTGTGGGTTTTCTACTCATGCTCCCCTTGAAGAAATTTTAAACCACTCACTATTTTCCAGGCCTGCATGACCTAATGGGGAGATAGCTGTGTACAGTTTTAAAATGCCTTCAGCGTTCTTGGGAAAGGCTACTTAATATTTAGCCAACTACTTTTTTCCCTTTAATCTCTGTAATTACCTTTTTGTAACAGAGGCAGGAGGAGGGCTGGTAGCCAAACAAGCCCAACAAGCGAAGAAATACTAGGACAAGAAGGGAAAATTAGACAATCAGAGTGAGGTGGAGAGGCAGGACAGATACGGGAAGCTAAATGCTGCCCCAGACCTCAGAGGGAGGGGCCAGATGGAGGCAGTCAGGGAGCAGAGATATTAAGAAGGAATTTGACCCTTTTAGCAAAAAATTATCCAGAAAATATATACTTTCCTGCTTTAGTATGTGGACGGTGCAGGGAATAATAGAATCACTAATGACTGCCTCATCCTACACCAGCCTGCAATTATACTCTCATTTGTGAGTGCATTGAAATGATGGCTTCCACCTCCACTGGTCTGGACACTCCACCAGATGAGGTCTGGGTCAGGCTTTGTTCACCGTGGTAACCCCAGAGGCTAGCACGATGCCCAGCACATGTAGCTCTTAAAATGGTGCCTGGTAAAAAAAAAAAAAAGAAGAAGAAGAACGGTGCCTGGTAAGTGTTAATACCAGTGAGTATAAAAATGTTGGGTATCATCATCATTATTGCTCATATAAGCTAGAAAATGGTTTTGGATAAATCTCTGACTTTGCATTGCTTTTTCTCTTTGTAAAAGAATGTAGCCTGGGCTTCCCTGGTGGCTCAGTGGTTAAGAATTTGCCTGCCAATGCAGGGGACATGGGTTCGATCCATGGTCCAGGAAGATCCCACATGCCGCGGAGCACCTAAGCCTGTGCTCCACGACTACTGAGCCTGTGCTCTAGAGCCCAGGAGCCACAACTACGGAGCCCACGTGCCACAACTACTGAAACCCATGCACTCTAGGGCCCATGTGCTGCAACTCCTGAGCCCGTGTGCCACAACTACTGAAGCCTGCGCCCCTAGAGCCCGTGCTCCGCAACAAGAGAAGCCACCACAATGAGAAGCCCACGCACCACAATGAAGAGTAGTCCCTGCTCACCACAACTAGAGCAAGCCGGCACGCAGCAATAAAGACCCAACAGCAGACAAAAGTAAATTAATTAAAAAAAAAAAACTTTAAAAAAAAATTAAAGAAAAAAAAGAATTTAGCCTAAGCTAACCAATAGTCTCTGAAAGTCATGCTGTTTTAAATGTAGTGAAATTACGATCCAGAGGGGCTGACAGGTTCCAGCTTATCCTCATTCTTCCCACATCTGTGACCAGCTCTTTTTTCTGACCATTGGCCCTGCTGACCAATAGCAACTTCAGGCTCAACCCCAGGCACAGAGGTAACAACCTCTCGTGGGCTTATCCACCAGCCTTGTGTGGTCCCTCCAACTGCTGGGCATTCCTGGCTCCCCAGGGTCCCTGAAAGCACTGACTGGTCCGTCCATGCCAGTGCTTAGGCTGGTCTTCCAGCCCTTTCTTTTAAACCCCTCTTTCTCAGTTTCTTCCACAATTGTGTAAGGTCTTATTCATATAACAAACCTCTTATTTTGTACCCTCAGTGGTTCTACTTCCCTAATCAAATTCCGTTATGGTTATGGTAGCTGGTCTCCAGACCTGCACCCGTGTGCCACCCAAAAGTTACAGCTCTGTGAAGTCTGCCTGGCCCTGTGGCTCTCTTGAATCAACACAGACCACAGTAGAAGTGACAAATATCTCTTCTGGCCCTAAGGCTCAAGAAGGCCTGGCGACTTCCTCTTTGGCACTTGTAGGATCCCCCAGGCACCATGGAAGAAGTCCAGCTACCCTGCTGGAGAGACCACATGGAAAAGCCTGGAGAGGGAGAAGCCCTTCTCTTATATAGAGAAGCCCTCCTTCTATATGAGAGATAGCCCCCCCCCACCTCAGTGTCCCTCTGAGCCCAGCCTCCCGGTCACCCTCACCAAACACGGGGATGAGAAGTGGAGATGCAAGGCGCCATCTTGGATATTCCTGCCCCAGCTGACATCTGACTGTAGAGGCAAAGAGGTCCTGAGTAAGACCAGAAGAAGAACTGACCAGCCCCACAACCCACAGAAGCAGGAGGAACAAGAAAATCATTGTTTTAAAACTCTTTCTATTTTGACATAATTACAGACTTACAGAAAAGATATAAAAATAGTACCCCCAAAAAATCCCATATACTTTTCACCCAAATTGCCCAAATGTTAACATTCCATCCACCTACCCTCCACCACACTAAACTACTTGAAAGTAAAACGTGATAACTCTTTATCCCTCTATAACTCAGTGTGTATCTCTCTAAAAACAAGAAAATTCTCTTTCATTAACACAGTAGAATTACAAAATCGGAAAATCACTTTTTTTTTTCCTTTGCGGTACGCGGGCCTCTCACTGCTGTGGCCTCTCCCGTTGCGGAGCACAGGCTCCGGACGCGCAGGCTCAGCGGCCATGGCTCACGGGCCCAGCCGCTCTGCGGCATGTGGGATCTTCCTGGACCGGGGCACAAACCCGCGTCCCCTGCATCGGCAGGCGGACTCTCAACCACTGCGCCACGAGAGAAGCCCAGAAAAATCACATTTTTATAATGTATCATGTAATCTACACACCTGGCTCAAATTTTGCCAGTTGTCCCAAAAATGTCCTTATAGCAAAAGAAAATCCTGGATCACACATTACATTTGCTTGTCATGTCTCTAATCTCCTTTAAAGTGGACCAGTTCCTCTGGCTTTCTTTGCCTTCCATGACATTGACACTTTTGAAGAGTTCTAGCCAGTTAGTTTGTAGACTGTCCCTCAGTTTGGGTTTCTGTTGTCTCCTCATGATTAGATTCAGGTTATACATTTTTGGCAGGAAATACTACAGAAGAGATGTTGTATTTTTTTTAGCGCATCGTATCAGGAGATATGCAATACTGATTTGTCCCATTACCAGTGATGTTGAATATGAACTTGGTTATGATGGCGTGTGACAGTTTTCTCCATGTTAAGTTACTATCTTTTTCTTTGTAATTAATAAGTGTCTTACAGAGAGATTCTTTGAGACCATGTAAATATGCTGTTTATCACGATACTTTGATCCACGAGCTTTAGTATCCATTGATGAATTGATGAATCAGTTATTACCATGATGATTGCCAAATGACAATTTTCTATTTTCATCATTCCTTCTGTGTTTAATTTATTCCAGTGTAAGAAAGAGCTCTTCTCTCCCATTTGTTTATTTATATCAGTTTTCACTAATTTATTTACATTTGGTTCAGTGGGTTATAACTGGTTATCATCATGATTTATTCTGATGCTTAAATTGTCCAAGATTTGGCATTTAGGGGCCTCTTCAACTGGCTCTGTGTACTTTCATATATTCTATCATTTTTTGAGCCCTTCTATACTTTTTTGGCACAAAATGTTCCAGGCTCATCTTGTACCATCCCTGCTCCAGTCTTGAAATCAACCATTTTCCTAAGGAGCCCCATTGCTTTTCAGTGGGGAAAGGTATTTAGAAACTATGATCTGGGCGCTAAGCTTGCTCATTGCTACTGAGTGTCATCACTTTTTGGCCTTCTTAGTGGAAAGAAGTCAGAAATATATGTACATATACACATGCACAAATATATATTTCAATATATATATAGATAGAGAGATAGATCTCCACATTTTATTTTATAACTATCTATCTATCTATCATCTATCTATCTATCTATCTATATTAAAACCATTAGTTCCAACCACACGTTCATACTGATACCTCCCATTCTAAGCCAATCCCACAGGGCTTTATTCTAACTCTCTCACTTTCTATATCGATAATTTCCTTTTCCAACAGTGAAAAACCTGGGTCCTATTATCCATGACATAATGTCTTATCTTCTTAACCCTAGAATATATAGAAAGTCGTTTCAAAAGCGTTAAACCATACCTCGGCAGAAAAAAAGCAAAACAAAACTGCTGACCTGACTTCAGTGTTTACAGGTAATTTTTGTGTCTAGCTTCAGGGTATATGGCCCCAATACTTTGTTAAAAGTTACTTGAGATGGTTATGGTTGTTGTTTTAAGCCACTAAGTTTTGGAGTGGTTTGTTTTGCAAGGGATTGTAGAATGACTTTGCAAATTAGAATTTATTACAGGTCCAGTGTGAAGAAGGAATCAGGCAGAATCTAAATGACATCAAGCTGTGGGGAAAGAAGCTTCATCTGACCCATGGAGAAACAGGCATTCATTAGCTTAGGCACCTCTTGGGTGGGTCGGGGAAATGTAGTACTGGCCTTGGGTCTAATTAAAAATCAGGTGAAGTTTGTCTTAGACATCCTATCTCTCTCCTTTCTCCAACACATGCATCTGATGGAAATGTCACTCCCTAGATATTCATTGCTCTCTGGCTACCCACAACATCCTGCCATGTTTTCCCAGCTTTGCTTGGGAACTCCTCCCCCAATCCTCCATTAATCTTCCCAGGCTCCAGCTGTGAATAACCTGTGAGTCCTTGAGAGAATAGCTGTATAGTTCAACAAATTCACAACAGAGCATGAGACTATTATCTAACTAGTGCTACACTTGTTACACTCAGGCCCTGGGGAAGAGTGGGAGATACCTTAGGACCAAGCTTTTCCTGTCTTGACCCCTGACCTCTTTCTACTTAATCTATGGGTTAGAATTGTCCTGCTAGGAAGAGCTAGAGGAAATGTATATAATGTTTGCTGGCTTGAAATCTATTACAGATCATTTCTTTATCACTTGAATGGTTTAATGCATAAGTAAATACATTGAGTTTATACATGTACGTATGTTACCGAACTAGAGAGTTCATAAGCAACTGCGTTCCTGTAAATCCTGAGGCAATGAATGTCTTTACTATCCACCACTTCAGTAATGCATGAAGAAATGTGTTAGCTGGAAGAACTGGTCAGTGGAAACCTTAGTAAGACTGCTGCTGGCCTTGCTGCCATCACTGCAGGGTGGGACATTGGTGACTTCTCAAATTAAGGGGTTTGAAGAGAACTCATTGATCTGCTGACTTGTTCGGGTGGTTGGAGCACTTCATGTATTGAGCATCACAGCAACGACCCCAAAGGGTGGTGGTGGGGTCTTCAGAAGCAGCCAGAAGGATTGATCACAGACTATGTAACCATGTCTCAGGGTGTCAGAAATTCTTTAGGGGAGGAGAAGCTTATAATAAGAACAGAGTTTCTGTCATAATCAAGATGAGGGCTGAGTCATTGTATTTGAATTTGCAAAGAGATACGACCTTATTCTGTACTCCAGACTGGCAAGGCAGGGCATAACTCCTCATATAACGCCATGTCAGGTGAGAAATGGTGCCTGCCCATCCGAATTGTTCTCTGCAGCTAATTTCACAAGTGTCTCAAGGGCAGAGCAAGATAAGTGAGCATAATGAATTTCAGTATTACAGAGAGATTTCCAGGGCGTTACATTACAAATTAATAAGCCGAGATGAGTTTGGAGAGATGATTATTAATGTGCCTGGCTGGTCTGTTTTCTGTGGCAGAGCTTCTTAACTTGAGGTTCAGTGATGCATCTCAGGAGATCCATCCTCCCCTAGATTTTATTTAGAGTTGTGCTTGTGCATTTTTATGAGGAGAGAGGCTGCAGCTTTCTTTAGATTTTCAAGGGGGTGCTTGACCCCTCAAAGGTTAAGAATCTTGATCTATTTCCACATCTCTGAGACTCGGTCTTCTGAGCCCTGTAGGAGACTTCCAGCTGAAGGATGCCCTCCCGTAGTGTGTTCAGATTTTGACATCCCTCCCACTTCCACCCCCAAATTGTGGCAGGAAGCAGAGCACCACCTGGCTCACAAGTGCTAGAACTATCTCAGCTCCCTTAGTAGGAGTCCCTTTCCTCCTCAAAAGAGAATATTTGAATGCAAGCGAGGATGTGTGAGGAGCTAACTGCCCCAATTTATTTCAAAGAGGAAATTAGTCCCAAATGAAGTTATTTCCAACATTCCTCATGCTGGATTATGAGACTTGAGAATCAATGCTCAACTGAACAGCGAGATGTCTTCTGGAAGAACAGTGAAAAACCAGTGTGAATTATGCAGTATTTGTGATCTGATGATCCTGGGAGCTCTGGGGCAGACTTCCTGGGAGGCAGTCTTGGCTCTACTGCATCCCAGCAGTACAATCTTGGTAGATTACTTCACATCTCTGGGCCTCAGTTTCCTCATCTGTAAAATGGGGATGATAATAATAGCACTGACTCTGTAGGGTTGTTTGTGAGGATTTAATGAGGTTATCTTTTGTAAAGCCCCAGAACAGTGTTCAACATGCAATAAAGAGCCAATAGATGGCTATTGCTCTTGTCTTCACCATCAATTTGATCCACTACATAGTCAAATTTATCAGTTAGTTCAGAGTCAGTTGATCACTGGTGTAGACCCTAATTTTGCATCCACTTAGCTTTCGGCTGCTATGAGAGATTTTCATTAAACGTTAAGTAAATTTGATTAATCATTTCAGGCGGCATTTATGTCAGGGAGTGGATGGGCTTGTTTCTTAAGGAAACCTAGCTTCAGTCCCGAGACTGTCGATATAGCATTTCTGCCTGCAAGCAAAGATCCAGACCATGTGATGTAGAAAAACAATAATGATCCTAATGACCACTTACTTAGGGCCTTCCTTATTGTAAGGACCCTACATATATTATTACACTTATTTGTCATAATAATACGATAAGATTAGCCTGACATACCATTTCGCAGATGGGAAAATTGAGACTCAGAGAGGTCGAGTACTTTCCTCAAGGTCACACAGCTGACTTGTACACACATGGACTGACTCCAAAGCCCCACACTCTGTCTTCTAGACTTAGCTTCCTCCTGTTTTCACAATTACCAACCAATGAGATGAGAATAATTTTATGATGCCTCCCAATGCTCTTTTATTAGCAGCGCAGCTTGTTTCAAGGGGCCTGGCTGGGCAAAGGAACAGGGAATGGGATCCATTGATTTCGTCATCTGGTCATCTCTCAAACTCAGTGTGTGCTAAGCTAGCCTTGCTTCCCCACACTCCATGTTCTGTGTACCTCCGTCTCAATTCCTCCTCCTTCTGTAGCCTCTGTCCCACTTACCAGCTCATTCTCTTCCCTATCACACTGGCAGGAAACCAAGGAACCTCTCGCTCCTTCACCCTCAGCCTCCACTTTCAGTCAGTCACGAAGTCCTATTGTTTCAATCCTTAAAATGCTTCTCCATCCTCACTACCTTTTCTTAATTTGGGTCTCGTCATTTTGTGGTCTGGTTATTGCAACACTTTCCCAAGTGGTCTCCCAGTCTGTAGTCTGTCCTCATTATGTTCCGTTTCCATGTTGTCTACAACATTTCTAAAGACAAATTTGATTTTGTCTTTCCCCTCGGTCCCTCCAATTGCCCACACTATAAAGTCCAAAGCCCTTATCGTGCCTTACAAGGTCATGGGTGAGAATTTCTGGGGTATCCACCCAGTCCACGAGTCACAGATCCCCCTTTCTCTGGGAATTGTCCCCTCTCTCATCCAGGGTTGGGTTATCAGGCACCATATTTGCAAAGTGTGACCTCACCCCTTAGCAATAGTTGATTGAACCCGGGGTGGTCCCATGACTGGCGCTGTACCAGCCAGAGATCTTGCACCAAGAATTGGAATTAGGACCACAGAATTATTTTCTCTGTGTGTCTGAGTCTGAGTTTCTATGGAAACGCTAGAGCTATGAGCAGGACAGGTGTTCTGTCCCATAGACTGGATTGGCCAGAGTTCCCGTCTGGAAGGAGAGAGAAGGAAACATTCCTGTCTGCAGAGAGAAGTGTAAAAAATGAAGTGTGAACACTGCCTGGACTCACCATGACCTTCCACTTCCAAGTGTTAGTCCTTCTTGGCACCCTGGTGTGTTCCTGTCTTTGGGTTCTGAGAGATTTCCTGTTTCTTTATAGCAAGTCCCTCTGTTCAGCTTAAGTCAACTTCAGTGGTTTTTACATACAGTCAAAGCCCCTGCTAATTTGACCCCTACTTTTTTTCCTCACATTTCCTGCTAACTCTTCCACCTTTCCTCTGTGCTTCCTGTGCACTCATCTTTCACATCAGCCACGAAACCATTCATTGCTTCCTTACCATTTCCTCCACTCCCGTCACTCTAGGCCTTGGGTCATGCCGTTCCTTCTGCCTGGAATCCCCTTCCCTACCTCGTGGGTCTGGGAGACTGTAACCCTTTTAGGCACTGTTCATGTATAACTTCCCTTCTGAAGCTTTTCAGTAGTCCTTCCTTTGTGGCCTCAGGGCTTTCTTTATGTCCCTCTTGGCTCTGTGTTTATGTGTCTGACACCACACTAGCCTGCAAACTCCTTGCGGGCAGGGCCCAGCCTTCCTCATTTCTTTAATCCCATTGTCCGTAGCCCAATTTGCAGAGCTTCTTGAAGTGTTGGCAAAATGAAGGTTTGTGACTCAAAATTCTGTCTAGTCATCTCAAGTATGCCTTCCCTGTGTACACATGGTACCTAGGGTTGGAGATGCCTTCAAAAATAGCCCCAGAAGAGGAAAGGTAGAGGGGCTTGAGGAATCCAACCTGTATCCTGCTCATTCTTGACTTCCCCAAAGCACCTCAGAGGCTCTGGCTTGACCTTGGCTTCCTTTCTGGCTGGAAATTCAGTGTGTCCTCAGAACATTACAGTCCCATGGCGGATCTCGGGCATCCCCCAGAACTTGGCAATGAATGGTGTCTGACGTTGCTGTTTCTCTTCCCCCTTTCGGTATCCTCTTGCAGATACCTGATGGGCTCACATAGCCTCCTGGCTGCCCCTTCCTCCCTTTTCCTTCCCCTGCTGCCTTCACCCCAGCCCTGAAGTTCCCTATCCCCCTGGACATGCCATTCCATCAGAATTCTCTTTCAGGCCCCATATCTTTGACCTTTCACATTCAGAATTAAAAATGAGCATTTATTACGTGCTGTGCCAGGCAATGAGCTACATGGCAATGAGCCAACTAGAATGGACGACTATGTGACAGGCTCTGGTGCCAGACTTCCTGAGCTTGAATCCTGACTAGGAATTGGAATAATAGTAGGAATAATAATGGTTCTTACTTCATAGGACTGTTATACAATTTAATGCATGTGAAGTACTTAGAACAGCAGCAGGCACACAGTAGTTGCTCAATAAGTTATTATTCATGGGTGAAGATAACATTGTTCCAACTTGAAGACACATGAGCATCCCAAGGACGCTAACAATTTGGTGACCCTTCAAAGCAATATTACTAAATCCTTGTTCAAATTGTATTTCGAGCCATGGTGCTCAAACTAGGCTGTACATTGGAACTTTTTAAACACTCAACTCCCGAGTTGTACCCTGTGGAAATAAATGAAGATGACCCAAGGAGAATCAAAGGCTATTTATTCAGAGATTTTGCTCCAGCAAGAAAAAGAGCCACAATCACTTGCATTTGGTAGCGGCTCAAAGGCAGGCAGAAGAGTAGGAAAGCTTTATGGTGGCAAAAGGCAAGGCTCCAGGTGTGCCCTGCCTGGGGTTGTTGACGCGGGGAAGCTGGAAGCAGGCTCACTGGAAGAAGAGCTTCCTCCTGTGTTAGGGGCACATGTTTGACTTTCCCTGGCTCTTCCTGAGTTGGAAGCAGAGGCCAAAATTAGGCAGATATTAAGTACTGGGTGTTTGGGGCCAGTTGCTACAGAAGTTGTAGTTTGTTTTCCTGGGCTGGGTTCTGCAGACAGTGGGTCAGGGTTCTGTTGTCATATGTGGTCTCGCCGTTGTCCGTTTGTATATTCAGTCTCTCAACCCAGATCAACTAAATCAGAATTGGTGGATCCAGGGGTGCGAGCTTAAATCTTTTCTTATAAACTCTCCAAATGATTTCCTTGAGAGCCAGGGTTAAGAACCATGATTTTGAGAGAGAGCCTGAGTACTCTGCAGGGGAAGGGTGGAGAACAGAGGTACAAGGGAAGTGTGTTTCCTCTGCCCTGTTCCCCTCAGGAACAAGTCCCCTGGGTGAGGTGACCCACCCTCCAACAAGCTGGTTAGTGATCATCTTACACCTTGAGGTACCTTTAGAGGATGTGTCCCTAACCCCAGTGCAGAAACTTACCAAAAATACGACAGCTGGCAGGATTTTCCCTCTGTTTTAGCATCTCCTATAGATTGGCTTTCATTGAAATTAGAATAAAAATCCAAACTCACCAGGACCTACAAAGCCCCTGACAATTCTCTGGTCCATCGACTGTCCCTGTTTCCCTCAGTCTCCACACCCGCCCTTTACATCCCCAGTTCAGTCTGGTCCTGTTGCAGGGCCCGTGGTCTTCTCCATCAACCATGCTCTTCCCTCAGATCTTTCCATGGCTTGCACCTTATCATTCAGGATTCAGAGGAAATTCACATCTCAGAGAAGACTGTCCAACCCCCCTTGCTAGGGTACTTCTCTCCTCTTGCAGTCCTATTGGTTTATTTTGTTTTCCTCATAACACTTGCCTATCTGAAATTAATCCGTTTATATGTTTATTGCCTCTCTCCCCCAACAGCAGGATAAGCTCCCTGAAGGCAGAGGTTTTTGTCTGTTAACAAGACACAGCTGATTCTTTTTATTTTTCCTAATGAGTTTAGGACTCAAACCTTTATTCATGCTGTAAAGGGGAAGAAAAATGATGAGCAGTCACATACATGGTGTAACAAGACTGGTTCTTCCCATACAGAGCAACATAAAAGTACTTTTTTTTGTTTTGTTTTGTTTTTTTGCGGTATGCGGGCCTCTCACTGCTGCGGCCTCTCCCGTTACGGAGCACAGGCTCCGGACGCGCAGGCTCAACGGCCACGGCTCATGGGCCCAGCCGCTCCGTGGCATGTGGCATCTCCCCGGACCGGGGCACGAACCCGTGTCCCCTGCATCGGCAGGCGGACTCTCAACCACTGCGCCACCAGGGAAGCCCCATGTCAACATATTTTTAAACATTAAAAAGAGAACCTAGAACGATCCCAAGTGTATAAATATTGGGGATTTAAAATTTTCAAAGTGAAATTCAGTGGGAAGAGGGACATGATAAAAAAGCCACTGGTATTACTTTATCACAAAGGATTCAGATCTTGCCCTGAATTTTCACAGACACACCATAATCTAGTAATAAAGCACCTCCCCATCCCCAGTTTTGCTTATTTTCCAAACGGATTTTGGCTGATAGTTTCCCCTCTAATACGGTTATCACTTAAAACACACAAACATTCAAACTAAAGATACAGTGGATTACCAACTGTAACCTTAGCAAGCCTACACGGATTGTTCGCTACCAAATATTACAGTAATTTTACGGTGATCACAAAAAGTCATTAGGTTCTCCTTGTTACAATGACGACGAAAAGTAAAACCTCTTGCACAGCTGTATTCTTAGTGCTTGAAACGTAATAGGCGCTCAATACATGTTTGTTGAGTGAATGAAGGGGATCAGGACTTTGCTCTTAATGCAGCCCTCTGTCATTTACTAACTGTTGTGACTTTGGATCAGTCACTTCAGCCTCTCCGAACCTCAGTTTTCTTATCTGTAAGTGGGAAGAAATACCTTCCTAGACTGTCTTTCAGAGCTGCTGTCATGGCCCAATCACATTTTGATGGATTTAAGCTGCGATGTGCTCTTCACTGTGGGGGACACGATCTGCATTTCAAAAGGGGCTTCACCCAACATGATGAGTTGAATGTTCAAGAGCAAGTCTAGTGAAAGTGGGGATATTTCGAGGAGACCGGGCACTTCCAGGGTCCTCAAATTCTGCCACCTAAGCAACTATCATCTCCAGCTACACCCAGAGCCAGCCAATGGACTACCTTCCAACAGAGTCTGTATCGCCATGACAGGGGTGCTGCAATTTCTTGGGGTCCTTTGGGTGAAATCTACATCAGCTGGTTCAAGGGTGGAGGTGTGGCGGCCAAGGAGGTGCTCTCCTCCTATCTCCTTTCAAGAGGACCGGCAGGAAGCATAGGTAACTGACAACTTCCAGCGCTATACGTTTGTCTCCACCATGGCATTCAATGCCAAGACCGTGCTTTCCCAGAGCTGCTCGCAGCTAATGGCTGAGCACAATAAAGATTCTGGAGCTGGGCATTCCTGTCCCCAATGTGGGACTCTGTATTGTCCAGCTAAGACCTTCTCAACCTGCACCACTGTTAGAGGTTATTCTCATCTGGGGCCCCTCCTTCCCACTCTCCTTGCACAGGTGTCAGACCTGCAATGTGGTCTGAAGCCTCTCCCTGCCTACTCCTGATTCCTCCCCTTTATCCTTCACAGGTATTTCCCTCAATGTATCTCTGGCACATCTAATCCCACTTTGGTATCTGTTTCTCAGAAGACTTGAACTGACATAGAAGATCTGGAGACAACTCTTTATTTCTCCCTGTAACCATAACCTCCTCGTTTTGACCTAGGCCCTGTAACAACTGGCAAGGTATAAAATTTTAATAAGCATCATCGATTAGGAAGCATCCTATCTCCTCCTCCTTTAATGGAGTCTGGAGAAAGCTGAGCTAATGGAGTAGATATCGCTTTCCTAGCTCAGGGCTGAGTGAGGCAGCCCAAGGGCCCTGGTAGAGCAGAGTTGTGGAAATCACAGAAATGCATACTTTGGGAAGTCCTCTCTTTTCTAGAATCCCCAGTGGACATACGATTCATTGTTCTTAAATCCAGCTCATCCTATAAGGAAAGAAGAGCTGGAAAAAGAGGGTCAGCAATTAAGACAAACATGCCAAGTAGAAGAAATCAATGATAGGATGCAAAGGAAGTCAGGGGGAGGAATTAGAAATGCACTTAGGAAAATGTGCCAGTGGACGAGATCCAGGAACAATCCCCACTCATCATCTGAAAGTATTCAGTAAGCCCCGAGTGCAGAAAGTACTGCTTGGAGGGCTTGTCCAGAGTAAGTGAGAGACAGGACCACAGGCCTTTAGATCAGGGGTCCTGAGAGAACATCTTCCAGCCCCGTGCATTTCAAACAAGCCTCCTGGCATTACCTCTGACATTTTTTGGAAGGGGATGTGGAGGTCCCTAAGGATACGAGTCTTGTCTTCTCACTCTGCAATCAAAACACCTCTACCACGAGGGTTCTGCCTCTCAAAACAAAGTCTGGAAATCACTAAGGTGGTCTCACCCTTTCCTGTTACCTACAGAATAATGGAAGCCCAGAGAGGCTGGGTGATTGCTCAAGGTCACAGAGCCAGTTAACAGCAAAGGTGATAGGATTAGAACTTGAAACCCTTAGTCGACCTTAGCCGTTCCTGTTCTCTTTTTGCTTCATAATGCCACTCCCCTGAGGAATTTATAATTTCCATGTCAGCTTGGACATAATCCATCAAACTGAACTGACACATTAACCATACCAAGCAGATGTTCAGGCTGGGGTTGGGCAGATGTGTCAATTTTCTGTTCAAAAGGTGAGTCCAAAGAGATTTCCCTCCTTTTCCCTCAAGTTGTCAATTTTACATACATTACCTGGATTTACTCATGGATATTTAAATCCATCATTTGACAAATGTTCTACTACAGAGGCAACAAAGTGATTGAAACAGGTAGGTTTGACAGTCGGACAAGTCTAAGGTTGAGCCCTGACTCCTACACCAGGACCTCAGAGAAGTTTGCACAATCTTTTGGAGCCTCAGGTCTTCATCTGTAAAGCACGGAGAGCACCTACTCTTAATTTTTTTTTTAAATTTTTTAAAAAAGTTATTTATTTATTTATTTTTGGCTGCGTTGGGTCTTTGTTTCTGCGCATCGGCTTTCTCTAGTTGCGGCGAGCGGGGGCTACTCTTCATTGCAGCGCGCGGGCTTCTCATTGCGGTGGCGTCTCTTGTTGCGGAGCACAGGCTCTAGGGAGTGCCGGCTTCAGTAGTTGTGGCATGTGGGCTCAGTAGTTGTGGCTCGCAGGCTCTAGAGTGCAGGCTCAGTAGCTGTGGCTCACAGGCTCTAGAGTGCAGGCTCAGTAGTTGTGGTGCACAGGCTTAGTTGCTTCACGGCATGTGGAATCTTCCTGGACCAGGGATTGAACCTATGTGCCCTGCATTGGCAGGCAGATTTTTAACCACTGCGCCACCAGGGAAGTCCAAGGAGCGCCTACTTTTTTTACCGCTTGCTTTGAGGGTTAGAAATGATGTAAGTGAAGCAGCTAGCTGCTCCTGGCACATAGTAAGTACTCTGTAATTGGTGGAGAGTGTAATAGAAAGATTAGTTTTTTTGTAATTTATTTTTATTGGAGTATAGTTGCTTTACAATGTTGTATTAGTTTCTGCCATACAGCAAAGTGAATCAGCTATACGTATACATATATCCCCTCTTTTTTGGATTTCATTCCTCTTTTAGGTCACCATAGAGCACTGAGTAGCGTTCCCTGAGCTATACAGTAGGTTCTCACTAGTTATCTATTTTATACATAGCATCAATAGTGTATATATATATATATAGCAATCCCAATCTCCCAGTTCATCCCTCTCTTTCCCCCCTCGGTGTCCATACGTTTGTTCTCTACATCTGTGTCACTATTTCTCTTTTGCAAATAAGATCATCTATACCATTTTTCTAGATTCCACATATATGTGTTAATATACGATATTTGTTTTTTTCTTTCTGACTTACTTCACTCTGTATGACAGTCTCTAGGTCCACCCACGTCTTTACAAATGACACAGTTTTGTTCCTTTCTATGGCTGAGTAATATTCCACTGTATATATGTACCATATCATCTTTATCCATTCCTCTGTTGATGGACACTTAGGTTGCTTCCATGTCCTGGCTATTGTAAATAGTGCTGCAATGAACATTGGGGTACATGGGTCTTTTTTTGAATTATGGTTTTCTCTGGGTATATGCCCAGTAGTGGGATTGCTAGATCATATGATAGTTCTAGTTTTAGTTTTTTAAGGAACCTCCACGCTGTTCTCCATAGTGGCTGTATCAATTTACATTCCCACCAACAGCGTAGGAGGGTTCCTTTTTCTCCACACCCTCTCTAGCCTTTATTGTTTGTAGATGTTTTAATGATGGGTGTGAGGTGATACCTCATTGTAGTTTTGATTTGCATTTCGCTAATGATTAGTGATGTTGAGCATCCTTTCATGTGTTTGTTGGCCATCTGTATGTCTCCTTTGGAGAAATGTGTATTTAGGTCTTCGGCCCATTTTTGGAGTGGGTTGTTTGTTTTTTTTTTTTTTTTTTTTTTTTGCGGTACGCGGGCCTCTCACTGCTGTGGCCTCTCCCGTTGCGGAGCACAGGCTCCGGACGCGCAGGCTCAGCGGCCATGGCTCACGGGCCCAGCCGCTCCGCGGCATGTGGGATCTTCCCGGACCGGGGCACGAACCCGTGTCCCCTGCATCAGCAGGCGGACTCTCAACCACTGTGCCACCAGAGAAGCCCCTGTTTGTTTTTTTGATATTGAGCTGCATGAGTTGTTTGTATATTTTGGAGATTAATCCTTTGTCAGTTGCTTCATTTGCAAATATTTTCTCTCATTCTGAGGGCTGTCTTTCCATCAAGCTTATGGTTTCCTTTGCTGTGCAAAAGTTTTTAAGTTTCATTAGGTCCCATTTGTCAATTTTTGTTTTTATTTTCGTTACTCTAGGAGGTGGGTCAAAAAAGATCCTGCTGAGATTTAAGTCATAGAGTGTTCTGCCTATGTTTTCCTCTAAGAGTTTTATAGTGTCTGGCCTTACATGCCGGTTGTTAATCCATTTTGAGTTTATTTTTGTGTACGGTGTTAGGGAGTGTTCTAATTTCCTTCTTTTACATGTAGCTGTCCAGTTTTCCCAGCACCACTTATTGAAGATGCTGTCTTGTCTCCATTGTATATTCTTGCCTCCTTTGTCATTGATTAGGTGACCATAGATGTGTGGGTTTATCTCTGGGCTTTCCATCCTGTTCCATTTGTCTATACTTCTATTTTTGTGCCAGTACCATACTGTCTTAATCAAGCTACCATACTGTAGCTTTGTAGTATAGGCTAATGTCAGGGAGCCTGATTCCTCCAGCTCTGTTTTTCTTTCTCAGGATTGCTTTGGCTATTGAGTATAATAGAAAGATTAGAACACTGCCCTGAAAACCCTTGAGGAGTCCCCGTGCTGTGGGGAAAACAATGCAAGTGGCAATGAGGGAACAATGGGCTGCTCGGTTATCTCCGGATGGTAAGGGATTCAGAGATGCGAGAAGAAGGAGAATTACTTCCCAAAGATGATTTAGAGGAGAAGGGACTTGACTTGAAACTTAAGGGTTGAGGAGGTGGAAGGTATATGAGAAGGGCATAATAACATGAGCAAAGAGGCAGAGGAATAAGAATCAGGGGTTCCTGGGAGCGGCCTCTGCGAGCAGTGGCTAAATCGCTGGAGTGTCAGGAGGAGCTTTGGAAACCCATGCCACCGGGTAGATTTTTACCACCCCAACAGGAAGGAAAGTTCTGTGACGTTTCAGTGATTCCAGAAATGGTCACTTGGTGTTAATGTGAATGCTGCTTTGGTTTAAGAGCCGAGGAAGGCGTTAACCCTTGGTTTTCTCCTTTTCCTGTCTCTGAGCCCTTACCCCAGTTTTTCAGAGGTGAGGAAACTGAGAACCAGATAACCAAGTGCCGTTCCCAAAGTCACCCAGCTGGGAAGTGGCAGAGCTGGAATTGGAGCCCAGACCTTCTGACTCCCCACGTCTATTGCCCCCTCCGGTTTCTCATTTCTTTGGTGTCTCCGTGGTGTCCAACACAGGACTGGGCAGATAGATGAGAAATACTTGGGGGGAAAGCAATTAAACCTTGACTGCAGTTCAAATAAATCGCAAAGCCTACAACAGGGTTCTTCAACGCTAAGTGCACATTGAAATCATCCAGGGAGCTTAAAAAAAAAGAGATGTTGATCTCCAGGCTCTGAAGCACCACGTACAGCAGAACCTCAGGGGCAGGGCCTGGGCATAAGCATGTTTTAGGGCCCCCAGGTGGTTCTAGTGTGCGGCCAGGACTGTGAATCATCGAGCTGGACTGTTTAACACGCCTGGTCCAACCTACGTTGGCGTTTCTCAGAAGAGCTCTTGAATGACACGCCATCTGTTTGATCCACGGGCCCTTCTGTGCTCGCCTCTTCCGCAGGCAAGGATCTCCCTCCCTCCCTCATTCTCTGCCATATTGTCTCTGGATTTGGTCTTCATACTCGCAGTGGTGACTAATTAATCCTCCTGGAACAATCAAAGAAGACCTAACTGTGGGTGAGCCATCTGGAGGTGCTTTCTGGTTGACTTGGACTTTGGGGAGGCTGAGGGGAAGAAAGTGGGAAATGACTCATACTCAAGATGAAACGCAAAAATTGCACTTATTCAAGGAAGGTTGTGGTACTTGGGGCTGTAACTTTTCCTCCTGCTTTTCAGTGCTTCCAGATGGTCCATTTTCCCTTTCCACACCCCCGTGTCCACACTCACCGCCATATATAGGGATGTGTTTGAGCCCTGCCCAGATCCCCATGCCTGGGTCAGGGTGCTCAGCCCTCAGTTGCAAAGCATGGCGGCCGCAGATGGCTTGCAGCTACCTCCCTCTCTGAAGAAGGGGCCTCGGCCATTAGGTGCCTCCCCACCCAGGAAGTGGCGCCCCTCAGGCCGGCCCATAGCCCGTGACTGATAGGGTGTACAAGATGCCAGCCCCTTGCTTCAAATCAGGGGTGGTTTATGCCCCTCAAAATCATGGCTGGTGTTGACCTGAGCCACATCCTTGCTTGGCACTTTCCCTTCTCTGTTTCGGGCTTCCCCTAACCCCCTTACAAGTCTTTTCTCAGGCCACTGCCTCTAAAAGTCACAGGCTCTGAGACCCTTTCTCAGAATCCTTTCAAGGAAACTGACCAGAGACAGAATGTTCTCTAGGTGATATGAGAGCTGCAAAGATGTTTAAGACCCAATTCTTATTTGTAAAATGCTTCTCGGTCCATTACAGAGGCAACACATTAACATGCAAAAAGTGAAAAGGAAAAGAAGTGAATAACAATGAGATACTTTGGGACCTGTCACAAGGTACTAGACAATATTTAGATGAGTTTTAAAGGTAGAATGGCTTGAAGGAGGGTGGCAGAAGCATGTGGGAGGAGGAAATGGGATGAACAAAAATAAGAAAAACAGGGTACAGGAGGCACAGCTGTAGTGCAGGCTTCCCAAACGTTAGCATGCATCAGAATTACCAGCAGGAATTGGAAAAGCATGGATTACCAGACCCATCCAGTTTCTGATCCCGTAGATGTGTGCTGGGATGCAAGAGTTTGTAATTCTAACAAGCTCCCAGGGGATGCTCGTGCTGCTGGCCTGGGACCGCACTTTGAGAACCACTGCTGTCATGAGATAAGTTTTGTGAATAAAGCTTTATTGGCGCACAGCAACACCCTTTCATATACATGTCGAATAGGTGCTTTCCTGCAGCAATGGCAGAGTTGAGTAGTCGCCACAGAGGTAGAATGTTCCACAGAAGCACCAATATTTAATAACTGAAATAGTTTGCCAACCCTTGCCATCAACCACAGAGTAAGGAAAATAGGGCGTGGAAGAAGGGGTTTGATGATGGGAGAACAGTTTTCCCATCTCTGAGAAAGAAGACCAATGTCTTACCAGCTGGAGGGAAAGTAGAAAATCATTCAGGTTATAATGAATTTCTCTCTGAGGCCCCTCATGAGCATACAAGCAAAGTTATGTTCATTTATAGGAAAAAAACTTCCACTTTTGCATTTCTGAATGATCTATAAAATTCATATCTGCACAGGGGTAATTTAGCACGATCAGGACAGGAAGAGTGGAAGAAAGTGAGAGAAAGGTATGTGTGGGTCAAACTGTAGAGCGTCCCTGCACTGGGAGGGTGGGGACCGGGTGTCCAGCCCTGGTGCAGAGCAGGTCGCTGGCTGGGAAGAGCTGTGAAACCATCGTCATTCCAAAGCTGTCCCCCGGGACCTCATGCTTGGCGAGCTGCTTTCAGGCGCCTCATCTCATCAGAGGCTCACATCACCTCTGAGATGGGACTTCCCGTTCCCTCTTAGAGTGGAGTCACCAACGCTCTGAAAATCCCAGGGGAGATCGTCTTGGGATCAACACCCAGGTATCTAACTCCCTCTTCGGGGGTCTCCCGCTTCTGCCCAAGGAAAGGAGAGGGTGGCACATACCCCAGGATGATGACGGCCGGAACTTCCTCCTGAACTGGGTAACTGGGTGTGAGAGAAGACAGAACATGCAAGGAGGCTGTGGTTCTATTTGTAATCAAGGGAATACATTCACTCATTCATTCACTCACTCATTCATTCACTCATTCATTCATTTTCTATTTCCAGAGGAGTTATTCCTCCTGACTTCTGAGGAGAAATGCATTTTGGTTCTTTTTTTTTTTAAGTCCTTAAAAGCTGTTGATCATCCTTCACAGTTACCCAATCATATTAGTTTAGTAAAGTAGCACAGCAGAAAAAAGAAAAGCATAACGTTCTATAGTCAGATAACTTTAGATTTAAATTCTAGTCTTACCCATTTGTCTGCCAAGTGACCTGGGGCAAGTCATTTAACCTCTCTGTACCCCAGTTCTCCCTTCTTTAAATTAGGGTTAATAAGACCTGCCTTCAAGCCCGGTAGGTAACAGGTGTGTGAAGTGAGACAGGTAGGATTTTCTGCTGAGTGACTAGGTGCAAATTCCAGGTTGCCCGGTGCTGAGCTGCCTGAGACACGGGCTCCCCCTCCCCCAGGAGAGGGGCTGTGCTCACCCCCCTGCAGGGTTGTTGGCTGCTATCAGCTTGAGTGTGCACCTCCAAGAAGCCTTTCTCTGCCAGCAAGACCACGCTAAGGACCGCAGAAGCCTGCATTGTTATATGCTCACCAGGTGCAATTCTGTCCCCACCTGGAGTCCCTACATAAAAGGACTTCCCTGGTGGCGCAGTGGTTGAGAGTCGGCCTGCCGATGCAGAGGACGCGGGTTCGTGCCCCAGTCCAGGAAGATCCCACATGCCGTGGAGCGGCTGGGCCGCCTGTGCTCCGCAACGGGAGGGGCCGCAGCGTGAGAGGCCCGCGTACTGCAAAAAAAAAAAAAAAAAAAAGGAAAGCAGAGTGGGTGGGTCCTTCTCCTGGAGCACAGCCCAGGAATTGTTCAGCCACGCCTGGACAGGGCCAAGCAAGGTGGGCCCCTCGTAGTTCCCACCTGTGCTGCACCAGGGGTTAAGATGAATCCCACCATTCACGTGGCATGGGTTAAGGAACGCGCTTTATGGGAGAAAGGAGCAACTTGCAGAGGCCAGTGGAGAACCAGAGAAGAGGAATCTCCCTGGATTCTCCATTTAGCCACAGAGAACTGTGCCTGGGCCCAGGCTCTGCTTTCCTGCAGTTTGGTCTGTGTCCCATGATGAGGCCCTGCCCCATGGGCCCCTCTTGGTATAGGGTAATTGCAGGACAGTAGCCTTGACCCTGAGGAACAGCTAGGCAGCTGGGGCCAGTGGTCTGGCCTGGGGGGCGACAGGCAGAGCGCAGAGAATGTGTTTCCTGGCCTGAGGAGCCAGAGCAGCTCCAGGCTAGTCTTCCCCTTCCTCTGGGCCGGGGAAGCCTAGGAAGAGAAGGGGGCTCTGCATCTCGTCACTCTGCACGAAAATCACCCACGAGGACGTCTTTAACACTTGGGCCTGGACCCCAGGCTCTCTTCCCGAGGAGGGGAGACAACCAGGCTGACAACATCGAGTACAACCAACTCCAGGCCTTCTGGAAACATTCACACTTCACAAAGCAGAGTCGGCTTTTAACAGAATCATGGGTTTCGTTGGGGGATCAAATAGGATCTCCCTCCCTGAGAAGTGAGTTGAATCAGAAATGCTCTATTTCGGGCTTCCCTGGTGGCGCAGTGGTTGAGAATCTGCCTGCTAATGCAGGGGACACGGGTTTGAGCCCTGGTCTGGGAGGATCCCACGTGCCGCGGAGCAACTAGGCCTGTGAGCCACAACTACTGAGCCTGCGCGTCTGGAGCCTGTGCTCTGCAACAAGAGAGGCCGCGATAGTGAGAGGCCCGCACACCGCGATGAAGAGTGGCCCCCGCTCGCCACAACTAGAGAAAGCCCTCGCACAGAAACGAAGACCCAACACAGCCAAAAATAAATAAAAAATTAATTAATAAACTCCTACCCCCAACATCTAAAAAAAAAAAGAAATGCTCTATTTTGACTCAGTGACAGAGTCGCAAGTCTGGGTGAGATTGGATGACTGAAGGATGGCTCACAGAAGGGTTCTTATTTAATCCTATTCTTCCTACAAGGTGGAGAGTCAGTGCACTCACCGGGCATTGATGCCACTGACAGCCCTGCAGAAGGAGGGACGAATAACGCCAGCTGATGGGTGAGGCCGGCTGCAGGCACTGTTGTGAGCACCCACAAGTCCTGGGGTGAGTTAAGGTAAACTATTGTATCCACTTTGGAATAAAATGACTAAACAGTAAGATCCAAGCCTTGTTCTGAAAGCAACGATTTATTTAAAAATAAACTTTCCCCAGGGAAGAAAAGAAAGGCAAGCAGCTCACATTTCCAGTGACGCCTTCTACATAAAAACCTGAGAGTTCCGCGTGGAGGCTGTGAGACATAGAGTGGGCTGGACAGGAAGGCTGTGGGGTCTCCTGCCCTGGCAGCCGTGAGTGTTAGGCCGTCCCTGGTGGTCCAGTGGTTGGGATCCACCCTCTCACTGCTGAGGGCCCGGGTTCAATCCCTGGTTGGGGAACTAAAATCCTGCAAGTCGCGTGGCACAGCCAAAAAAAAAACAGCTGGAATTCTCATTGGCCTGAGATGATTGAAGTGTAGTTCTGCCTAAAGGCAAGTAACTGAGCAATAAAAGGGCAAGCCTATGGGGCAGACGATGGTGTCTTTAGCTGCGAACCTTGTTTGAGAAACCATTTACTCAGCACCCATATCCTCCTGTTTTATCCTAGTAATAACTCCATGAGGTAGATTTTAATATGATTGTCCCCATTTTACAGGTTAAAAAAACTGTGGCAACGTCCTTCAAAAGGTGAATGGATCAGCTGTGGAACAGCCAGGTGATGGAATATTATTCAGCACTAAAAAGAAATGGGCCACCAAGCCGCAAAAAGACATGGAGGAACCTTAGATGCATATCACTAAGTGAAAGAAGCCCATCCGAAAAGACTACATACCGTATGATTCCAACTATATGACATCCTGGAAAAGGCCAAACTCTGGAGACGGTAACAAGTCAGGGGCTGTGGAGGAGGGAAGGATGAATAGAGCACAGAGGATTTTTTGGACAATGAAAATACTCTGTGTAACACTGTAATGGTGAATACGTGTCATTATGCATTTGTCAAAACCCATAGAATGTACAACACAAAGAGTAAACTCCAGTGTGCACTATGGATTTTGGTTGATTAGAAAAACAAAACGAGGGAGGGGAGGAATAAATTGGGAGTTTGGGGTTAACAGATACATATTACTGTACATAAAATAAACAACAAGGGCCTACTGTGCAGCACAGGAACTATATTTAATAACTTGCAATAACATATAATGGAAAAGAATCTGAAAAAGAATATATATATATATATATATATATATATATATACACCTGAATCACTTCAAGGTACACCTGAAACATTGTAAATCAACTACAATAAAAAACAAAACAAAAACATATTGTACAACACAGAGAAAATATTTTATAATAACTATAAATGGAGTATAACCTTTAAAAATTGTGAATCACTATATTGTCCACCTGAAACTTATATATCAGCTGTTCTTCAATTAAAAAAAATTAAAAACAAACAAAAAACAAACAAAACAAAACTGTGGCAGCTACTTACCCACCATTCGTGTGCCCTGTGCCACACCTCCGCCATCCTTCATGCTGTGCCCGGCATGCAGGGCTCAGTAAGTATTTGTCAGGTGATCAGCCTAATGAGTACCTGGTCACAGACCCAATTGTACTCGGTTAGCAGGTGGACATTTCTTTTATCCCCAGGGATGAATCCTGATTAGTCCAAATTAGTTGTGGCAATTTGGTTTCCTTGCGCAGTGATTGGCCTAGGAGTGGGTGTGTGGCCTGGTCTGATCAATAAGACAGAGCAGTACTGACATTTAGCAGGAGCACATCAGAATGGTGGTACTAGTTACTAAAATAGTGAAATACTTCTGTACCAGGCAGTAAATACTGCTCCCCTGGTCTCGTCTCCCCTTGCCCCAGCATCTACAAGGTTACTTCTGGCATAGAAGGGGCTTCTAAGACTTTGCTCTGGGGCTATAACCAGCATTTGATCTGTTCTGATTACCCAAGGGAAGTTTCTAAGGAAAATTTCTCCTTGAATAGGAAAGCAAAGGCTCATGCCTTTTGCTCATATCCTTTCTTCCTGCTTTACCACTGTTGTTGGCACCATGGCAGCCATCTTGTAACCATGAGGCAACAAGACAATGAGAAGACAAACAGAGCCTGAGTCCTTAATGGTGCTGTAAGCCACACCACATCAAACCTGGAGCTGTCCTCCCTCTAGATGTGTTATTACTTGAGACAATTAAATACCTTTCATAGAAGGCTTAAGGGGTTCTGTTATTTGCAACTAATCAAACACATCCTAAACAATACAGACTCAGGCTCAAAGTGTTAAGTAATAAGCACGTTGACACTGAGCACTAAGTATGTGTCAAGTGCTGTGCTAAACTATTTGTGCCCATCATCTCCTCTGCTCTTCTCAGTAACCTTAGAGAGAGGTACTATTGTTATGCCCACTTTTCAGATAAGGAAACTGAGGCTTGGGAGATTTAAAAAACTTACTCAAGCTCATGAAACCAGCAAGTAGTGAAGCTAGAACCTGCACCCAGCTCTGGGCTGGACTAGAACACAAATTGTTTCATTCTCAGCCTTGTCTTTATCTTAATTCTGACTGCACACGAAGAGGAGCTTGTGGGGAGGTTGTTGGGGGAGGGAAGAATTCACCCTGGGAAGGCCACTGTCCCTCATATGGGTCCCTGGCTTGTGGCAGCTCCTTGACCTGGTCCCACATACCACTCCTGGCCCCTGCTGTACAGGTTGAGAAATTCAGTTGTGAGTTACCCCAGGGCTGAATGGGTTCCAGTTACCTGCCTCACAAAAACACGTAAGTGGGTGAAAAGGAGAGCTATCAAGCAGATCAAATGCAGGTGAGATTTTGCTGACACCTGATCTTCCTTGAGGCTTGAAGATGCAAGTACATGGAAAACTAGATTACAACCAGGAAGCTGCCTGCTAGGCATGGGATCTGAGAGGGTAGAGAGGTGGTGATCCCGCAGATGTTCCCAAGCTCTGCAGCGTCTGCAGACAGATGGGGGAACTCGCTGGGTGGGCCAAGGCACCCACCCTGCAGACACTTACATCACTGGGTCTCCTTGGATTTGCACATTTTTTTCTTGGATGTGTGGATGCCTTCAGGCAGCTCTCCTCCAGCTTCCCGGCTGAAACCAAGCCAGTCTCTTTCAGGGTGATTTTGCCTAGTCCGTGTGCAGCCATTACGATCTTGCTTCATCATTAACCCCCATTCACAGGAATGGAATTGCCGAGTCAAAACTTTAATTTTTTTATTGTAATGGATGTTGTCAGATTGCTTTCCAAAATGCCTGGAACCATTTGCCGCTCCACGAACAATGCAAGAGAGTTCCCTTTTCTCTGTATCACTGCCAACAAAGGTGTTCTAGCTATTTTCATTTTTTCCAGTCCGGTAGATATAAGGTTACTTTAATTTGCATTTCCCTGGTGAGTTTGGGCATCTTTTCAGATGTTTGTTGCTATTGAGCTCTGCCTTTCTCTGAGTTGGGTTTTTTCCTTTCTTTTCTTTCTTTCTTTCTTTTTTCTTATTTTTTGGTACTTTCTTGTCAATTATATATTATATTATTTATATATTACAAATATGCTCGTATATTATAAATATAAATATTTCTTATTATAAATATATTTGTATATTATAAATATTCTATATTTGTATATATGCATATATTACATTATACATATCTAAATATTGTATGTTATATACATAATAGATGCATATTTGTATATTATAAATATAAATATTATAAATATTTTACTCTGAAGATTGATGGCCTTCAGCTTGAGAAAATTATTTTCTGTTATTTATTTGATGATTTTTCACCCTTATTTTCCATGTTCACTATTTCTGGAACTCATTAATCAGCTTGAAGTCCTGAGGGCAGGCCGTTGGAAGGGGAAGATAGGGGTGAAGCGGGAAGAGCACGGACGAAGTGGAACCCCAAGTATGAGCTGTGCCCCACAGGGAGGACGGAGTGACACCAGTGCCTGTTCTTGCTGCCTCTGCCCTTGGTGGTGTGGAGTGGGTGTCCGTCTTTGGTCATGGGGCCAAACACACACCCAGCCCAGGAGTCAGAGCAGCTGAAGGAGGATCCAGAGGAAGACAGAGCAGGTGCTGCTCGTCAGGAGATGAGCCCACAGATAATTCGAGCTGCAAATTGGTTGCTGATTCACTTCCACCCTCAAAATTGCTCAAGAGTCTCTCTTGTGGCCAAACCCAACCAAAATATACAGGGAAGGGAATTCTGGGAAATGTAGTTCAGCCTAGTCACGTGGGCCTATCACAAAGCCAGCACAGCGCACTTGGAAATCATACTTAACACTCATATAGCACACATATAAATATATGCCAACTACTATTCTAAGCATTGTATGTATATTAACTCATTTTTTATAATGCTCCTAAGAAATAGCTATTATTATTAATATCCCCATTTTACAGAGGGAGAAACTGAGAACAGAGAGGTTAAGTAAGCTGCCTAAGATCACACAGCAGGTAAGTGGCAGAGCTGGGTTTTAAACCCAGAAAGTCTGACTCCAGGGTTTGTTTGCTCCACTACTCCACTGTGCAAAGGCAGTGTTGCTCCCTGGCCAAATGGATACTTAAAAGTGGAACCTGGTGAGTTGTAGAGCTTTTTTGGGGAGTTGTTTATGTGATTGGTTGTGTTTTTATTTTGGACTCTCCCAATGGAGGTGGTTTGTTGAATTTTTGGGGGCTAAGGAATGTGTGTTTCAATAAATACAGGGTCAAGGTGAAAGCAAACTGCTCAGAGAATCTGCATTTTGTCCTCTCTTGGTCCCTCTGCTTTAATCTTATGAGTGCAGGCCCTGCCACCAGAGGGGTGAGGTGGTTTCTCAGGAGGAGGGGCGGGCGCCACCTCTAGGCTCCTCCTGTCTCTCTGCAGGTTCTGGACTGCTGGGGACTGAGTCCCCTGAGCTGGGTGTAACCCCGGCAGGCCTCTGCATCCCCCGCCTCTCTCTTCACCTTATAAACGTGAGCTAAGAGTCTGCTTTGGCCCCGGTGCTGTTCTCCTGGTGCAGAGGACAAAGCACTGGTGTCTCCCTGTTTACGCACAGCCGGGTCTTCAATAGCGAACGTTTATCCTGTCGCAGCCACCAGGGCGGCACAGAAACGGCAAGCCGCCTCCCCAGCCATTTGGCCTTGGAGTAAGTAGGCCATCGGAAGGAGCGAGGGTAGCGACCTTCTCTTCTGGCATTTGATAACCCCGGCCTCCTGCTCTGAAGCCCCGTCACCTGTGTCTGCAGAAGCCTGGTGCGCCCAAGGAGGAAGGGGAGGGTGGGGTCGCCCAGCCCCCAGCCCCGCCCAGGAGCCAGGGACCAACGCTCTCCTCGGGGAACAGCCTTCCCATCTGCGCTCCTGGGTCCCACCTGGGGCTGCTGCGGCCAGTGCAGGATTTAACAGAGCAGCCTCCGGCCTGGCTTCCCTGCACTGATCCCCAAGCCTGAGTTCAGGGGAAGGTGCTGGAATGGATGTTGGGACTGGCCAGTTAGACCCTTGTCTGCTCGGCAGCTGGCCCCTGGGAGTCCCCACGGTGTGAGAAGGCAGGCTAGCATGTGACTGCGGGGCCCGTTCCCAGTGATTCGCAAACTCGAGTGCACGTCGGAATCCCCTGGAGGGCTTAGTCCAGCAGGCCCCGCACCCAGAGCACCCGAGGCCCGAGAATGTGCATTGCTTACAAGTTCCCAGCTGCTTGCAGCTACCTCTGCGAGGAGGACCCCACTTGGAGAACCACTGCTGTGCAGAACGCTGCCTCCTCCTCTGAGGCATGACACCGTTCCAAGACTGACTGCTGAACTGTTGCTGCCTGCCCAGCCTGGGAGCAGCCTGGAGGCCGTCCTTTCCTGCCCCCTCCCAGCGCGGAGTTGGGCAGCATCAGCAAAAGCCGCCAGGGAGGCCCCAGCCCTCTGCTTAGCTGATGGTCTACACAAAGCGTCCTCTGTGGTGCAGACTTGCTGACAAGCACCACCCTGTGTTTTGGGGATGAACCAAATCTTCATAACATTAGACCCGTGGATTCCTGGCTCTGAAAACTGAGGCGAAAACTCCCCCTGCTTTCCAGCCAACCCACCCTGGCCATCCACTGCAAGCAGGCGGAACGGGAGGCCCAGAAATGGAGCCAGGCCGGCAGGAGGTCTGAGAGCTGCTTCCTGTGTCAGCTGATACCAAGACCCCGTGCAGCTAAATCACGAACAGATACTCCACAGCTGCCTAGCCTCTTCCCCTTTGGCCTTAAAGAGCCTGTGCCCCGACCTAGCACTCAGAACCGGAGACACGGGCTGGGGCTGGCGGTGGGGAGCGGCTCAGGCCAGCCCAGGTGTGTCAGCTTTACAGACAATTGTGGAGCTACAGGGCAGCCCCACTTGACTTGACTCTCCTTCTCCGAGCTTCCATGGACGCCCCATGGTTTCTCCCTCCTTGGCTTTCAGGTAGAGTCGCAAGTTTCCTGTTCTGTCTCCCTTTACCCATCACTGTGAACTTCAGGTGAAGCGAGAGGGATTTGTGCGTACACAGAGCTACTGCCGACCTCCTTGGTGTTTAAACCCGGACTGTCTGGTCCACGTGTCTTAACCTGGTCCCTGAGCCCAAATATGGACTACAGGGTGGGTAGGTCACAGGTGTCATCTGTAACGTGCCCCCAAATGGCACTGGAGGATTCAGAAAGATGGTGCCTCCTAATTAAATTTCCACAGGCAACACTTGCCCAAGTGGAAACACCTCAACTGCCCCTGTTCTCAGCTTCTAGCAAAGAAACAGAACATTCCTCACTGGGGTTCTTTCTGTTGAGTGTTTTTGCACGGTGCCCAGCCAGCAGACAGCTATTTGACATTCGCAGTCAATGGAATAAATCATGGAGTTGTGCTGGTTACCAGAAGCTAGTAATTTATTTCACTAGCTTTCAAATGAATTCAAGAAGTTCGGAAAACTTCATGGATATGAGTAAATTCTAAACTCAAGCACAAAGGGGTGCAGGAGTTTTCTTTCTTTCTGTCTTTCTTTGGTTATGCTGGGTCTTAGTTGCGGCTCCCTGGCTCCTTCGTTGTGTCATGTGAACTGCAGCATGCATGTAGGATCTAGTTCCCTGACCAGGGATTGAACCCAGGTCCCCTGCATTGGGAGCGTGGAGTCTTATCCACTGTGCCACCAGGGAAGTCCCAGGAGTTTTATTTATATAAAATTTGTTTCTCTCTGCTACTACTAATAAATATTAAATAAATATTTGTTAAAAACTGATTTGAAGGGGATGCAAAATGATAGCTTGCTTGCCACAGATCTCAATCTGACCCTGTGTAAATGTTACCGAATTAAGTCCTAGGGACCTAGCTCAGGCCCTAGGCTGGCTGAGGCTCTGCGTTGGAGGGGAAAGCTTCTTTTCCTGTTCAGGTTCAAGTAGACAAATAACCGAGATGGAGACAGCGCAAACTTTATTCAGTGACCAAAGAATGGAGAAGCGGGAACTAAGTTCACAGGTTAACTTCTCACCCACCTGGCGAGAGGGATTTAATTTTAGAGTAAAGACAAAGGGAGGACGAGTGAGGCTAATGGCGGGGAGCATATGCATTAGTCTACTGGGGAAGGGGCAGGGCTTCTTCTGAGGGAGTGGGTGCCACCCTCTTTTCATCCTTTTTGGTCCTTCCTGTCGGGTCACGGTCGCGGATAGGTGTGTCATTTTATATGCTGATGTAGTAAAATCAGAGTATAATGAGACTAAAACATCTGTTGGAGGTCAGATTCGTCGCCATCTTGGTCCCAGCTGGTTCCATCTGGCTTCTGTTTGTTTGTAGCTTCCTTTCTAATCTCTGGACGCTTTAACTTAAAGATTTATGTTAACTCTGCTAAAGGTGCCGGTTGGAGGGTTGTGAGCAAAGACCTAGAGCAGCTCTGGCAACATCAGCTCTATGAAAACGTGTCCCTGTCCAGTTTTCCGGGTGAGTATTCATAGCTTTCATTGCATTACTAAAAGCACCACCAACTGGAAAAGGACAGGAACCAATGGCTTAGATAAAGCTCTCAAGCCACTCCCGACCTCTCCTCCCTCCCCTCCTTCCCTCTGCCCAGCTGTCTCCATTCCTGGCTTTCCACGTGGATCTGATGAGGGACTAGAATGGAACCACGTGTTTCACGAGTCGCCACCCACCTGTGGATGATTAAAGTGAGCTGGAGGGGTTTTTTGAACCAAGTGAAATAATAAATATAAAAATACTTTACAAAATCATACAAAAGGAAGGAGTTGAAAAGGTAGGGGGTTGCCAGTATTGTAAGTATTAGTGTAATGACTGATTCCCCATCTCCTGACCGACCTATCCACGGGCTGTTTACTTAATGTTGTAAGTGCTGAAGGGTACTGATAATCACAGCTAAGGTGTGCTGGTAGCTTCCTGTCCCACTGATTTCCCACACCAACCCTATGAGGCAAGCAGTGTTACCCCCACTTTACAGATGAAGAAACCGAGGCCTAAGAGAGTTTAGGTAACTTGTCCTAGTTACAGGAGAAGGGTTTGAACTGAGGCATTCTCGCTTTGGCCCCTAGGTCTTAACCACTGTTGAGCAGCTGCTGCGTACCAGGAGCTGGGCTAACGGTGCTATGAGTATTAACCTACTGAGTCTGTACAACAAATCTGTGAAATGCGTGGTATTATTATTCCCATTTTACAAAAGCCCAAACTGAGCTAAAGATTACCTAGCCCTGACCACAAGATCACAGAGCTAATAAATACTGGAGCTGAGATCTACCCCAATCTCACTCCAGAGTTCATACCCTTAACCCTTGTGCTGAAACGCTAGGCTTTCAAAAGCTGCTTAAATCAGCCTCCAAATAACTATGGGGGTGGTGGGGTGCCTTCGTTAAAGGCGATTTCTCTTAGAGGAGGATCTGAGCTATTTTCTTAAGATTCAAAAACTCAGCAGACAATAATTTCACATTCTCACACTTCAACGACCACACTTTGGTTTCAGCAGATGTTCACGGTACACCTACTGTGTGAAAGCACTGGGCGCAGGGCGTAAGGGCTGCAAAGTTGAAGAAGGGTCCTCGCCCGCTGGGAGTCCCCGTCTAGACTAACAGACCCACCCATGTAAATGTCACAGAAAGCAGACTGATGAGACGGCCTGACAGCTGCTAAGGAGGCTGGGGAGCATTCTGTGGCTTTTGCCGACTGTTGAGTTCCCTGTTCAGGAGGGGTGGGCAGGTGTCCCAGGCATCAGGGTTTTAAGAAGTACCTGCAGGCAGGGGAGACATGCAGGGCTGAGATACTACTCAGCCCACTAGCTCCTCTGCTGGTTCCAAGCGGTAAGAAAAAGGAGGATTTGGTCTCCACATCCGCCTGGTCACATGCCCCAGGCAGCTCCTTGTTTCTTCTGCCCGATTTCCTTGTCCATGCCTTCCCTGCCCAACGCAGGGACACATCTCAGGGTTGTGGGTTTCTGCAGGGTCACACAGGAACAGACCCATCTCTCAACACTTCCGGACTTGTGTTGGGGGCATGGAGCTCTTGAGGCGCCCGCCTGTCCATTTCCCAAATGATGATTAACTGTAACTGACAACCCTGCATTACATAAGAGGATTATGAAACTCTGTAACAGGGAGGTAGGTGATCTGTGTGTATAAATAGACGAAGACCTCATTATTGTGCTTCTTTAAGACTCAGAGACATCTAGTGGCAGAAAATTGTATCTGCAGCCCTAACAGATCCTCTCCAAATAAGTGACTTGAAAAAGTTCTAATTTGTGAGACTTTTGTACGTACTCAAATTGGGAGACTTTAGGTTAAATTACTTTGAAAGAGAAGGAATGTACAGGTTTTCCATTTGTAGAAGTACAGTATGTTTTTAAACTTGAAGTATAGTTGATTTACAATATTTCAGATGTACATCAAAGTGATTCAAATATATGAATATATATATATATATTTCAGATTCTTTTCCATTATGGGTTATTACAAGATATGGAGTAGAGTTCCTTGTGCTATACAGTAGGTCCTTATTGTTTATCTACTTTATATATAGTAGTGTGTATCTGTTAATCCCAAATTCCTAATTTATCCCTCCCCACCCCTTTCCCCTTTGATAACCGTAAGTTTGTTTTCTATGTCTGTGAGTCTGTTTCTGTTTTGTAAATAAGTCCATTTGTATCATTTTTTAGATTCCACATGTAAGTTGTATCATATGATATTTGTCTTTCTCTGTCTGACTTACTTCACTCAGTATGATAAACTCTACGTCCATCTGTGTTGCTGCAAATGGCATTATTTCATTCTTTTTATGGCTGAGTAATATTCCATTGTGTGTATATATATATATATATATATATATATATATATACCACATCTTCTTTATCCACTCATCTGTTGATGGACATTTAGGTTGCTTCCATGTCTTGGCTATTGTAAATAGTGCTGCCGTGAACATTGGGGTTCACGTATCTTTTCGAATTAGAGTTTTCATCTTTTCTGTATATATGCCTGGGAGTGGGATTGCTGGGTCATTTGATAACTCTATTTTTAGATTTTTAAGGAACCTCCATACTGTTCTCCATACTGGCTGTACCAATTTACATTCCCACCAACAGTGTAGGAGGGTTCCCTTTTCTCCACAACCTCTCCAGCATTTATTATTTTTAGACTTTTTCATGACGGCCATTCTGATTGGTGTGAGATGATACCTCCGTGTAGTTTTGATTTGCATTTCTCTCATCATTAGCAGTGTTGAGCATCTTTAGTATGGTATTGTATTTAATAAAAAGTACCGTAAGTCTGCTTTAAGCCTGTTCTCCCCAAAGTTTTAGATGCACCCGACTGTATAAAGTGTGTGAAAGAGAAAATTAGACAATAAAAAAAATGACTCTGTTAACAGCCTCTACATATTCACCTGTCATGATGCTGAACTTTTTTGATATAATTAGGTTTTCTACCAAATTCACAATTATCACTATCAAATTGGTCTTATAGGTGAGCATGCATAGATTAAATAACTACTAAACCAAATATTTAGGAGAATATATAAGGAGAAAGCTTCCCCACAATCAGACTAGAAAGTACCTTTCCTAGACTCGGGGGCAGTAGAGCTGCTGGGGGAACAATTTAAGGGTGGGTATTGTTGGGTCCCAAAGAGTGAGGCCCTGTAGCCTGGACCACAAGCTGGGACCCAGCAAGACTGTAAGATACATCATGGAAGGTCAGTGTGGGAGCAGCAGTGGGATGTGTGTCATGTTTCCCTGGCAAAGCCCTAAGGGAGTGGCCGCACCTAGAGAAGCAGTGGCTGTACATATGATGTGACGATGGGGCTCAGGCAGCCTCCCAGTTTTCTACACCCCAGAATACGACAGGAAGAGCAGAACAATACCTGCGTGCCTGTGGACAGCATAGAAGGAGGAGAAGGAAACACTGAAACTCTTGAATTGCTCTCTGAGAACAGAGGAGCAATGGGGTGTCCCGGGAGTGACATCCGATGACATCCCACCAGCCAGTGCCTTGACACCAGGAAAGCTCCCCATTTCTTAGGCATGAAACTGGGGAAAAGTAGGTGCTGGAGTAAGTCCCATATTGAGTCACCTTAAGTGTTACTACCCCAGTGGAATGGAGCCTCTTTTCCCCTTTTCCTTTCTGCTTGCCACGCACAGAGCAGAAAGGAAAAGGGAAAAAGAGGAGTTAGCATGGGAAGTGGAAGATATACAACACTGACGGCTTCATTCAAACGTCCTCACCTTAAATATCTGCTTCTATCTCAGTCTACCACTTCCCTCTCTCTCCCTCTCTCAGCTCCCCCCAACCCACGCATATTCTAGCCATTCCTTCATTTGCCTGCTCCTTGTTATTCAAGGTACAGCCAGATTTTTTTCTTCTCTTTCTTTATTTATGTGGCTGAGTTAGGTCTTAGTTGTGGAATGCGGGATCTTCACTGCGGCATGCAGGATCTTTCGTTGCGGCGCACAGGCTCTTCGTTGTGGTGCATGGGCTTCTCTCTAGTTGTGGCCAGCGGGCTCCAGAGCACGTGGGCTTAGTTGCCCTGTGGCATGGGGATCTTAGTTCCTCGACCAGCGATCAAACCCACGTCCCTTGAATTGGAAGGTGGATTCTTAACCACTGTACCAACAGGGAAGTCCCCAGCCAGATTTTTTTTCTGATTATAAAAGTAATATGTATTCATATTTTAAAATACATAAAGGTGTAAAAAAGAAAGTAAAACTCATCTTAATTCCACCACACAGAGATGAACACTGTTAATGCTTTGATCTATATCCCCTTAGACGTCTTTTCTATGCATATCTGTATGTATATATTTAAGAAATGAACCTTACCATGCAAAGATATTTTATAGCCTATTCCCACTCCATAAATGCATAACTCTTTCCATGTCAATATAGTTGCATGTCATCATTTTTAATAGGTACATAGTATTGTATAGTGCTTATAAATAAACCATAAGTCACTTTTTTGAGGGCCATGTAGGTGGTTTCTAATTTCTTGCAATTATGAACAATGTTGTGATAAACATCCTTGTGTTTTGGGGGGGGGGGTCTTTGGTTTGCTTGTCCAGTTCTTCCCCCAGGACAGTGGTTCTCAAAGTGTGTTCCATGGAGCCCGTGGAAGTGCGTGAGGGGCTCCTGCAGGGGTGAGGTGAAGGCTGCAGGGCTTCAGCCCTTAATCTTCCTTCAACAATCATAGGTTCACGTCTCTCTGCTCCATTTGGGGAGAAGAAAGAGTTCCATCACTAAATGTAGCTGGAAATCCAGTGCTTTAGGACATAGTCAAGGAAAATTAAAATTGTTATGTCAGAGAGTATGCATGTTTAAAGATCTGATACTTACTGCCAAATGACTCCAGAAAGGGTATACTAATTTACATTCCTACCAAAAGCATATGTGTGCCTGTGTTTCCCACACCAACACTTTGCCTTTACAGAGCTCTAAAGGCAAAATCATTTTTTAAATGTCTATTTCTTTGATTAGTCATTATATTGCTTTCTTATTGCTGCTGTAATAAATTACCACAAACTTGGTAGCTTAAAAGAACATAAATTTATTATGTTGAAACAGAAGAATCTATTTCTTTCTTCTAGAAGCCTCCTGCATTCCTTGGCTTGTGGCGCGTTCCTCCATCATTAGTCTAACTTCTGCTTCTCTCCTCACATCTCCTTCTCTGATTCTGACCCTCCTGCCTCCCTCTTTTACTTATAAGGACCCTTGTGATTACTTTGGGACCACCCAGATAACCCAGAATAATATCACATCTCAAAATCCCTAATCACTTCTGCAAAACCTCTTTTGCTGTCACAGGTTCTGGGGATTAGGACATGACATCTCTGGTGGGTCATTTTTCTACCTGTCACAGTAATGATATAGAGCATGTTTTATTTATTGACAATCTATAGTTCTTTGATAAATTATCCTTCTGTGACCTTTGCTCATTTTGCTATTAAGATATTTGTATTTTTCTAGTGGATTTGTAACACAAAAATTATATATTTTGGAATTATAGACGAGTTGCTTATTACGTATGTTGCAAACCTTTTTCTTCACATTTCTGGTTTTTAAACTTTCTTTAGGCTGTGTGTTAGTCCGCTTGAGTTGCCATAACAAAATAGAATAGTCTGGGTACCTTAAACAACAGAAATCTATTTTCTCACAGTTCTGGAGGTTAGAGCTCCAAGATCAAGGTGTCAGCACGGTCAGTTTCTGGAGAGAGCTTTCTTCCAAGCTCACCAATGGCTACCTTCTTGCTGTGTCCTCACACGGCACGGAGAGAACAAGCTCTCTGGTGTCTCTTCTTATAAGGTCATGAGGGCCTCACCCTCTTGACCTCATCTAACCCTAACTACCTTCCAAAGGTACCATCTCCAAATACCATCACATTGAGGGTTAGGACTTATGGCTTTTATGGAGACACAAACATTCAGTCCGTAACAGGAAAAATTTGGATTTTCATGTGGTCTAATCTGTCAGTCATATTCTTGATGCCTTTTGTCTTCAGTGATATGTTAGCTTAGCAAGGCCTCTTTCACCAGAGATACATAAACATGTACATACACTTTCTTCTTAAACTTTTATATATTTGCCTTATTTTACATTCAAATTTTAATCATTCTGGAATATAATTTGGGGTAAATTCTGACTCTGTTTTCTTGCCAGTTAAAGTACTTTGTTTACCATTCTATTCTTCAAATAACAGCTTCAAAATAGTCTCTAAGGACATAAGTTTTTAACCAGACAGGAGTCCTGGATTTGCCATTATCTGAATACTGGCCTGTTGAAACCAGTTTTCCTCCTTCCCTTTCTCTGCTAGTTGTAGAAAATTACTTTTTGTCTTTCTGGAAAATCCATTCATTCAGTAAAAGACCAACAACTAAAGCCAACTTTTTTTTTAAAGGAAACAATGAGTTTCCTTAATATTTCAGGCTTGAACAGCATTCTGTGTATAGCAATTTACCATCAACCCATATGAATGTGTACTTAGAGCTTTCACATTCCTTTGAATCCTAAAGTTATTTGGTTTTCAAAACCAATGGAAAAACACTATCCGTGGAAGAAAACTATTTAGATATTTGAACTTTAAAAACCTTGGGCTTTATCTGTTGGGGCCACTTAGTGTTCTGCACAAGCCAGCATGAAATGTTTGTGCCTGGGAATGAAGGGTAGGGGTAAAGCTTCAAACCGCAGAAAGGCGAGTTCTAAATCTTATGACACAGGCTCAGTAATTCATAACTACACACAATGCTGGTATATTGTACATTAATAATCCTAATTCTAAAATAACATAACACAGTATATCATAGTACAATAACAGGTATAAAGTGATTTTAATGATTAAATATTCAATTGGATTAAAATTCCCATTTAATCCAATGCCTTTCTTAAGCTCCTACTATGTGTCTTGGCCCTGTGTTTCCAGGCAGTAAAAAGTGCATGACAACAAAACAAACATTTCTGATGCAAATAATTTTGAGATGGAATACAAATTTGTTGAGTTAATACATAAATTTATGTGTTGTATATATGGTGTGATATTACAGGATACATTATAACTAATACCGTGAAAGTAATTTTTCTATTTCACAGTCAAACCTTGAAAATGAGTAGTTTCCAATCCACAAATGTGTTGAATTTCAAAGGTCTGTTTCTAAATCAGTGGTTCAAAACTCAGAAATTATGTCACTATAAAAATAAGATTCTAAGTAGTGGTGAGAACCAGCCTAACTATAGATTTTTTGTTTGATCGAAATTACACACATTTTCTATGAGAGGTAGTTGAAATTATATACATTTGTTACAAGGGATACTTTTCAGATATGATACTAGTGATTAAAAGAGGAAAGCAATAGAACTTAATAAGACACGGTCTGTTTATCTAGAATCATAGTCCTTAAGGAAGTTGAAAGTTTAGTACAAAGAGAATGACTTTTGTGGAAATTCCAGAAAGTTTCAGAGACTTTTTCAAGGGGTTAGAGGTTGATGGCCTGGGTCTGAATTATGTCACAATTGTTCTTCTCCTTGTTTTTAATACAATGTGTTGTTCCACTGTTCATGCTTATCAGCCATATTTACTGCTCTGTTTTAATTAATAAATGGGATGCTGAGAAGCCAGGAGCAGTGAGTTCATGAAGGAGAGGGCACAGAATTTGTGAGATCACCCCTCGGGGGAAGAAAGGAGATGGTAGAGAAAAGAGTCAGTGGCCTCTGTGAATTGGCCCCAAGGCCACTGTGGGGAATCCTGCTGAAGATGCATAAAGTTCCTCAAATAATAACGATGGTCTCTGCTGCTCAGCTTTCCTCACGTAACTAGTGGTTCTGGTACTGAAAGTTGCCACAATTAGGACTGAGACTATTGCTCCCTCAATGGAGGGGAGATTTACATAACTTGGGGGAGAATTTGGGGATTGGTGATAATTAAAGAAACAAAAACAACAAAGTCAATTATTAATTCAAGAAAAAACAAAAAAAAACAAGTAGGGAAGGAGAAGTGATTATAGTACACTACACGGCTCAGCTGTCAGTAAGATTTTTACAATCATAAAAGATAAACACTTATACCAGTTAGCAATTTGTTGCCTTTGGCCCCAGATTCAAACTCCATTTCTTGACCTGTGAAAATTGATCTGGATCCTCAGTTCCTCCTTTGCGCTGACATGGTGTTAAAAGCTTCGTCAGTAGAGGGCACTGGAGGGAAACTGCAGGAGGAAGAGGCTTCTCTTCCCAGGTACCAGTGTTTTCTGTTTTCCTCCTTGCTCCTACTGTTTGGTTGCCAGCTATGGATGGGTTGGGGAAGACATTCAGTGGCATTCACCTATATTAACAAATTTTTGCAGCACTCCAATGAGTAGATTCCCACTGAATCATGCCAGCACCCCAGTGGTTGGCTTCTCAGCCCTGGCCTGACAGCCCTTCAGAGAGGCTTCTTCTGCTTGCTAGTCCTGGCCATGCTTTTCTACCCACCTGCACCCTGGAGCAGTGTCTCCTGCTTGTCCAGTAACTGTTGACCAGCTCTGGCCTGGAGCAACTCAGTATACTTCTCTGCCATCTCAGCCTCAGGAAGGGATGTTTCTTCCTTGAGTAGCTTTGTTCATCTCTAGGGTATATTTCAGAGTTCTCTTTCTTCCATAGATGATCCTATATTGCAGTTAATAATTCTTATGTTAAACTTTCCCTCTACAAATCACTGTGCAGTTTCTGACTCCTGATTGGACCTTGATTAATTCAACACTAAATACTTAACTAACAAAAATTATTTACCTATTTTGGGAAGATGGGGAGTTAGAGTATGTGTGTGTGTGTGTGTGTGTGTGTGTGTGTGTGTGTGTATGAGAGAGAGAGAGAGAGAGAGAGAGAGAGAGGAAAAGAGAGAGAGAGAGAGAAGGTAGCTAAATCCTTATCTTCCATAGTAGGAAGTTGATAACTAAAATATAAAATTGAAAAATATATAGAATACATTATAAGATTGTTATTTGGAGATTTGAAAGGGGTTGTATTAGGAAATGGAGTGTGAGGTATCTGCCATTTTTGTAACAAACCTTGTATTTGACTCTTTATGATCATAGATAACTTTGATAAGAAATAAAATGATAAAAAGAAAATCACTGAGGTTGAAACAAATAAACAGAAAGAGAAGGAAGAAGAGAAAGTTACAAAGTTTGTGGAATAGCAAAAGATGTGTCATTGGGATAGTTTGTTTTTCATTAATCGCATAATACGTGATCAAACTAACAATAGAGGTAGTAGATCAATCACTTATAAACTTGGAGAAAGGTTAAAAGATAAAAGTAGTAAAATCATCAATATCCACAATAATTAGTTAAAGGAGACACATAACAAAAAGATGTAAAATATGATGCCAAAAACATTAAATGTGGGGTGTGGGAGTGAAAATGCAGGGCTGTTAAAAGGCATTCAAACTTAAGAGAGCAGCAACTTAAAATAATTACATATATATAAACTTCATGGTAACCACAAAACAAAAATCTATAAGAGACCCAAACATAAAACTAGAGATAGTTATCAACTCACAAAGGAAGAGAGCAAAAGAAAAAGAAAGAAACAAAAAAGAACTATAAAACAACCCAAGAACAATTCACAAAATGGTAATAAGTACATATCTATCGATAATTACTTTAAATGTAAATGGACTAAATGCTCCAATCAAAAGATATATAGTGGAGAATTCTCTGGCAGTCCAGTGGTTAGGACTCCGTGCTTCCACTGCAGAGGGCACGGGTCTGATCCCTGGTTGAGGAACTAAGATCCCTCATGCTGCGTGGCACAGCCTAAAAATTTTTTTTTAATTAAAGAAAAAAGATATATAGTGGATGAATGGATACAAAAACAAGATATATACTGCCTACACGAGACTCAATTCAGATCTAAAGACACACACAGACTGAGTGAGGGGATGGGAAAAGGTATTCCATTGCAAATGGAAATCAAAAGAAAGCCAGGGTATCAATATTTATATCAGACAAAATAGACTTTAAAATAAAGACTTACAAGAGACAAAGAAGGCTATTACATAATGATCAAGGGATCAATTCAAGAAAAAGATATAACAATTGTAAATATATTTGCACCCAACATAGGAACACCTAAATACATAAAGCAAATATTAATAGACATAAAGGGAGAAATTGACAGTAACACAATACTAGTAGGGGATGTTAACACCCCACTTACATCAATAGACAGATCATCCAGACAGAAAATCAGTTAGGAAACACTGGCCTTAAATGACACATTAAAACAAATGACTTAATAGATACATATAGAACACTCCATCCAAAAGCAGCAGAATACACATTCTTCTCAAGTACATGTGGAACATTCTCCAGGATGGATCACAGGCTAGGCAACAGAACAAGTCTCAGTAAATTTAAGATTGAAATCATATCAACCATCTTTTCTGACCACAACCCTATGGGACTAGAAATCAACTATAAGAAAAGAACTGCAGAAAACAAAACACATGAGGGCTAAACAATATGCTACTAAACAACTAATGGGTCACTGAAGAAATCAAAGAGGAAATCATAAAACACCTGGAAACAAATGATAATGAAAACATAATGATCCAAGATCTATGGGATGTGGCAAAAGCAGTTTGAAGAGGGAAATTTACAGTGATACAAGCCTACCTCAGGAAACAAGAGAAATCTCAAACAAAAAACCTAACCTTACACCTAAAGCAAATAGAGAAGAAAGATCAAAACCCAAAGTTAGTAGAAGGAAAGAAATCATAAAGATCATAGCAAAAATAAATGAATAGAGGCTAAAAATCTATAGAAAAGATCAATGAAACTAAGAGCTTGTTCTTTGAAAAGATTAAAAAAATTGATAAACCTTTAGCCAGACTCATCAAGAAAAACAAAGAGAGGGTGCAAATAAATAAAATCAGAAATGAAAAAGAAGTTACAACTAACACTAGAGAAATACAAAGGCTCATAAGAGACCTCTATGAACAATTATATGGCAATAACATGGATAACCTAGAAGAAATGGACAATTTCTTAGAAACGTACACTCTCCGAAGAAATAGAAAATATAAACAGACAAGTTACCAGTAATTAAATTGAATCAGAAACAAATAAACTCCCAATAAACAAAAGTCCAGGACCAGATGGCTTCACAGGTGAATTCTACCAAACATTTAAAGAAAAGTTAACACCTATCCTTCTCCAACTATTCCAAAAGATTGCAGAGGAAGAAATGCTTTTGAACACATTCTATAAGGTCAGCATCACCTTGATACCAAAACTAGGCAAAATATGACAAAAAAATACGGGCCAATATCACTGATGAACATAGATTCAAAAGTCCTCAACAAAATATTGGCAAACCAAATCCAACAATACATTAAAAGGATCATACACCATGATCAAGTGGGATTTATCCCAGGGATGCAAGGATTCTTCAATATGCACAAATCAATCAATGTGATACAACACATTAACAAACTGAAGAACAAAAATCATATGATCTCAATAAATGCAGAAAAAGCTTTTGACAAAATTCAACATTCATTCATGATAAAAACTCTCAACAAAGTGGGTACAGAGGGACCATACCTCAGCCTTATAAAGGTCACATACAACAGGCCCACAGCTAACATCATACTCAATGGTGAAAAGCTGAAAGCTTTCCTCTAAGATCAGGAAGAAGACAAGGATGCCCACTCTTGTCACTTTTATTCAACATAGTTTTGAAAGTCCTAGTCACAGCAGTCAGTACTAGGGATGTAATGTACAACATGATAAACATAGTTAACACTGATGTATGTTTTATATTAAAGTCATTAAAGGGACTTCCCTGGTGGCACAGTGGTTAAGAATCTGCCTGCCCACGGAGGAGGCACGGGTTCAAGCCCTGGTCCGGGAAGATTCCACATGTCATGGAGCAACTAAGCCCGTGTGCCACAACTACTGAAGCCTGCGTGCCTAGAGCCCATGCTCCACAACAAGAGAAGCCACCACAATGAGAAGCTCGTGCACCACAATGAAGAGTAGCCCCCGCTTGCCGCAACTAGAGAAAGCCCGCGTGCAGCAACGAAGACCCTTCACAGCCAAAATAAATAAAAAAAGAAAACAAAAGTCATTAAAAGAGTAAATCCTACGAGTTCTCATCACAAGGAAAATAAATGTTTTCTATTTCTTTAATTTTGTATCTATATGAGATGATGGATGTTCACTAAAGTTATTTTGGTAACCATTTCATGATGTATGGAAGTCAAATCATTATGCTGTACAACTTAAAGTTATACAGTGCTGTATGCCAATTATATCTCAATAAAACTGGATTAAAAAAAAGGAGCACTCCATTTGCTGCCCTCTGAGCCTTCCTCTACTGGCTCCCTAAGGATTACCCCTCACAGCCAGAGAAACAACAGCTTAAATCGATTTTCATCGTTAATAAATGGGCACAAATGGAAATGCCTCTTTTTTCCCTGTTGGCACACATGTACTTGGTCATTTGAAATACAGCATAGCTGTTAATGAATTAGCAAAATAATGAGGAGCCATGAATATCTGTGGTTTAGAAAGAAGTCTTAGAAAATCCATTATCTCCTGGGCAAGATGGGAAAAGTTAGAGGGGTGTTGCTCTGAATCTTGAATTGTAGCAGAGGTGAGACCAAGTAGGATATGCAGTTTGGTGGTGATTTTGGTGCTACAGACAGAGTTAGATTGTTGCTTACATTGAAAGGGAATGTAGTACTAGTCATTTTTACCTGCATCTATAATGAAATGAGAATAAAGACAAATAAATACAAATTATGTAATAAATACCCAAGAACATCTACAGTGGCAATATTCTAAACAAGTATGAAAAGGAACATGTGAATATAAAACTCTCCCTTGTCCCATGGTTTCCTTCTCACTAATATGGGAATATAAACACTGTTGTGTTTTTTTTTTTAATTTTTATTTATTTATTTATTTATGGCTGCGTTGGGTCTTCGTTGTGGTGCGTGGGCTTCTCATTGCGGTGGCTTCTCTTGTTGCAGAGCACGGGCTCTAGGTGCGCGGGCTTCAGTAGCTGTGGCTCACAGGCTTTAGAGTGCAGGCTCAGTAGTTGTGGCACACAGGGTCAGTAGTTGTGGCTCGCATGCTCTAGAGCACAGGCTAGTTGTGGAGCACGGGCTTAGTTGCTCCACGGCAGGCTGGATCTTCCTGGACCAGGGATCAAACCCTTGTCCCCTGAATTGGCAGGTGGATTCTTAACCACTGCGCCACCAGGGAAGTCCCAACACCATTGTTTTTGTGAGAATTAATGATAATCTTTGGATAACATCACTAGCACAATGTCTGGCTTGCAGTAACATTAAATAACTGGTTATTACTGATAGTTGCAGGATTTTTCTCGTTGTTTTAATTACTGTTTAAAAGCTGAGTTGCAACCTCAAATGGTTTCAGACCCAGGCCAGGAACATAAATGAGGCATGTGGGCCAGGTGGAGACTGTGGTACGTGGAGCGAGCGCATTTCTCCCAGGGGAGCAGCCCCCAGTCAGTTCCAGCCAGTCCCTGTCAGAGAAAAATGCCGGACTCCTCATCATTCTCCTCATTCTTATTCTTTTTTCAGGAAAAGCTGGAAATCCAGATTTTTATGTGAAATCTCCTGATTTTATATATTGAGAATTAAGCAATTCATATCTTTGGAGAGGATCGGGCCCACAAGCCTTGCACGCTCTGCTTTAAAGAAACAAAAGTGTCCCCCAGCTAGAGAATGTCTGTGGGATCCTGAGGGAATCACTCTTTTTTAGCCTTTCCCCCTTTCCTCCAGTCACTCCACACATTGCTTTCTCTGGTGAGCCAGCCAACAGTTCTGTCAATGTTTCTGCAGCCTGGGGTGAAGCAGGTTACCCTGTGCAAGGCTCTCACCAGGGGTCCTCCCTGACCCTGTTGGCCCAGGATAATCAGAAAGACCTTATGTGAAGCCCTCTCCTCCCCATTTTGGGCCCTCTTCTCACCCTTCTCCCAGGACCCTCTAAGGGCATGGGTAAGACAGTTTTTCACACTGTACTGCTAATGAATTAACAGCTCCCCCTTCACAATGGGTGTCTAGCTTTTCAAAGAGAACACTCGAAAGGAAATAGATCTGGTTACTAATGCAGGGATTTTAGGGTCCTTTGCACTTCAGAGGTGGGTCTTCCTTGGCTTTTCAGATCACACCAGGGGAGCAAAACCAAACTCTGTCTTTGTAGCAAGCTAGCTGAGCTCCAGCTTCTTCTGGGGCCTCATTTAAAAGTCTTCAGGGATCCAGGAGAAGATGCTATTAGGTCTTCCCTGCTGTTGAATAGTCAGTTGACTTTTATTTAACGTCTGTTGTCAAGTCAAGAGCAGTTCAGTATCTACCAGGTATTGTTCAAAAAACACATCAAAAAAGGTACACTAATGCACAGAAGAGAGTGATCAGTATAGGTTGATGTAGAATGATCAGTTATTATTTCTAGGTTAAAAAGATTAGCAGGTTTTTGCTATAAGTTAATTTCATTGGCTTTCTCCATTCAGCCAAAGGATGTCCCCCAGCTTCTAAAAGCAGGCCTTGCAATTTAAGTGTGTGGTCACCAGGTGGTGGAAGTGGGCCATGTCCGTGGAATCTTACTGGTAGCTGGAGAAGCTGAGCTCACCTTGCCTCAAATCATCTTAAAACCACAGTGAGCTAGGACTTCCTTTCCTTTCAGCCATATTCAACCTGGAGTTCATCAAAAGATGTTTGCCTTTCTGGCAATTCCTGGCTATAAAGGTCTAGTTTTTAACCCAGAGTGCTCTTCCTGAAAAATTTCACCCTTCTGTTCACCTCAGAGAAAGTCAAGAGTTCAGAACCCTCCTTTTCCAATCAGCTCACCTTTGTCATCTAACACGTTCTATTTTCCTTTCCCCTCTTTGTACAGTAGAGGAGCCCCTCCCCTCTCCTTATATTCCTAGGAAGGACCACACGCTCTGCCTGGGGGCAAGCCTGGAGGCTTTATTGAGTTGTAGAGGCAGGCTGAAGGCTTGGAGAACCTGTCTAGGCAGGACGGGGTGTTTCTTCTGCTTCCACTGCTGTTATCTGACAAGTTGATCAGTCCCTCCATTTGGATACTTTTCTCAGCTGGGAACAGATGCATCAGGCAACTCAGGTTTTTTACTGATCTGCACCATATATTGCTTAGGGGGTTACAAAGTAATTTTAGCAAGTAGGCAAATTTGCAAAGACAGAATTTACCCATAACAAGGATTAACTGTACAAATGCACCCAAAGATAGGATCTCGGCTCTCTGCACTTTTTTCTTTCCTCTTCCAATAAGAGCTCCTTTTTTCTTACATTGTTAACTATCATCTCCAGACAGAGTACTTCAAAACATTCATTATAAAGCCTTTCTGGGGAATTTCCTCGTGGTCCAGTGGTTAGGACTCAGCACTTTCACTGCCATGGTCCCAGGTTCAAGCCTTGGTTGGGGAACTAAGATCCCACAAGCTGCACGGTGTGGCCCAAAAAGAAAAAAAAAGCCTTTCTGTAGATCAGCAGTCCTCAAAGTATCGTTCCAAGGTCCTGGCGGGGGAGGGGGGTAAATCCTAAAGATAATCCCTTTGGCAACTGCATATCTGCGTGAATCTAGATTTTCTTCGTATACTTCAACTGAAACAGTTTGTCCTAACAAATCGAATGTAAAAGCGGATCTGAGAATACAGCTGTCTTCTCTTAACCAGACATTAAAGAGATTAGCAAAAGTGTAAAACGATCACTGAGGTTTTTTTGTTTTGGAAAATACAGTAATATTATTTATGTTAATTTGTAACTGGTTTGCTGTTACTTTTAAACAAATTACTAAAAATTTTATATGTCTTTGTTCTAATTTCTAATACAATAAACATTGGTAGATAAAACCCACTTAATCAAAAGTTCGTTGGCTCCGCAATAATTTTTAAGAGTATAAAACAGTCCTGAGACCAAAAGTTTGAGAACCAGCACGCTAGGCCTGTAATCACTTTTTCAATAGCGTTCCTGATATTTGTACTTGGACATCCCATCAGCACCTTAACGCAACTTGACTAACAGTATATTCACCAGCCCTGCTCACCCTTAAGCCATTCCTTCTCCTGACATCTCAGTTTCTGGCATCGTCTTTCCCTCAGCCACCTCTAACGTTTCCCCTCTGTGCATCCCCTACAATTTTACTCAGGGGAAAAAAACTCAAGAACCTCTGCAGAATCCATGTCTTCCTTTCCATCCCCGCTCTATCCACCTCTCATCTCCCGTCTCCAGTCTCCATCATCCTGTCTCTGCAGTCACCAAACTACTGTGTGCTCTGCTAGCAAGCCAGTCATCACCCCATATGGCCACGCCACCTCCCTGCTCAAACACCAGCAATAGAGCCCATTACCTTCCGGATCAAGTGCAGGGTTTTAGTCCTCCATGTTTGAATGCGAGTGAAGGTTTCTAGCAGTGTCCCACTGTTCCTTTAATCAGACTTTCATTCTTCCCTTGAGGAGAGTAGGATTGGTGGCGAGGATGTAGGGTACAGGTGGGAGGTAGGTTGCTTCACTCCATATGCCAAATCGTCTGCATCCCTGCTGTAGTTCTTCCAGGACAGACCTTTACAGGTGTAACAAGTATGACTATTTTCCACTCACAAACTTATATAAGCACATGATTCACCCTCCCCTCTTCCTCCTCCCTAGGATTAGTTCTAAATCTCAGGGCTTATGCAATAGCCTGATATTGGTGGGGAAGGGCTAACTCTTCTTGGTTTTGGTCTGGCCTATGCTGACCTCCGTTGCGATGTGAGGCAATAGGCTTGCAGGGGGCGGGGGAGCATGGGGAGTTCCCACTATAGTTTCTAGTCCTGACTCACTGGAGAGGCCCTTCCACAGCCTTTGCTTCCAGAAAGGTCCCAGTGGTAGCCAAACGCATATAGATTGCTCCTCTCCCAGTAGCAAGTTACTGATAATTGATAATAACGAAAGTTTATTGCACTCTTATTATGGGACAGTCTCCATACTGGAGGCTTTTAGATTTTATCTCATTTAATTGCCACAAGAGAGGAGTTTGGAGATTCTTCAGCCCTCCTGGAGGCAAACCGTGTGGCTGGCAGGGTCTTGGTGCTTTGGCTGGGTGTAAAGCCTGTGACTCTGAGGTGAGAGAGCCGAGTTCAGGAAATTGGTCCACCAGAGACCTCCTGGCTCCACATAATATCAAACGGCGAAAGCTCTCCCAGAGATCTCCATCTCAACGCTAAGACCCAACTCCACTCAACGACCAGCAGGCTCCAGTGCTGGACACCCTATGTCAAACAACTAGCAAGACAGGAACACAACCCCACCTATTAGCAGACAGGCTGCCTAAAATCATAATAAGGTCACAGACACCCCCAAACACACTACTGGATGTGGTCCTGCCCACCAGAAAGACAAGATCCAGCCTCATCCTCCAGAACACAGGCACCAGTCCCTTCCACCAGGAAACCTACACAACCCACTGAACCAACCATAGACACTGGGGGGCAGACATCAAAAACAATGGGAACTACGAACTTGCAGCCTGCGAAAAGGAGACCCCAAACACAGTAAGTCAAGCAAAATGAGAAGACAGAGAAACACACAGCAGATGAAGGAGCAAGGTAAAAACCCACCAGACCAAACAAATGAAGAGGAAACAGGCAGTCTACCTGAAAAAAAATTCAGAGTAATGATAGTAAAGATGATCCAAAATCTCGGAAACAGAATGGAGAAAATACAAGAAAATACAAGAAACGTTTAACAAGGACCTAGAAAAACTAAAGAGCAAAGGAACAACACAATAAATGGAATTAAAAATTCTATAGAAGGAATCAAGAGCAGAATAACTGAGGCAGAAGAATGGGTAAGTGACTTGGAAGATAAAATAGTGAAAATAGGGCTTCCCTGGTGGCGTAGTGGTTGAGAGTCCGCCTGCCAATGCAGGGGACACGGGTTCGTGCCCCGGTCTGGGAAGATCCCACATGCAGCGGAGCGGCTGGGCCCGTGAGCCATGGCCGCTGAGCCTGCGCGTCCGGAGCCTGTGCTCCGCAACGGGAGAGGCCACAACAGTGAGAGGCCCGCGTACCGCAAAAAAAAAAAAAAAAAGTGGAAATAACTACTGCAGAGCAGAATAAAGAAAACAGAATGAAAAGAATTGAGGACAGTCTCAGAGACCTCTGGGACAACATTAAATGCACCAACATTCAAATTATAGGGGTCCCAGAAGGAGAAGAGAAAAAGAAAGGGACTCAGAAAATATTTGAACAGATTATAGTTGAAAACTTCCCTAATATGGGAAAGGAAATAGTTAATCAAGTCCAGGAAGCACAGAGAGTCCCATACAGAATAAATCCAAGGAGAAACATGCCAAGACATATATTAATCAAACTACCAAAAATTAAATATAAAGAAAAAATATTAAAAGCAGCAAAGGAAAAACAACAACATACAAGGGAATCCCCATAAGGTTAACAGCTGATCCTTCAGCAGAAACTCTGCAAGCCAGAAGACAGTGGCAGGACATATTTAGAGTGATGAAAGAGAAAAACCTACAACCAAGATTACTCTACCCAGCAAGAATCTCATTCAGATTTGATGGAGAAATTAAAACCTTTACAGACAAGCAAAAGCTAAGAGAAGTCAGCACCACCAAACCAGCTTTAAAACAAATGCTAAAGGAACTTCTCTAGGTAGGAAACACAAAAGAAGGAAAAGACGTACAATAACAAACCCAAAACAATTAAGAACACGGTAATAGGAACATACATATCGATAACTACCTTAAATGTAAATGGATTAAATGCTCCACCCAAAAGACACAGACTGGCTGAATGGATACAAAAGCAAGATCCGTATATATGCTGTCTACAAGAGACACACTTCAGACCTAGGGACACGTACAGACTGAAAGTGAGGGGATGGAAAAAGATACTCCATGAAAATGGAAATCAAAAGAAAGCTGGAGTAGCAATTCTCATATCAGACAAAATTGACTTTAAAATAAAGACTATTACAAGAGTAAAAGAAGGACAGTACATAATGATAAAGGGATCAATCCAAGAAGAAGATATAACAATTGTAAATATTTATGCACCCAACATAGGAGGATCTCAATACATAAGGCACATGCTAACAGCCATAAAAGGAAAAATCGACAGTAACACAATCATAGCAGGGGACTTTAACACTCCCCTTTCACCAATGGACAGATCATCCAAATAAGGAAACACAAGCTTTAAATGATACATTAAACAAGATGGACTTAATTAATATTTATAGGACATTCCATCCAAAAAAAACAGAATACACTTTCTTCTCAAGTGCTCATGGAACATTCTCCAGGATAGATCATATCTTGGGTCACAAATCAAGCCTTGGAAAATTTAAGAAAATTGAAATTGTATCAAGTATCTTTTCCAACCACAAAACTATGAGACTAGATATCAATTACAGGAAAAAATCTGTAAAAAAAAATACAAACACTACTAAATAACCAAGAGATCATTGAAGAAATCAAAGAGGAAATCAAAAAATACCTAGAAACAAATGACAATGAAAATACGATGACCCAAAACCTATGGGATGCAGCAAAAGCAGTTCTAAGAAGGAAGTTGATAGGAGTACAATACTATATCAAGAAACAAGAAACCTAACCTTACACCTAAAGCAATTAGAGAAAGAAGAACAAAAAACCCCCAAAGTTAGCAGAAGGAAAGAAATCATAAAGATCAGATCAGAAATAAATAAAAAAGAAATGAAGGAACTATAGCAAAGATAAATAAAACTAAAAGCTGGGGGCTTCCCTGGTGGCTCAGTGGTTGGGAGTCCGCCTGCCAATGCAGGAGACACGGGTTCGTGCCCCGGTCCGGGAAGATCCCACAGGCCGCGGAGTGGCTGGGCCCGTGAGCCATGGCCGCTGACCTGCATGTCCGGAGCCTGTGCTTCGCAATGGGAGAGGCCACAACAGTGAGAGGCCAGCGTATCGCAAAAAACAAAACAAAACAAAACAAAAAACTAAAAGCTGGTTCTTTGACAGGAAAAACAAAATTGATAAACCATTAGCCAGACTCATGAAGAAAAAAAGGGAAAAGACTCAAATCCATAGAATTAGAAATGAAAAAGGAGAAGTAACAACTGACACTGCAGAAATACAAAGGATCATGAGAGATTACTACAAGCAACTATATGCCAATAAAATGGACACCCTGGAAGAAATGGACAAATTCTTAGAAAAGCACAACCTTCTGAGACTGAACCAGGAAGAAATAGAAAATATAAACCTACCAATCACAAGCACTGAAATTGAGACTGTGATTAAAAATCTTCCAACAAACAAAAGCCCAGGACCAGATGGCTTCACAGGCAAATTCTATCAAACATTTAGAGAAGAGTTAACACCTATCCTTCTCAAACTTTTCCAAAATATAGCACAGGAACACTCCCAAACTCATTCTACAAGGCCACCGTCACCCTGACACCAAAACCAGACAAAGATGTCACAAAGAAAGAAAACTACAGGCCAATATCACTGATGAACATACATGCAAAAATCCTCAACAAAATACTAGCAAACAGAATGCAGCAGCACATGAAAAGGATCATACACCATGATCAAGTGGGGTTTATCCCAGGAATGCAAAGATTCTTCAATATACGCAAATCAATCAATGTGATAAACCATGTTAACAAATTGAAGGAGAAAAAACATATGATCATCTCAATAGATGCAGAAAAAGCTTTTGACAAAATTCAACACCCATTTATGATAAAAACTCTCCAGAAAGTAGGCATAGAGGGAACTTACCACAACATAATACAGACCATATATGACAAACCCACAGCCAACATCATTCTCAGTGGTGAAAAACTGAAACCATTTCCTCTAAGATCAGGAAAAAGATAAGGTTGTCCACTCTCACCACTATTATTCAACATAGTTTTGGAAGTTTTAGCCACAGCAATCACAGATGAAAAAGAAATTAAAGAAATCCAAACCAGAAAAGAACAAGTAAAGCTGTCACTGTTTATAGATGACATGATACTATACATAGAGAATCCTAAAGATGCTACCAGAAAACTTCTAGAGCTAATCAATGAATTTGGTAAAGTAGCAGGATACAAAATTAATGCACAGAAATCTCTTGCATTCCTATACACTAATGATGAAAAATCTGAAAGAGAAATTAAGGAAACACTCTCATTTACCACTGCAACAAAAAGAATAAAATACTTAGGAATAAACCTACCTAAGGACACAAAAGACCTGTGTGCAGAAAACTATAAGACACTGATGAAAGAAATTAAAGATGATACAAACAGATGGAGAGATATACCATGTTCTTGGATTGGAAGAATCAACATTGTGAAAATGACTCTACTACCAAAAGCAATCTACACATTCAATGCAATCCCTGTCAAACTACCAATGGCATTTTGCAAAGAACTAGAACAAAAAAATTTCACAATTTGTATGGAAACACAAAAGACCCCGAATAGCCAAAGCAATCTTGAGAAAGAAAAATGGAGCTGGAGGAATCAGGCTCCCTGACTTCAGACTACACTACAAAGCTACAGTAATCAAGATAGTATGGTACTGGAACAAAAACAGAAATATAGATCAATGGAATAGGATAGAAAGCCCAGAGATAAACCCACACACCTTTGGTCACCTTAACTTTGATAAAGGAGGCAAGAATATACAATGGATAAAAGACAGCCTCTTCAATAAATGGTGCTGGGAAAACTGAACAGCTACATGTAAAAGAATGAAATTAGAACACTCCCTAACACCATACACAAAAATAAACTCAAAATGGATTAAAGACCTAAATGTAAGGCCAGACACTATAAAACTCTTAGAGAAAAACAGGCAGAACACTCTATGACATAAATCACAGCAAGGTCCTTTTGACCCACCTCCTAGAGAAATGGAAATAAAAACAAAAATAAACAAATGGGACCTAATGAAACTTAAAAGCTTTTGCACAGCAAAGGAAAACATAAACAAGACCAAAAGACAACCTTCAGAATGGGAGAAAATATTTGCAAATGAAGCAACTGACAAAGGATTAATCTCCAAAGTTTACAAGCAGCTCATGCAGCTCAATATCAAAACAACAAACAACCCAATCCACAAATGGGCAGAAGACCTAAATAGACATTTCTCCAAAGAAGATATACAGACTCCCAACAAACACATGAAAGGATGCTCAACAACACTAATCATTAGAGAAATGCAAATCAAAACTACAATGAGGTATCACCTCACACCGGTTAGAATGGCCATCATCAAAAAATCTATAAACAGTAAATACTGGAGAGGGTGTGGAGAAAAGGGAACCCTCTTGCACTATTGGTGGGAATGTAAATTGATACAGCCACTATGGAGAACAGTATGGAGGTTCCTTAAAAAACTGAAAATAGAACTATCATACGACCCAGCAATCCCACTACTGGGCATATACCCTGAGAAAACCATAATTCAAAAAGAGTCATGTACCACAATGTTCATTGCAGCTCTATTTACAATAGCCAGGAGATGGAAGCAACCTAAGTGTCCATCGACAAATGAATGGATAAAGAAGATGTGGCACATATATACAATGGAATATTATTCAGCCATAAAAAGAAATGAAATTGAGTTATTTGTAGTGAGGTGGATGGACCTAGAGTCTGTCATACAGAGTGAAGTAAGTCAGAAAGAGAAAAACAAATACCGTATGCTAACATATATATATGGAATCTAAAAAAAAAAAAAATGGTTCTGACGAACCAATAAAGACGTAGACTTAGAGAATGGACTTGAGGACATGGGGAGGAGGAAGGGTAAGCTGGGACGAAGTGAGAGAGTGGCATGGACATATATACACAACCAAATGTAAAATAGCTAGCTAGTGGGAAGTAGCCGCATAGCACAGGGAGATCAGCTTGGTGCTTTGTGACCACCTAGAGGGGTGGGTTAGGGAGGGTGGGAGGGAGACGCAAGAGGGAGGAGATATGGGGATATATGTATATGTATAGCTGATTCACTTTGTTATAAAGCAGAAAGTAACACACCATTGTAAAGCAGCTATACTCCAATAAACATGTTAAAAAAATTGTCACAAGAATCCTATAAGTATTAATATTGTCTCCCCTTTATAGATAGGCCCTGAGGAAAAAAATAGTTTGCCTAAATTAATGGCTAAGTAGCAGAGCTGTTGGATCTTACCCACAGATCTGTTTGAGTACAGTGTTCACGCTCTTAGCCACTCATGGTAAAACACTTCCTCCTCTGGAAGGCTCCGGAAGCCTTCCTACTCTCCACTTTGCTTCAATGGCTCTTGAGTCCTGGTGCTAGATGAGGATTAAAATTAAGTAGTTGCGTGTGCTCTGTTATACTGCAGTCAACTGTTTATTCTATAAGCCAGGGTAGAGAGGGGAACCAGACTGAGACCCTGCCCTCCAGAAGCTCACACCAAGCTGTGCCGAGTGGTTTGCTGTAAATGCTTCTTTTGCCTAAGACGAGTCCGTGTGTCCAATGTGTTACCAAGTCCAAGCTCGCTCTGTTTGCCGCACGACAGGCCAATAAATTGGGAGACGAGGTGTTGAGGCAAGGAATAGCGATTTTATTCAGAAAGCCGGCAGACCGAGAAGATGGCAGACTAGCATACCCAAATAACCGTCTTAATGGGGTCTGGATGCGAAGAGGGAGAGGAGGTGAGGAAGTAAAGTAAAAAGGCCATTTGTCTTGCAAAACCTCCTTGCTCAGCTGCATGGGGAGGGGGATGTGTTAATTTCTTCTTTTCTGCAGCCATTCACAGGTGGGCAGGGTCAGAATGTCTCTCTCTGAGCTGAACAAAGGCCTTTTAGTTTAATAGTCAGGCAGAGGGGCAGGGTTCCCTGTGGCAGGCCATTATGTACGCTTACAGCTATAGACAGTGATTATAATAATAACAAAAGCAACGAAAAGCAAAGGTTAAAATAAAAGATGCAGAAGAAACATGGAGTCAGCATTAGGTCTTCCCTGTTACAAATGCACAGTGAGGCCAAACATACCAAAACATGTGGCTCAGAGAAAGGTTCATTGCAGGGCCAAGCAAGGAGACCTGGTAGCTTGTACTCAAAAGACCTCAACTCCCCAGTGGCTTTTAAGGAAAGGTTTTTATAGGCAAAATTTGGGGCGAGGGCTGCAGAGTGTGTGACTTTCTTCTGACTGGTTGGTGGTGAGGTCACAGGGTGGTGCCCCAGGAATCTTGTGCTCAGCTTAAAGTTTTCATGCTCCACCTGGGTGGGGGCCTTAGTTCCTGCAGAAGAACTCAAAGATACTGTTATTTATAGTCTTTGAGGAGGAAGCAGGACCCTGCCCCAAGGCTGCACGATTGTTTCTTGTTTCTGCATTCCCCCCCCCACCCTTCCCTAATTAGTAACTGTTTGAATCTGCCCTTCGGAACTCAGGGAAGGTCTAGGAGGCTGAAGCCTTTTCCCTATAAACAAGAAACACGGAAAGGCTTTTATACCCTGGAGGGTTCCATGGGGTCCTTCTCAGTTTCATTTCAGGACTGCCAGGGTGGATGCTGTCCTACTGTTGAAAAAAAACCCACCACCATTGTTGCTTAAGGCCACCCCACCTCTCAGTTCGGCCCACTAAGAAAAAGGAAAAGGGCTGTGTTGACCCTGACATGAGGTCTTTGAGGAGTCCCTGAGCCTCCTCCAGAGGCATTGTTCTGCAGAGGGAACCTCAGTTGGCCAAAGGTACAGAGAGGCAGAAACAGAGATTGGAAGAGGGAAGGTAGCAAGAGGTGGGGGGAGAGGGAGCAGAGTGCCCGTCACAGACAAGATGCCTGACGTTCCTGAGGAAAGCTCTCCAAGATGCTGCTTCACAAAGACTTGCTCTGTGCTGAAAATGTCATCCAACTGGGAGTCCTGTCTGTTGCCATTCTGTGCCAACTTCACCCAAAGGTCACCTATTGTCAGATGGAGCCCAGGCGGAAAGTGAAGTGAGAGGGAGTCCAGTAGGCTGATTTCATTCTGGCTTTTCTGGTTTCTGTTTTTATTTTTAATTTTTTTAATTGAAGTATAGTTGATTTACAGTGTTTCAGGTGTACAGCATAAGTGATTCAGTTATACATACATACATATACATATACATATGTATACATACATATACATATGTTAATGCAATTTCGTGTGCCAGATGCACGGTGAGGCCAAACAAACTGAAACGGCAGAGTTTGGAGCAGAGAAAGGGTTATTGGTTTTAAAGGTTTATTGCAAGGCCATGCAAGGAGAAGAGGTGCTCATGCCCTGAAAAGCCTCAAGCTCTCCGAAGGGTTTCGGCAAAGCATTTTTAAAGGCCAGGTGAGTGGGGGTGGCAGGGTACGTGATCAGCTTGCGCACAATTCTCTGATTGGCTGATGGTGAGGCAGCAGGGTGGTGTCACAGGGGTTAACCTTATCAGTCCTTAGGCTCCCGGAGGCCTGGAGCTGTTTGCTCATGGTCATCAGGTAGTTCTTCGAGGGGGGGGGGGGGGGGGGGGGGGTGACTCACATCTGCAAAACAACTCAGGAAGTTTGCATCAAATACTATTATCTAGGTACTTCAGAGAGGAGCTAAAGCAGAGGGGATGGGGAGGATGAGGGCCCAGGAAGGCCCCATAGGGTCCTGCTCCATTACATAT